>NC_080190.1:129569190-129900440 GCF_030028045.1 Hippopotamus amphibius kiboko
TATTCAATGATTTAAAGGAAAATAACAAGACAAACACTAGAGTAAAAGATATTATAAAACAATGGGAATTTTAATTCTGGGTATTTGATGACAGTAAAGACTTTAGAAATGTAATTCATGATAATATTACTGTGATTATTTTTGAAAGAATTCTTTCTGTTGGAAAAACGCATTGAAATATTTACAGATGAAGCAAAATGCTATATGGGAATTGCTTCAAAATGTTATGGATATGAGAGAATTGAGAAAAGATAAATGAAGCAAGACTGGCTATGAGCTAATAATTGTTGAAGCTCAGAGGAGTTTACTCAATATATGCATAGAGAGGGAAAAAGATGGAAATAGAGGGTGAGAAATGTGGGGAAATCTAAGGAGGTTAACAAGCATTTGATGAGTCTCAGAAGGAGGAGCAGATATAATAATGAGAAATGAGAAATTCTTCCATTTACAGATTGAAGTGGCCCAGAGGATTCCAACTATAATAAAATTTAAAAATCCACACCTAGTCATATCATAAGAAAATTACATAAAATAAAGAGAAAAAAAATCTTTGAAAACTTTGAAGAGACCAAAGAAAACCCAAATTCTGTTTAAGCTACTGACATCTGACTTAACCATAAAAATGGAAGCTTTAACCATAAAAATGGAAGCTGGAAGTTAGTGTAATGATATTTTCTATTTGCTGAGGGAAAGAATTGTCCACTTAAAATTCCAAAACCATCAAAAATATGTTTCAAAATAAAGATATTTTCAAAGAAATGAATCTAAAAGAATTTATTAATAGCATTATTTCAATAGGATATTCAAAAGATGTTTAAGGAAGAATTAAAGTGATCCAGATGGAAGATGTGAGATGCAAAGCAAATTAAGAGGGGAAGAGTGTAAATATGTGGGCAAATGTAAATGAACATTGATATAGAGTTAGAATAATGTCTAAGAGAGTTAAAATTATTGAGTCAAAATACTTGGAAAACTGAAATATCAGTTAAGTGTAAATTGCAGCTAAAATATTCTCAGGACCTTGTGTTAGCTGAGAGGAAGGTAAATGTTTCGATTATACATATTTTAATGTTGATGTTTTAAGACGCATGTTTTAATTTCTAGAATAAATAGAGAAAAAAGAGAAACACCCAAAACCTAAGACTATGGAAAGCTTGAAAATCTGAAAACGGGAAAATATTCACTAGGCAAATACCAACAGAAAGCTTTTATAGCTGCATTAATAATAGACAAACTAGACTTTAAACAAAAACATTAAGGGAGGTAAGAAGATCCACTTCATACTGATGAAAGCATGAAATTCATCAGAAAAATATGCTAGTTTAAAGTTTGTATGAACATAGTATTATCACCTCAAGAAATAGAAAATAAAAATTTCCTATGTATTGAGAAATAAAAGCCTCAACAATTTCAAAGAACTGACATCATATAGGGACTGTTAACTGACAAAAAGGCAAATGAAATCTAAAAGTAAATATCAAAAAGAGAACTAGAAAATTCCCAAATATTTGGAAATTAAATCTTCCATGAGTTAAAAAGGAATAAAAATGGAAATGTATTTTAGACTGAATGATAGCAAAATCTTAGAAATATGCATGTTGGAACTATAGTAGTACTAAGAAAGCAGTTTATAGCCTTAAATATTTATACTAAAAATAAGAAGATTAAAAAAATAAAATAAGCATCCATCTCAGATGGTAGTAAAGGAGCAACAAAAGAAATCCAAGTGATGTAGAAGAAAGGGTGAAATAAAGATCAGAAATGAGAGCTATAGAACAGGAATATAAAAGATGAAGTTCAATAAAACCAAGACCTGGTTCTTTGAAAAAAACTCATACAATTAAGAAATATTTGGCATGTATGAAATATATTAGTCAGAGTCCAGGCAGGGGAGAGAAACCATATTACTAATTTCAAAATTTAATAAAAGAGATTAATTAGTAGCAGGGGATAAACTACTAAGAGAGGTAAAGAGAACTCTAACCTATATAGAAAGAGCAGATAGGGATGAATTGGGAGATTGGGGTTATCATATATACATTAATAATAAGGAAAAAAATATCAAATTGTGCACTTTAAATATATGTATTTTATTGTACTTCAATTATATCTCAATAAAAGTTCTTTAAAAGAAAAAAAAAAAAAGAAAGAAAGAGCAGATACAGGGATAGCCTAGAGCTGAGAGAAAGTACCCAAGGAAGGAAGAAGCTTGAGGAAGGGCCTCTACAGGTGGAGGTTCATACCTCAAGGGGAGGGTATGGCTGTGTCCCACTGCATATTAGAGAAATTTGCTGAGGTGCCACAGGCCAGAGCTGGTATACAGGAAACCATGAACTGGGATGCCAGTGAAACTTACTAGGAAGCTGCCTGCAGGGGTGCTGCAAATCTCCCTGAACAGTCATCCCGTGAGGTGCCACTGAAATGCATGGGGTGAGTGTCACCAGGTGTCCCCGGTGCTGCTGGCAGCTGTGAACCACAAAAGTAAAAAGAAGAAAATGCACTGGGACCAGGAAGAAAAGTCCCTTCTTCCTATAGGTCCTGTCCAGTGCACTTTACTAACAAAACAATATTGTGTGAGTTGGCAGAAAAGAAATATGTGCAAGATCTAGCTCCAGTATCACAAAGCTAAGGCAAGAGAGAAAATAAATCAGTAATTGGCACACGTGGAATATTGTATGATAATAAAAGTGAACAAATTGCAGCTGGCCACAATGAATATAATGTTACTTTAAAGAAGCAAACCACAAAGTAATGTATGTACTATGATTCTGTTTTACATATAGTTGAAAAACAATGGTGGTAAAAATACAAATGTATAGCAAGAACATTCTTGCCATAAAGTTATTGTCATATCTCAAGGGGGGAAGGAAAGCATTGTGCTTAGTAAGAGACACACAGTGGTTCAGATGGGGGCTGGTCCTGCCAGCAATACTCTCTTGATCTGGATGGTGGGTACAAGGTGTGCACTTTATAACAATTTGTTAAATTATGATATGTTTAATAATGTTCTTAATATAGCTATACAAGCTTACTGTTAGTGTTTGCCTAACATATCTTTTTCCGTTCTTTATTTTCAATCATCTTGAATACGTAGATGTGTTATATCTCTGTCTAGAGAGCCCAAAGGATTCACCAAAGTGGTGACATGGGCTGAGTAACTGAAGAAACAGTAGTCTTTAGGGACAATTCTAATTCCTTATTCTGAGGTGCTATATTTTGAATGATGACTCTCTGACATTTAGTACTAGAGCCTATGAAGTCTAAATTGCTTGTTGAATACATGAATCAACTAGGACTCAGGTAAATGATAAGCCCAAGTCACATGACAACTTGGGACTAACAACTGGACTACAGGAGGTCTCCTGGCTCTCAGTTCAGTGCTATTTATATTACCCCGTATTTTACATATTGCATACCTTCAAGGAATGCATCCTAGCATCAACCAGAGTCTAACTGGGGAAAATATGTTGATCCTATGTAGTCCTATACATAATATATATTCTAAAAAATCCTAGTTGAACAGCCTACAAAGGTGAGCTACTTTGATCACTTTTCTTTTAATAGGACATACGCTTATATAAATTTTGTCTAACTAGGTTAGTAACTCTCTGAAGCAAGGGCAAGGTTTTCCACTCGTATTCTTTCCTCTTCAGTAACTATTATGACATGGGGTATGAGTTGGAGTTTTTATCTCATATTTATAGAGAAAAAAAAGCACATAGTGTGTAAGACCTAATGAATACATTTCCAAATGCCCTTTCATTTTATATAACCTGAAAATTGGTTCCATTCTTTATATATATGTAATTCTGATCACACTGATAAATTCTTCCACCGACCTCCTGAACCACATTCTACTCAATGTGGTTCCGACTTGGCCTAAGATTTGATATCTCCTATAGCAGGGGTACCCAATCCCTGGGCCGCTGACTGGTACTGGTCTGCAGCCTGGGAACTGGGCTGCACAGCAGGAGGTAAGTGGCAGGCAAGGGAGCAAAGCTTCATCTGCCGCTCCCCACTGCTCACCATCACTAGCATTCCTCCTAAGCCACCCCCCACCCCCATCTGTGGAAAAAATGTTTTCCATTAAACCCGCTCCCTGGTGTCAGAAAGGTCGAGGACCACTGTCATAGCTCTGTGGGATAGTTTGGAGTTGTATATTCAAATAGGTGGGGTTTTTTTTTGTTTTGTTTTTGTTTTTGTTTTTTTGGTTTGAAAGTATCAAAAATATCTACAGCCAGTTTGAGCTAAATAGTAATTACTGTCTCATGAAGCTTAGAATTCTAGGAACAAAGCCAACTTCAGATATAGCTGCATCCTGGAAGTCAGAGATTACATTCAGGGTCTCTTGTACTGTTTTGCTTGTCTCTACTTGATTTTATTCTGCAGGCAGAGGCTCTCCTTGTGGCAATCAGAATGGCTCCCTGTACATCTTCCTGGACTCCCTGTTAGCTCAAGTGAAAAGCTTTGGGAAATACTATGACTAGCTCTAGTAGAATCATGTGACCATATTGAAACTGCCAGCCTTGGGTCATATCCTCTGCCTCCTATGCTTAGGGGGAGCTACAGTATGTTTTTCCAAATGAAAAGGAAAAACAGGGTGATATAAGCAAAGAAAGGGCATGGGAGACATTCTGTGATGAAAAAAAGTCATAGCTTTCATATTTCATTATGGGGTCAAAATTACTGTGCTAGAAAACATTTGTCCTATCGGAGTGCAGCTTATATATCATGCAAAAAAATGTACAAAGAATTATGTTAAAAACATTCAGTTGGAGGAAAGATTGCTAAGGAAAACTATACACTTTTTGACTTGTAAGATGTTTTAATATTTCATACAAGATTTTGAAGAAAAAAAAACTTGGTCTCAGAGGCACTCTTAAGAATGATGAAAATTTAAATTGGTATAACATTTCTGGAAAAAATGTTTGCCATTTTGTAACCAAGAGACTTTAAAGACCTCATAGTACTTAGCCTAGGTGTTTATCTGCTTCTAGGTACACAACCTAAGGAAATATTTGTAAATGAAGACAAAGATCATGCATCAGAATGTTAGTCATAGGAGTATTGGAACTGATGAAACATTAGAAAGATTAAATGTACTACAGTAGAAGATGGTTTAAAAAATCATGACATGTCCAAATAGTGGAATATTATGGAACCATTATAACTTCATTGATATGAAAAATGCTCACATAAAGAAACCAGATTCAAAATTATTTAATCCAAATTTAATCTATATTTGGTGCTTATAAATAGGTCTATTTATAGAGTTACACATAAATTTCAACAGTTTTTTTCCTGGGGAGTGAGATTACATGTGGTTTCATATCGATATTTGTATTTTTCAATTCTAAGTACATAATCTATTGTTACCATTGATTTTTAAATTAAGTAATTAATTTTATTGGCTGTGTTGGGTCTTTTTTTGCTGTGCGTGGGCTTTCTTTAGTTGCAGTGAGTGGGGGCTACTCTTCTTTGTGGTGAGCGGGCTCCTCATTGCCGTGGCTTCTCTTATTGTGGAGCATGGACTCTAGGCACATGGGCTTCAGTAGTTGCAGCACATGGGCTCAATAGTTGTGGCTCACGGGCTCTAAAGCGCAGGCTCAACTGTTGTGGCGCACGGGCTTATTAGCTCCGTGGCATGTGGGATCTTCCTGGGGCAGGGATCGAACCCGTCTCCCCTGCACTGGCAGGCGGATTCTTAACCACTGCGCCACCTAGGAAGCCCACCATTGATTTTTTTAAGAAAAATCTTTGTCTCCTAAAAATTATATCCTAGTTAACTTTAGTGATACTATTAGACACTATGAATTAAGAGTTTTAGATGCCTTGTCAATAGCTATGCTACAATGACAATATAGCTAACTCCTTCCCACAGAGCTCGGTGCAACAGAAAACAGCTAAGAAATGCTCAGACATCATGTGGTAAATAAGTGTGGTGGTAAAAAAAGCAGGGAGAAAGCCACCTGGACTCCTAAATGGTGCCAGAGGATGTCAGCTTCCTGAGAGCAGGGTCAGTGTCCACTGTCCCCAGCACAGTGACTGACACATACTAGATACAAAATGCTCATCAAATACATGATTTTCTCACCCATGTAAAATAACAACTCAATTAACTGTACCAGATAGCTACGAAAACAACTCACAGGCCACCTCTGTCTTTGAAATCTTTAAATGCAGGCATATATGAAGAAAGGCTTGTCAGTTGGCATATATGGAGAAAAGGATTATACAATATGAGGTCTAGAGGCTTTCTTGGTGATTCCCACCCTTTCTGATGCTGTGAAAATGAGTGTCATGCAAACAGCACTGGAGCAATAACTGAACCATGCTAACATCAAACAAAAGCAGCCCCTGGATTTTCTGATAAACCAGAAATAATTTGCCAGGTGCAGGCAGCCTACTCATGCTGGCATTTGTAAGTTCTTACATGTGGCAATAAATATTGGGAGGGAGCCATGTCAGCAGTCTTGGGGTGGCTGAACCATAGTTATTTGATTTATGGTGTTCCAAATCCAAGCAGAAACTACCTCTTAGCCTCAAGTACATGCAGGGATTCTTCGCAATATGTATGGACAGAATGGAGCTTACCTAAACCTGCTTTCCATTGACTTTTACTCTCATATTTGCTTCTGCTAAGAAATCAAAAATGACTAAAGGCAGCAAATAAAACCTGTGGCCAGATCATAGTTCTGCAGTTGTTTGGCAAAGGTTAGGCACATTGAGTGAATAGCAAAAGGAAAACAACCTAGGAATCTACAGATAGAAAAGATTTAAATGCATTTGTTTCAGCATGTACCCTCATATGCCTACTAGTAGAACAGTTGCTGTTTAGGGGTGCATGACATAGGGATATTTGGTATATATGACAATTAAGGGAAATTTCACCAAAACCTTCTTGGACTAAAGCCCAATGCTCATTCCCTGTATTTAATGGATTCTTAGTAGGCATAGTAGAGTTGAGATGTCTCAACCATCATGTGCCAGGGAAGCATCACCTAGGGGTTTGGAAAAAAATTGAGAGTGGGATCATCAGAAATCAACAGGGTGTATGGAAAGCAGAGCAGCCTAGCTCCCAGTGGTGTAATCCTCATTGCATGACCCACATTTAAACCACAGCATCCTGCTGGTCAGGCCATAAAGGGATTGCCTGTAGGAATCCTGAACAGGAAAGGAAGGGAAGGTGTGAACGATATGAATGCATAATGTTCGAAGTCAACAAAATTAATTTGCTGCTAAGGCTCGTGGTCATGAGGTAGATCGAAGAAGACTGGAGGCAAAGGTGAAATTTACTTTGGCAGGTAATGGATCATGTGGAAAAAGAGCATCATACCTCTCCTATAGGAATGCTGCCTCCTGAAGGAAACTGCTAAGGATCTGATGGACACTGGGGTCCATGGTTTTTGCCACACAGGGGATGCTAATGCAATGACAGCCAAGCAGGCAGGGGAAATAGTGAGTGAGTATACTCAGCCTAGAGTTTTCCATGAGCTGTCCTTGCTTTGCTCAGAATCATTCCATCATATCCTTTGAGAGGTTCCCACCTGGAAAATCCAAGTTGTTCCTTTATAGCAGTGGTTCTCAAACTGAAGTGCTTCAGAGTGACCTGGGTGGCTTGTTAAGACACCCATTTCTGGGCTCTCCTCCTAGTTGTTGATTAAGTAGCTCTGGAATGGGACTTGGGAATTTGCATTTCTAAGTTGCCAGCTGATACTTGTCCTGCTGATCCTGGCAGCAAACTTTTACACCCACTGCCTTACAATACACAGCCACATACAGATGGCTTTGATTCGGTAGAGATTTGGTTTCTTTGCCTCAGCTTCCCTGATTTCATGAGAAGGCTAGTAGGAAAAAGTAAGTAAAAAGTAAACACGTGAATGTTCAATAATTCCCTGGAGTATGACAACTGGCAGCTTTGCCTGTGATATATTTTGTTCTTCTGTTTCATTTGTCTGTAGGGAATATGAACTTAGGTATTCTGCATGTCTCCCCTCTCTATCATGACAGTTTTCCTTGCCTCCCAACTCAAATGGCAGGACCAGTTACAAGCTGTTGGTTGTTATGTTAAGCCTCCAATCTTCCCTGTAGCACTACTGCTATGCCGCCAGGGCAGCAAGGCAAATTCAAAGTGAATGATTGGCTAAGATTATATATTTCTCAAGAGACCCCGATGCCTTTTTTGCACAACCAGCTTAATTAAGAATCCTTGACAATGTATTAACCACAAGCTTATGGATTTCAATATGCCAATCAAACATAATGAGATAAATGCAAATGTCAAAGTACACGCTCTTTGCCTAGGAAGATCTAAAGACTCAAAGATGTATCTTCAGTCAGTTGTCAGAAAGCAGTGGGAATAGCTGGGCCTGGGGAGGCCGGGATTTGCCCATTAAAATTTAAATATCTATGGATGACCTCCAGGACTGAACTATGCTATATCTACGTGGAATTTCAGGGTATGAAAATGAAGATAAAATCCTTTGGCTAACAAACTCACATTAAGATAACAACAGCAGCAACAATAACATATCCTGAGACACTTCTAAAGAATAGGGCTAGACGGCAGGAGCCAAAATCAAAACCTGCATCTAGGTCTGTCACTATAAGATAACAGACAAGTCAAATGATAGCTGTGTCTGAATATGTAATGAAATAGGAATGATAGTAGCTGCTTGTATGTTTCATAATTTGTATCAGAAAAAAGAGTATTATGTTTAATTATATTAATTTGTTTTTTTAATGACTTGGCTAATAAATGGCTAAAATATAGGACTGTTAATCTACTGGGTGTATCTGGCTCTTGGCCAGATTTGATGGTCTTCTAACAGTTGAACAACTTGTAACTTAAAGCTGACTAACAGATGGTTGTTAACCTGAAACACGTGTTCCTATGGCTGAAGGGCTCTGCCTTGCTAGATTTGGTGGTGTTTGCCATTTTTACTCAAGACCTGAATTGAAAGTACAGCTGTCACATTTATGCGTAACACAAATTTGGAAGAGATAGCTAATATAGTCTATGAATAATCAAGAGCCAAATATATTTTGTTTTCAGTTTGACAGTAAGGTGACTTTAATGTCACACTTTAATAGAGATAAATATAAGGCTCTCCACCAAGATGAAAAAAAAAAGAGAGATCCAAACAATAAATTCCACCCATAGAATAGGTGAAAAAATATGTGTGGAAAAGACAAGATTTCACTATGAAGCATTAATGTGTTTTGGATTCTAAGATACTTAATGTGATCTTTGTTGCCTTTAATGGATTATAATGTACAGAATGAAAGAAGCGATAATGTTGCTGTAAATTAGCCAGACTATCTCAGGAGTATCCTCCTCAGCTCTGGTTACCACTCTACTGAGTACAGAGAAAAGCAATCAGGTCAGGGAAGGGAATGGTTTCACATAAGGTGTGGTTGAATGAAACAGGAGATTTTAGCCCTTATAAATGCAAACTGAAGAAAGAAAAAAAAAGCTCTGATTTAAAGTACTTGAAGGATAGTCATGGTGAAGAGAAACTATTGATTTTTTTATATGTTGAGTCACAAAGAGTGTAATTAGAACCAGAAGGTAGAGAGGCAGATCTTAGGTCAGAATAAGAAATTTTCTTTTAAATGTTTATTTTTAAAAAATGTTTATAAAAGTAATTCACACACACACACATACACACACACACAGTCAGTTTACAGAGACAAATAACACCGCAAAGCATGTAATTTAAAACAAGTTATCTTCTGTCTCTCCACCCTAATCCTTGTTCCCCAGAGCAATCTCTAGGGACCATTTTCACTTATTCTTCCTCTATTTTCTAAATATCATGCATATTCTGCTTTAAAAAGCATTAAATCTAATGACTACTACTATAGGAAATGGGAATTTGGTTCTATATCACCTTCTCCTGTCTTCTTCCCTTCTCCCAACATAGTTAAATAACTTTTTTTTTCTGGTTAAATCAATATTCAGAATGTATTTTATATAAATAGCTCATGATTGAGTCACATAAAATATTAAGATGATATTTTCTACCTTATTGTATAACGTACAATTTCCTTAGAATTAATGATTATCCAATTTTTGTTATTTCTCCTGGATGCTGCTATTAATTCATCCTCAAATTCTCCATCAGAGCCGCAAGATTTCAATCAATGCAGTAAGATATTTTGGTCAATATGTTCAGTGCCATGTTTTCTCAGCAAAATTCTCTTTGGAGTCTTTAGCTCACTGGCTCCTATCTTGATGCAGCTGTGGTTCTTTCAATATCCTTTACCTCTTTCCAAAATCTCAAAATATCCTCTTTCTTGTTCTATTTCCCTATTTTAATGGAATATTTTCCCAATAAGCTTCCTCAGAAAGGATGCATGATGAATAAAATTTTTGAAACTTGACCATCTGAAAATGTCTCTATTCTTTCCTAAATTTGATTAAGAGCATTCCTGGGCCTAGAATTCTGGATTGGAAATTACACTCCTTCAAATTTTAAAGGCATGGGTTACATTATTGTTTTCTAACTTTGAGGATTGTTGTTAAGAAGCCTGAGACTATCTTTTGCATATATGCTGCATTTGTTTATTCTCCTTCTGGAAAGTTTTCAGTAAATTCTCTTTATACTTTTTAGTCTGAAATTTCTCAGAGATTTGCATTAATGTGGAACTTTTTATTCATTGTGTGGGATACTTTAGGACCACTTGGTCTTCATTTCTAAGAAATTTTCTCATGTTTTCTATTAGCTTTTTAAAAAAACTTTTCTATTTTTAAAATTCCTTTTCTAGTAAAATGTTATGCCTCCCAGATCTAATTTTCTCATGCTGTCTTTCTTTTGTATTTTGTTCTATATTCTGACGAGTTCTACAATTCTTTCAGTCTATCAAAATTTTTATTTCTATTACCATATTTTTATTTCCCAAGAGCTCTTCTTTGTTTTCAGAAAGTTGGGTTCTTAGAGCATCCTGTTTTTCATTTTATGAATGAAGTATTATCTCTTTGAGAATAATTCAATATTAATATTCTCTGCATTATCTTTTCCCTTCAAGTTCCTTTTAAAAAATTTTTATTTATTTATTTATTTATTTATTTATTTATTTATTTATTTATTTATATGTTGGCTGTTTTTGCTCTTTGTTGCTCTACATGGGCTTTCTCTAGTTGTGGAGAGCGGGGGCTGCTCTTCGTTGCTGTGTGTGGGCTTCTCAGTGCAGTGTTGCGGAGCACCGGCTCTAGGCATGTGGGCTTCAGTAGTTGTAGCTCGTGAGCTCTAGAGCACAGGCTTAGTGGTTGTGGCGCACAGATTTAGTTGCTCCGTGGCATGTGGGATCTTCCCAGGCCAGGGATCAAACCCATGTCTCCTACATTCGCAGGCGGATTCTTAACCACCGTGCCACCTAGGGGGTCCCAAGTTGCCTTTTTTTTTCTCCTCACTGTGCATTGATTTGGACTCAGTCTTACATGTTAGAGTCTTTCCTAAAAAATAAAGGTTGGGATATCCTTTCATATTCTAGAGTGAGTCTGTTAGTTTAGGTTCCCTGGAAAATAGATTGTGCAGCAGGTTTATTCAGGATTTTCTTGGAATCAACACCTGAGGAGGAAAGAGAGAAATTGGGTAGGGATATGATTTCAATCAGTTATCCGGAAATCACAAGGAGAGATCTGTATTGGGATGACACCTCAGAGATGTACTTAATTGAGGCAAGAGGGCTGGACCTCTTTGCCTCGCATCTACAAATCTTTGGATTTGGGATGTCCTCCAGGAAAGACTGTAATCATATACAAATCATTGGATTTGGGCTTGTCCTCTGGGTAAGACAGCTCTCTTCATTTGAGGTGATTTCCTCTCAGGAAATGATCCATAAATCACTAATACCTCCAGCTACTGGGAGCATCACCTCAGTCCTAAAGGGAGAATCTAGGTGATATGCTACAGAATCCACAACAGCAAGGCAATTAAATGCTGTGATGTGCATGAGGTTAGGCAAATGGTAGATCTTACCACAAGGTGATCATTTTGGGACAGGGATCACTTAGGGAGATCTAAGTGTCAGAATCAGAGATATTTCCCTTGGGCTGGTAAATTTCCACAGATGAAATTGGGGAAGGTGTTGAGTGGTAGCTACTGTGCTAGAAGGCCATTTGAGTGGCTTCGTCTTCAATATACAGACCTATACTCAATCCTCTTGTTTTCAGAAGGTGTGTCACCTCCGCCATCCCCTGTGCCTGGTGTCCAAGTGTTGACAATCTTTCTTTTTCTTTTGTATTGTATAAAATATTTAAAGAAGAAATAATAACAATTCTACATAAACTCTAAACTTTTGATGGATACAACATGAATGAAAATCAAAATAGTTATGCTGGGTGAAAGAAGCCAGACAAAAGATAGTGCATACATTATGATTTCATTTATATAAACTCTAGTAAATACAAACCAATCTTCAGAGACACAAATCAGTTAGTGGTTGCCTGGGGATATAGATAGGAATGTAAGAGAGGAAGTGATTACAGAGGGATTACAAACATGTTGGGCAGACGGGTACACTCATCATCATTAATTTGTGATGGTTTCATGGGTAAGTTCTCATGCAAAACGTACCAAATTGTAATTGTTAAATATGTGCACTTTCTTGTATGTCAATTATACCACAAAAGCTGTTCAAAAATAGATATGCATCTGGGCTTCCTAGGTGGCACAGTGGTTGAGAATCTGCCTGCCAATGCAGGGCACAAGGGTCTGAGCTCTGCTCCAGGAAGATCCCACATGCCTCAGAGCAACTAAGCCCATGTGCCACAACTATTGAACCTGCACTTTAGAGTCTGTGAGCCACAACTATTGAGCCCATGTGCTGCAACTACTGAAACCCATGCACCTAGAACCTGTGCTCTGCAACAAGAGAAGCCACCGCAACGAGGAGCTTGCACATTACAACAAAGAGTAGCCCCTGCTCTCTGCAACTAGAGAAAGACCTCATGCAGCAATGAAGACCCAACACAGCCAATAAAATAATTAATAAATAAATAAAAATAGATATGCATCCAATTAAACATAAAGTCAAATCATGTTACATCTTATAAATTACAAAATCCTTAGGTTTATAACCCATAGCTCTTGCCTTAGATAGGACACCTTAGGAACCACAATCTGAGATGATATTTGTACACAAGAAGTTTATTAGAGAATTTCCAATCCAGTGTGACAGAGACCTCTTCTGAATCCATGGAAAGCACCAGATCTGATAGGGTCCTTTGGAAATGCCCCAAGGTCAGGCCTTTATACCCTCACGTCAACCAGTCATGAGATGTGAACTACATTCCACTTAACACTTGAGAAAAGCATTTTCCTTTGACAATCTTTATGGTTCAACATCTTCAGAAAGTAAATCAATATGCCTGAGTGGGAAGGAGGACAGTGCCCTGTCTCTATGAGGTGAGGGAGAGAATCTGGGTGTATGACTCTTTTTAAACAGCCTTTCAATAAATTCTCATTTTCAGCCCCACATCACACCTCAGATGTACCTGAGCCTTTCCAGGCTTTGTCTTTCCCCTTGAAGACCTGAGTTTCCAGTCTCTCTATTCTACCGAATCCTCTCCCAAAGTTACATTAACATCCTGTCTCTTTGCTCTTGTGGGATTTTTTAAAAGCAATTCTTAACTTGTTTTACTTGCATTTTGGAGATGAAGAGGGGAGATAAATGGGTTGTTCAATATTTCATGTTTGACTTTAGTTACAGTAATTAATTTCTAAAAGGTATAATGTGATGTCTCAAGAGGTGATGGTTCTCAATCACCGGAGGTGTTCAAGCAGAGAACCGACAATAACTCAAGAGGAATGCTGACAGGATTCTTGCCTCAGATTGGAATTAGGAGCTCGTTTCACCCAGTCTTGAGCTTCTATGTTTCCATGTGATATAGGAGAAAGGGCTTTATGTCCTTTACAGGAAACACTACCTGAAAGTCAGAGAACAAGAGTCTATGTATTACAACTTTCCCATTTGATAGATAGGCTTAATACTCAAGACCCTTTTTGATTTGGCTTCTATTTAACATCTAGATCCAACTCACAATTGTACCCCAACACAATTTCTTCCCATCAGCCAGGGATACCCAGTGATGTTTAAATCCCAGCAATGAGCAAAACTTAGGCCCAAGGTGAGATCATAGACACAAGAAGGAAAAATGAATTACATTTCAGTTGAGTATATATACTCATCAATGGATAAGCAAACCAAAGTGATCTGTGGCTGTGGCCAGGGAACTCTCTTCTGGGCTATTTATACTTTAGAAGTCAAATTTAAATCAGTCTCTCCACTTATATCCATTGAAATTATTTGGAAAAGTAAACCAAGTGTTCTTTGTTTTTTGTGTTATTACATTGTAGATAATGCAATACTAAGAGGTAATATTTATATAGCTCTTACTTTGTGCCAGACAGTGCTCTAAAGCTTTACATTTATAAACACATTTAATCCTCACAATAAAACCTCACAATAAATTCTCATAATAAAACTGTATGAGGTAAGGTAAAATTTTATCCTAATTTTATAACTGATGAAGCTGGGTCACAGAAAAATTAAGTAACTTGCCCAAGACCACACAGTAAGTGACAGAGCCAAGATGTGAACTACATTTGCTCTAGATCCCAAGTTCTCAAGTGCTGTGACCTTTGTAATTAAGATCAGAAACTTTTACATGACATATATATGTGATACAACATACTGTGTTGCACAATGTGTTATACAACCACGTGTGACACAGAAAGGGAGTAATAGAATAATCACAACTATAACAAATAAGCATTATTTTCCAGTCACTTTGCTAAAGTATTTTACCTATATTTTTCCATTAATACTTACAACAACTCTGTTGCACTTCTGTGCCCATTTTACTAATGGGGATACAGAGAAATTAAATGACATCCAATTTGAAACCAGGATTCTAACCCAGGTCTGTGGGAGTCCAAGTCTAAGATCTAAACTACCTCTCAAGACTCTCCATATAACCTAGTGGAGATCCTGGCTTTATTTGACTTAGAATTTGCATTACACAGTAGTTGCAAATAACTCACATTGCAGGAGATACAGTGCAATTATAATCTAATCATGGAAACATTTACCCTTTGTGGCTGCTATATGGGCACCAGTCTAGACCATCATTCAGTACAGTAATTTATGGCTACTTCGTGGTTCACTATTCATACTCAATTATAAATTAATTTCAAAATAATATGTACACAGGCATTTGAAAATTTGCAAGTTCATTATGGTCTGGGTTAAGCCCTCTTGAGCATTATAAAAGCATGTTTCACTTTTTTCCGGGTTGCCTGACCTCAGAAATTATGTTTATATATTATACATATATAATTAAATATATGTGAAAATATATTATATATATATAATATATAATTAATATATATGTATGTGTATATATAATTATACATAATTAACATATGTGTACGTATATATAATTATACATAATTAGTTTATGTGTATGTATATATTATGTACACATATACTATATAATTAATATAATGTAATAATATAATATATTATATAATTAACATATACATACACATATATGCACACATGAGTGTTTACATACCTCTGTACATACCATATTGGTTGTGACTTTCAGATTGCATTGCTCAATTGGCTAGAATAATAGAAGACAAATCCTTATAATCAGTTTTTGGGTTTTTTTTTAAGATTTATTGCTTTGGACATTAACTAAAGAATCTCCAAGTTTTTATTTTAAGAAAAGGGAATTAGTTATTGGTATTGGCACGATAATGTAACATTATGATATATAGCAGATGCCAGTTCCATTATAAAGGCACATTTAGGACTTCCCTGGTGGCTCAGTGGTTAATCTGCCTGCCAACACAGGGAACGTAGGTTTGAGCCCTGATCTGGGAAGATCCCACGTGCCACGGAGCAACTAAGCATGTGTGCTACAACTACCGAAGCCCGCACACCTAGAGCCTGTACTCCACAACAAGAGAAGCCACTGCACTGAGAAGCCCGCACACTGCAACAAAGAGTAGCCCCCACTCGCCACAACTAGAGAAAGCCTGCACACAGTAACAAAGACCCAACACAGCCAAAAATAAACTAATTAATTAATTAATTTTTAAAAATGGCACATTTGTTCTCCAGGGAAAGAATGTATATTTTAAAAACTTATTTTGAGGGAGTAGAAATGTAAATGACTAGACTTTCAGATAAAAATATTCCACCAGATGTCACTATTTTCCTTTCAGTGAAAATGGTTTGCCATCAAATAGTTTCTAAGATATTTTAAATAAATTAAAATGAAGTAAAGAATTCCCTTGTGTATAGGGAGTCAACTGGCACAATATGTTGTCTACAAAGAAACACGTTTTAACATCCAACCCAGTCCTGCATGTCAACTTTGATATTGGCACAGTACAGCTTTCTTAGCAAAGAACTTGATGTGTATGATATTGCTACATATTCAAGAGAGGGATTCAAGTACTGTTCAAGAGTCTGTTTAGCTCTAAAGAAAAATGTGGGTAAAAGTAATCCTACTGTTAAAAAGTAAGGATTTCAATTACGGTCCACAAAGCCTGGCAATCACCTTATTACTTTCTTCTTTATTCTTGGGAGTCGTTGATCCTTCCCAACTTTGTTATCTCAAATGTAGAAGATTAAGTTCTAAAAATACCAGAAAAAAGACTGAGAGAAATATACAAATTCCACCCACCTTGTCATTGGGAGCCCAAAATCGATTTATTAGTATCACCTTTCTGTGGAATTATCTGCCATCCATTTCAATAACCAGATCAAATATGGAGGGCTTAATTTGACTTTGCATGGCATAAGTGTGAGGGTCAGTTTTATCTCACACTATTTTCATTTTCATGTCATGTTTTATTTTCCTGTCTAAAATGCCTTAGCCATGAGTCCTTGATAAACAGAGTGGTGATAAAGCACTGAACAGAACATTTCAAATAGTATTACATTTTTTCAGGAGTCGGTATTCTTTCTAACAGACATGTTTGAAGACTTATACTTGCTAAGTCAACCAAAAAAAGTAGTTTAATGACCTGGTGTGAGTGGATAACATATATTAATTCATTTAGCAAATATTTGTTCAACTTTGCTATACTTCCATTGTTTTGATAGGAAGTGAAGATGACATGAAGGCATGGAAGATAAGGTCCCAGTCCTCAGGTAGCTTCCAATCTAATGAGGATGAAGGATGGGCAAGGAGGTGTAAGATGCTTTTAGGGCAATGGCAGATGTACTCATGTATGTAAGCACTGTAGGCTGACAGATTAAAGTAAGAGGGTCTGAGTTTATATTCCAGAAAGAGTTTTATGACAATTCACTAACATTAGACCATGAGGGAAACACCCTGTTCAGGATATACATAAATAAATAAATAAATAAATAAATAAATAAATAAATAAATAAATAAAGTAAAATAATGTTTAAGATGTACATTATGTAATTGCACATCTGAGATTTATTTCATGATAATGTTTTATTCAAGCAGAAATGAAAATAAGTTTATTTTCAAAGGTTTCCTAAGCGCTTAAGCTTAGTACTACCCCATCAAATTGAATTTGAAAACACTTGGCACTTGTTTTCCACTGTAAGTAATCTGTTTATTTTAATAACATAAATCTGAATGTGGAAAAAGAGAGGATGTCAAGTCTTCTTTTCCTCTGTAAATGCCTAATAAGTATTAATATAAAATAGAGAGAGGATTATTGGTCATCTTACTGAATTTTTATTCTTACTAGATAGTTGCATAGATTGTTTAGTATTTTAATTAAAAACAAATGACTATTTTTCTCCCCATAGCAGTATTAAGGGTTTTAATTCTTGGCCAAGGTAAGGACAATCTTTATTTTAGTTTTGCATTATCTGTGTATACAGATTAGTGTTTTCCCTGCTATCTTTTGAAGATCTGATAAATTAAAAAATTAAGAGAAAATTTCAGAAACCAGCTTTATTGATTATAAAAGAAATAAATGAAGGGGGGAAGCAAAAGGAAGCCAAGTATCTGACTATTTACAATTGATGACATAAATTATAGGATATTCATAGTATGGAGTAGCATGCTATCATTAAAAATGACTTTGTGGAGGACCAATTAATGGCAAATAAGTATATTCATGAAATATAGTATAAGTATATAACAATATATATTTATGAATAAATATATAAATGTAAAAGCAGATTATAAAGCTGTGTGTATGATGTGATTCAAATTTGGTGTTTTTTTCCTTGAAAACCTGTGTATATGCATTAATATATGATATTTGTTTTTCTCTTTCTGACATACTTCACTCTGTATGACAGTCTCTACGTCTGTCCATGCCTCTACAAATGACCAAATTTCATTCCTTTTTATGGCTGAGTAATATTCCATTGTATGTAGGTACCACATCTTCTTTATCCATTCATCTGTCGATGGACATTTAGGTTGCTTCCATGACCTGGCTGTTATAAATAGTGCATATATGTGGAATCTAGAAAAATGGTACAGATGAACCAGTTTGCAAGGCAGAAAAAGAGATGCAGATGTAGAGAACAAATGTATGGACACCAAGGGGGGAAAGCAGGTGGGGGAGGTTGGGGTGGGATGAATTGGGAGACTGGGACTGACATATATACACTAATATATATAACATAGATAACTAATAAGAACCTGCTGTATAGCAGGGAACTCCACTTCACTGTACAGTAGAAACTAACACAACATTGTAAAACAACTATACCCCAATTCAAACAAACAAACAAAAAACCTGTGTAGTTTTCCTAGTCTGTACTTCCTTAATTCTGTAAAAGGAATTGATAATCTCTATGTAATAAAAAAATGTAATAGAGTTTGTGTATCTTTCCTTTTTTATTTTCAAGAAATAACTGCTCTTTTTTCTGCTTTTTAAAAATTATTTTGAAGAGAGACATTCTATCCTAGAGCCACTGTATATAGATACCTAGCTAATACTTTCAAAATATTTGTTAGTTGTTATATTTCAGTAATAATAATTGTTCATTATGTCCCTGAGGGAAAGAGGAATGATTGAGGCCACCAGTCACAGAATCCTCAATCACTTGGATTTTCAGGGAATATATGCAGAGATTTCATTACAGATAAATGCCTCGGTTTTTTTATCCATACTAATGTTTGTCTCCAAACTTCTAGCCCAGTAAAATCCATTGCCCATATGTGCTTCTCAAAAGCTTCCAGTTCTCCTTAAACCCTAACTTGCTTTCTCCTGGCCTTCTTTTCTTTAGGCTCAACCTTTTTCTCTTAGTAAAAGTTGTACTCCCTAATGGGTGTTGCCTTAGAGGGCCAGGACAGGGAGAGCAAGAGAGAGTTGCGGGAGGGAGGGGATATGGGGATATATGTATGAATACAGCTGATTCATTTTGGTATACCTCAAAAGCTGGTACAAGAATGTAAAGCAATTATTTTCCAATAAAGAGCTTAAAAACAGAAAAAGTCATACTCCCTACAACTGTGACTTTGATATCAGAGTCAATTGTGTCTCCTTCTTGAGGGTGGAGGAGCTCCCATAAGATATTTGACTATACTTTATCAAAAATGATGGCTGACTTGCTTCCTGAATAATTTTTTCTCATCTCATGGCTATAAAACAAAAGCACAATGCACAAGCTGCCAAGATATATAGAATATGATTAACAAGAAAAAACATAAGCAGCAATACAACCTCTATGTGAAAACACACAGGCTCATACACCCCTAGAGTAAGAAACAGTTCTTTTGAGGCAATCCTGGTATGATCAGAAGATGTCCTAAATTTATCCTGTTTTGTTTCTTGACTCCAATTGTTCAAATTTCAAAGGGCAGTTATTGTCTTTGAATGAGTATTATTTTCACGAGAATTCAAGTGATCTACTCTATTTTAGTGAATCCCACTTCAGGTCTCTGTTTACTGGTCCAGCTACCTTGATATGCAATGTGATTGTGAAAGGGCTATTTATTTCCTGACTTGGTTCTGGGACATATTCTTCCCATTAAGTAACACCTGAAGCCACAGCCCATGCACCCGTGGGTCGCTAATCCTACCTTGTTTAATGTGAACATCCAACAGCCATGACTTTCATAGTGAGAAAATAGTTCATAAATGCTTTTGATGTGACTTTGGTCTTGCAAATCTGTAGCTTCATCATGCTTGAACAGTATAGGAACTATCTTTACTCAGTGTGATCACATTTGCTTTCCACCATTTTTCTTGCTTTGTGGATTTTTATGTAAAATTATATTTCTCCATTTACATGTGTTTATTCTCCTTTCTCATTTTTAAAAAAAATATTGGAACATCCAAATTCCCTCTTTTTGGACATGGATTCAGAACCATTTCATGTTGAATAGTTCAGGTGTGAAGGGTTCATTCCTCCAGCAAGGGTTTTCTGAACTGCTCTCTCCTTTTTGGTGTGTTTTTCTCACATGAATTGAGGTCTTTCACAATGTAGTCACACAGAACTGTTTATCAGAATGTGAGATGGTCTCCTCACTTCTTGACAAAGCTATTCTGTCAGCCTGGAAAATTTCCCCTACTGCTCACTTTCACTTGACTAACTCCTACTCCAAATTGAAATGTTGATTCCTTTATTAAAAGTGTCTCTCCTCACCCCGCCTTTCTCAATACCCTTCCATAATACCAGTGCAGACTTGGAAACTCGCAGAAAATGTTACTCTAGATCCAGGCCATTTTGGCTGATTCTGTTTAGGAATCTATTCTCTTTCTCCTCTAGTTTATAGGGCCAGAGTAAAGGGTGAAATTGCGGGTAGGGAAGGAAAGCCCTTCAGCATCCTTCCTCCTTCACTCTGAACTACCCACAAAAAATTCCCTTTCCAACCAGCAAAAGGTGATTAGAAAAAAGGTACTTTGGGGGTGGCATAATAGGAAATATAAAATAAATTTCCATCATGGTCATCTTAGAAGCACAAGATAAAATTCTCTCAACCGGTAATTACTTCTGCCTCAAAATAACTTTTTCTTACTTCTGCCCGTTCTTGATTCTTTCCCCAATATATTCTTGTCAAACCATTAATTTCTCTTTCTGAAATATCTCTTTCCCATTCCCCAAGAAAATGACAAAAAATCCTCTTTCTTTTTTTTTCTTTATAAACATGCCATCATATCTTATATTTTAATGAGTAAGCTGTTTCCTTAGTGACTTTTCTTCAGTTCTGGCTCAAGGTTCTCAGGGCCTGGGGCATGAACATCTTCCTGAGATGGCCTATTACTGCTCTCTTGGGTTTCAGTTGCGGTTTCCTTAAACCTGTTTCTTCCTCTCTATTTACTCATTTGTTTTTGTTGTAGTACACTCTCAAGGAACTCCCTAAGAAAGACTACATAGCAGGTGAAATTTCAGAGGCCATACTTGTCTGTAAATGTCTTCATTCTACTGTCTATTGGTTAAGAGTTTGGCTGGGTATAAATCTTCTATCATTGAAACTTGCTGTTAAAATATCTTATGTCATATACAATTATCCATTCCTTTGTAGGTGATATTTATTCTTTCTAAAATCTCTAGATTTAGATTTTTCTCACTCTCATTGTGAGAAAAAAGATGAGAGAAAAGACTCCTATTTCAATAAGATGTGCTTTGGTGAGATATCTTTTCTATCTGTTGTACTGGGCACTTGATGAGCCCTTTTAATCCAGTAGAATAATGTATATTCACTCTGGGAAATTTTCTTTTACAAGTGATTTATGAGGAATTATATATAATGGTTAAGAGTGAGAGTTCTGGAGTTCTGAAGCATGTTATTTGATATTAAGCAATTTAAAAATATTTCTCTATTCAGCCATAAAAAGAATGAAATAATGCCATTTATAGCACCATGGATGGACTATAGATTACCATACTAAATGAAGTAAGTCAGAGAAAGACAAATATTATATCATATCACTTACATGTGGAAACTAAAAAATAGCACAAATAAACTTATTTACAAAACAGAAACAGACTCTCAGACTAGAAAACAAACTGATGGTTACCAAAGGGGAAGGGAGGGAGGGATAAATTAGGAATATGGGATTAACAGATGCATACTATCATTTATAAAATAGATAAACAATAATGATTTACTGTATAGAACAGGGAACTACATTCACTATCTTGTAAATAAACTATAATGGAAAAGAATAATATATATGTATATATACACATATATATGTATAACCAGATCACTTTGTTGTACACCTGAAACTAACACAATATTGTAAATCAAGTATACTTCAATGTAAAAAAAGCAGCCGCAGACAATATGTAAACAAAACAAAAAACAAACAAAAAATGTTTCTCAGTTTTCTTGTCTAAAAATTGGGACAATAATATAACCTATCTCACTGAGGTCTTATAAGAAAAAACAATCTTAATTTTATTTAAAATTAATTAAAAATGGATGACTATTATTGTTCTAGAGAACTCTATAATATTAGTCATCCATTTTTACCTTAGAGTTGAGTTTACACAAAATGAATTGTGTCTTGTATGGAAGATATTTTAGTTCATCAAAGAGAGATTAAGCATTTCAAATTAAAGCAAAATATTGTGTACAATAGGAAATATGGTTAAGAAAATGAGGAAACTTTTGTGGTTTTTAATTTCCTGGGCATTATTGCAAAACACACTGAGTGAGCTGAGCAATATTCACTAAGTGAAGGAAGCTTAGACTTCCAAATCTAGCCTCTTTCTTTGAATAATTTCATAGGGACTAGTAAGGAAACAAGAGGCTTCATGTAGTTCTGTTTATCTAAGGCCATATTTACCCATCCTCCATTTACCACCTTGCCTTTTATAATCTTTGCAGCTGAACAAAGACATTTCCTGATAGTCTCATGAAACTTTGCTATGAAAGATTCAATGCTTCAATGATTTGCCAAAGAGGAACCCTCATTCTACATAAGGATCTCAGGCATTTTTTAGCTATGCCTGAGAAGAGAACATAAAATCCATCACTTGGTGACATTATTTGGATTTGTGACTCTCTCTGGAGGACACTGTGCTCATAAAACAATGAATGGATTAGATCCATTCAAAAGTGGAGTTTTTCATTTATGATGGATGTAATATTGATCATATCCTTCATTTAATAAGTCATCCAAGTATAATTCAATGCAAGTTACTAGTATAAATTACCAGCCATATTCATCTTCCTTGACTGTTTTATAACACTGAAGAGGAGTAAGCACAACAGCATAAAAATTCCATGTTGAAATCTAAAAGGAGGGCTGCTTCTGCAGCAGGACTGGACACTTTTGCTTTGAGAAGTGACAGAAATCTGGCCTTTGCCAGAAAGTCAGATCATGCAAGCCTAGCTCCATCTGGCTGTGAGTGATTTGTGATCATACAGGTAACAGTAGGGAAAGGACAGTAGGGAAAGAATTCCTTTAAAAAGCTCTACCAAGTCTGTCCTCTTTCCTTTATCACCACACAGATCTTTCCTACTGTTTCCCCTTGTAATGGATTTCTGCCTGTTCTAGGTCTCTGGGATTTAGAGCATAGACAGCAATGTCTGTTCTTTTTAGAGCATGTAGATGCTTATGAACTGACAGATGACCTGAGAATAGTTGAGAGAACCAGTGAGCAAAGGATCAAAGTCTAAATTAAGTGAATATTCTGATTAGAGTGTCAAATATAGAAATATAGATTACACACAGTTATGATTATATAACATAGGATCAGATGAAGAAAAAATCCAAGTGAAGGCAGAATTAGACCCACAGTTTTCACTTCTGTACTTCTAACTTTCTATTTCACCACCAAAATTGGCTCTACATTACTAAGGAACTGCACTCACTAAGGTCACTATGGTATCATAATGGCCACTTCTATTTTTTCACAATTGTATCTTGATATTTTAGATGCCTTTGACCAGAGTAATTTTTTAAGCTCTTTATTGGAATGTAATTGCTTTATACTGTTGTGACAGTTTTTGCTGTACAACAAAGTGAATCAGCTGTATTTATACATATATACCCATATCCCTTCCCTCCCGTGACTTCTTCCCACCCTCCCTATCCCAGCCCTCTAAGTCATCACCCATCATCAAGTTGATCTTCCTGTGTTATGCAGCAGATTCCCACTAGCTATCTATTTTACATTTGGTAGTGTATATATGTCAATGCTACTCTCTCACTTTGTCCCAGCTTCCCCTTCACCCCTGACCCCGTGTCCTCAAGTCCGTTCTCTATATCTGCATCTTTATTCTTGCCTGGTCCCTGGGTTCATCAGTACCATTTTTTTAGATTTAATGTATATGAGTTAGCATAGGGTATTTTATTTTCTCTTTCTGGCTTACTTTGCTCTGTATGACAGAATCTAGGTCCATCCATCTCACTACAAATAACTCAATTTCATTCCTTTTTATGGCTGACTAGTATTCCATTGTGTATATGTGCCACATCTTCTTTATGCATTCATCTGTTGATGGGCATTTAGGTTGCTTCCATGTCCTGGATATTGTAAATAGTGCTGCAATGAACATTTTGGTACACGTATCTTTTTGAATTATGGTTTTCTCTGGGTAAAAGCCCAGCAATGGGATTGCTGGGTCATATGGTAGTTCTACTTTTAGCTTTTTAAGGAACCTCCATACTGTTTTCCATAGTGGCTATATCAATTTACATTCATACCAACAGTGAAGGAGGGTTCCCTTTTCTCTGTACCCTCTCAAGCATTTATTGTTTCTAGATTTTTTGATGATGGCCATTCTGACTGATGTGAGGTGATACCTCCTTGTGGCTTTGACTTGCATTTTGCTAATGATTAGTGATGTTGAGCATCTTTTCATATGTTTGTTAGCCATCTGCATGTCTTCTTTGGAGAAATGTCTGTTTAGGTCTTTCACCCATTTTTGAATTGGGTTATTTGCTTTTTTGGTATTAAGCTGCATGAGCTGCTTGTATATTTTGGAAATTAATCCTCTGTCAGTTGCTTCACTGGCAAATATTTTCTCCCATTCTGAGGGTTGTCTTCTTGCCTAGTTTATGGTTTCTTTTGCTGTGCAATACCTTTTAATTTTCATTAGGTCCCATTTGTTTATTTTTGATTTCATTTCCATTATTCTGGGAGATGGGTCAAAAAGGATCTTTTATTATGCTTTGATTTATCTCACAGAGTGTTCTGCCTATGTTTTCCTCTAAATGTTTTACAGTGTGTGGCCTTACATTTAGGTCTTTAATCCATTTTGAGTTTAGTTTTGTGTATGGTGTTAAGGAGTGTTCTAGTTTCATTATTTTACACATAGCTGTCCAATTTTCCCAGCACCATTCTTGCCTCCTTAGTCAAAGATAAGGTGCCCATATGTGCATGAGTTTATCTCTGGGCTCTCTATTCTGTTCTATTGATCTCTATTTCTGTTTTTGTGCCAGTACCATATTGTCTTGATCACTGTAGGCTTGCAGTATAGTTTGAAGTCAGGGAGCCTGATTCCTCCAGCTCTGTCTTTGCTTCTCAAGGTTGCTTTGGCTATTCAGGGTCTTTTGCATTTCCATACAAATCATAAAATTTCTTGTTCTAGTTCTGTGAAAAATGACATTGGTAATTTGATAGGGATAGTGATGAATCTGTAAATTGCTTTGTGTAGTATAGTCTTTTTCACAATGTTGATTCTTTCAATCCAAGAACATGGTATGTCCCTCCATGTGTTTGTATTGTCTTTGATTTCTTTCATCAGTGTCTTATAGTTTTCTGCATACATCTTTTGCCTCCTTAGGCAGGTTTATTCCTAGGTATTTCATTCTTTTTGTTGCAATAGCAAATGGAAGTATTTCCATAATTTCTTTTTCTGATCTTTCATTGTTAGGGAATAGGAATGCAAGAGATTTCTGTGCATTAATTTTGTATCCTGCTACTTTACTAAATTCATCGACTACTGATAGCAGTTTACTGATAGCATCTTTAGAGTTTTCTATGTCTAATATCTGTCATATGCAAAAGGTGACAGTTGTAATCCTTTTCCAATTTGGATTGCTTGTACTTCATTTTCTTCTCTAATTCCTGTGGCTAACACTTCCAAAACTATGTTGAATAATAGTGGTGAGAGTGGGCATCTTTGTCTTGTTCCTGTCCTTATAGGGAATGCTTTCAGTTTTTCACCATTTAGAATTATGTTGGCTGTTGGTTTGTCAAATATGTCTTTTATTATGTTGAGGTATGTTCTTTCTATGCCCATTGTCTGGAGAGTTTTTATCATAAATGGATATTGAATATTGTCAAAAGCTTTTTGTGCACCTATTGAGATGATCATATGGTTTTTATCCTACAATTTGTTAATATGATGTATCACATTGATTGAGTTTCATATATTAAAGAATCCTTGCATTCCAGAGATAAACCCAACTTGATCACGATGTATGATCTTTTTAATGTGCTGTTGGATTCTGTTTGCTAGTATTTTGTTGAGGATTTTGGCGTCTATATTCATCTGTGATATTAGCCTGTAATTTTCTTTTTTTGTGACACCTCTGCCTAGTTTTGGTATCAGGGTGATGGTGGCCTCATAGAATGAGTTTGGGAGTGTTCTTTCTTCTGCTATATATTGGAAGAGTTTGAGAAGGATAGGTGTTAGTTCTTCTCTCAATGTTTGATAGAATTACCTGTGAAGCCATCTGGCCCTGGTCTTTTGTATGTTGGGAGATTTTTAATCACAGTTTCAATTTCAGTGCTTATGATTGGTCTCTTCATATTTTCTATTTCTTCCTGGTTCAGTCTTGGAAGATTGTACTTTTCTTAGAATTTATCCATTTCTTCCAGGTTATCCAATTTATTGACGTATAGTTGCTAGTAGTAGTCTCTCATGATCTTTTGTATTTCTGTGGTGTCAGTTGTTACTTCTTCTTCATTTCTAATTCTGTTGATTTGCATCTTCTCCCTTTTTTTCCCAATGGGTCTAGCTAATGGTTTATCAACTTTGTTTATCTTCTCAAAGAAGAAGCTTTTAGTTTTATTGATTTTTGCTATTGTTCCTTCATTTCTTTTTCATTTATTTGTGATGTGATCTTTATGATTTCTTTCCTTCTGCTCACTTTGGGATTTTTCTGTTCTTCTTTCTCTAATTGTTTTAGGTGTAAATTTAGGTAGTTTACTCAAGATTTTTCTTGTTTCTTGAAGTAGGATTGTATTGCTATAAACTTCCCTCTTAGAACTGTTTTGCTGTATCCCATATGTTTTGAGTAATTGTGTTTTCATTGTCATTTTTTTCTAGGTATTTTTTGATTTCCTCTTTGATTTCTTCAATGATTACTTGATTGTTTAATAATGTATTGTTTAGCCTTCATGTGTTTGTATTTTTTACATTGTTTTCCTGTAATTGATATCTAGTCTCATGGTGTTGTTGTCGGAGAAGATGCTTGATATGATTTCAATTTTCTTGAATTTACTGAGGCTTGATTTGTGACCCAACATGTGATCTATCCTGGAGAATATTCTGTGCGCACCTCAGAAGAAAGTGTATTCTGTAGTTTTTGGATGGAATGTGCTATAAATATCAATTAAGTCAAGATGATCTAAGTGTCATTTAAAGCTTGCAACTCCTTATTTATTTTCTGTTTGGATGATCTGTCTATTGGTATAAGTGGGGTGTTAATATCTCCTACTATTATTGTGTTACTGTCAATTTCCCCTTTTATGGCTGTTAGCATATGCCTTATGTACTGAGGTGCTCCTATATTGGATGCTTAGACATTTACAATTGTTATATCTTCTTCTTGGATTGATCCCTTGATCATTATGTAGTGTCCTTCCTTGTCTCTTGCTGTAGTCTTTACTTTAAGTCTAATTTGTCTAATATGAGTATTGCTACACTAGCTTTCTTTTGACTTCCATTTGCGTAGAATATCTTTTTTCCATCCCCTTACTTTCAGTCTTTATGTGTCCCTAGGTCTGAAGTGGGTTTCTTGTAGATAGCATATATAAGGGTCTTGTTTTTATATGCATTCAGCCAGTCTGTGTCCTTTGGTTGGTGCATTTAGTCCATTTACATTTAAGGTAATTATTGATATGTATGTTCCTATTACCATTTTCTTAATTGTTTTGGGTTTGTTTTTGTAGGTCTTTTCTTTCTCTTGTGTTACCTTCCTAGAGAAGTTCCTTTAGCAATTGTTGTAACACTGGTTTGCTGATGCTGAATTCTCTTAACTTTTGCTTGTCTGTAAAGCTTTTGATTTCTCCTTTGAATCTGAATGAGATTCTTGCTGGGTAGAGTATTCTTGGCTGTAGGTTTTTCTCTTTCAGGACTTTCAGTATATCCTGCCACCCGCTTCTGGCCTGCAGAGTTTCTGCAGAGAGGTCAGCTGCTATCCTTATGGGTTTTCTAATGTATGTTTTTTGTTGCTTTTCTCTTGCTGCTTTTAATATTTTTTCTTTGTGTTTAACTGTCATTAGTTTGCTTAATATGTGCCTTGGTGTATTTCTCCTTGGGTTTATTCTGTATGGGACTCTCTGTGCTTTTTGGACTTGATTAATTATTTCCTTTCCCAAGTGGGGGAAGTTTTCCCTTATAACCTCTTCAAATATTTCCTCAGACTCTTTCTTTTTTTCTTCTTCTTCTGGGATGCCTATGATTCAGATGTAGTTGTGCTTAATATTGTCCCCAAGGGCTCTGGGACTGTCTTCCATTCTTTTTATTCTTTTTTTCTCTTTCTTGCTCTGTGGCAGTTATTTCCCCCATTCTATCTTCCAACTCTTACCCTTTCTTCTGCTTCATTTATTCTGCTGCTTATACCATCTAGAGTATTTTTAATTTCAGTTATTGTATTGCTCATTAGTGTTTGTTTTCTCTTTAGTTCTTCTAGGTTCTTATTAAATGGTCTTTTCTTGTATTTTCTCTATTTTGTTATTGAGATTTTGGATCATCTTTACTATCATTGCTCTGAATTCTTTTTCAGGCAATTTGCCTATTTATTCTTCATTTATTTCGTCTTGTGTGTCTTTATCTTGCTCCTTTGCCTGCAAGGTGTTTCTTTCTTTTTTTATTTTGTCTAATTTATAGTATTTGCTCTCTTTTCTTTATGCTGCCTAGTAGTAATTCCTCTTGTTTCTGTTCGCTGCCCCCTGTGGTGGGGTTGGTCCAGTGTCTTGAGCAGGCTTCCTGATGGGATGGTCTGGTGCCTGCTATCTTGTGTAGGATCTGAGTCTTTTCCCTCTGATGAGCAGGGCCATGTCAAGTGGTGTATTTTAGGGTATCTGTGAGCTTAATATGTCTTTAGGTAGTCTGTGTGCTGATGGGTGGGTTTGTGTTCCTCTCTTATTTGTAGTTTGGTGTGAGGTAACCAGCACTGTCATTTGCATGTAGTTGAGTCAAGCCGGGTCTTAGACTCTGATAGAGGCCTCCATGAGATTTCTCTGCAGTTAATCATCCCTGTGGCTGAGGAGTCTCTAGTGGTCTAGCATCCTGGACTCAGTGCTCCCTCCCCAGAGCCTTCAACTGGACTTCTGGTCAAGGAATCCACACTCCAGAGGTCACTTGTCCTGGCAATAAAGGGGATTAAAAAAGTCTATCCAAGCTCCAAACTGATGGCAAAAGATTAGGTCAAACAAAAAAAATACTGAATCAAGGAAACATGTACGTGCACAAGAAAAGCAAAAACAGAACCCAATAGAAGATAAAGCACTAGAACGACCTGACAGAAGAACCCCAGAATGCAATCAGACAATTAAAGAGAAAACCAACAAAAATTGAAAACAAACAAACAAACAAACAGGGGAGTTGTGAAAACAAGAAATGAGTACCAAATACAACAGGGACCAAAGAGAAACAAGGAGGAAATATAACAAAAAGCAAGAGAACAACCAGATAGACTGAAGATCCCCAATACAAAATCAAACAATTATAATTAGAATTAAGATAAAGACAAAACCTAATAACAAAAAGCAATGTGTCATCTGAAGAATAAAGCAAGAAAATAGAGCAGACCAATAATATTTATTAAAAGTATAAGATAAAATAAAATAAAAAGGAATAATACAGAGAGCAACAGAAGAGCATAGTATGACTGGAAATATAAAAAGAAAAAATAAAATAGAAATATATTAAAGATAAAGAAGAAAAGAATTAGGGGAGATAAACTTACCACTACAAAAAAGCTAGCTAGAAATAGAAATATACAAAAAGGCTAAAAATAAAAGTAAAAAATAGAATAAAAGATATGTTATAAAACGTGAAGATCCCTTTGGACTAAGATCATAATTAAAAACCACAAAAACAAGGCCAGAAGTTAGAACAGAATGGATCAAATCAATAGAATTAATAATAATAATTCTACTTCCTTGGGGTCTCAGTTGTAAGTGTCCTTATACATGCCTTGAGCCTCAGGCCACTTTTGCCTCCCCAAGAGGCCCTCCTCTGCCTCCAGATTGAACTCTGATCTGCCATGGTTCCTATTGTGTCCACTTAGGCTCTGCTATGGCCCAGTACCTGTGTGTGCTTGCTCTCACAGTCCACAGCTGCCAGAGATAATCAACAAGGACCTAGTATTGCACAGGGAAGTATATGGGAAAAAATCTGAAAGTGTGTAGATGTATGTACATGTGTAACGGAATCACTTTGCTATACACCTGTAACTAACACAACATAGTTAATCAACTATACTCCAATGTAAAAATAAAATTCTTAAAAAAGTTATTAAAACAACTAGATATAGATCTTTCACTCTTCACAAAAATTAGCTCAAAATGGATCATAGACCTAAATGGAAAACACAAAACTATAAAACTATAAATCTAGTAGAGAATATAGGAGAAAATCTAGATAATCCTAGGAGTGATGATGCACTTTTAGATGCATTACTATGAAAGAAATACTGGATAAGATAAACTTCATTAAAATTAAAAACTTTCTGGAGAATGGGGATCAAGCGGTGGAGGAGTAGGAAGCATGGATAAAGAAGATGTGGTACATATATACAATGGAATATTAGCCATAAAATACAACAAAATAATACCATTTGCAGCAACATGGATGGACCTAGAGATTGTCATACTGAGTGAAGTAAGTCAGACACAGAAAGACAAATATCATGATATCGGTTATATGTGGAATCTAATAAAAAAGGGTTCAAATGAACTTAGTTACAAAACAGAAGTAGAGCCATGGATGTAGAAAACAAACTTGTTAGCAGGAGATACCAGTGTAGGGGATGAGAGGGATAAATTGGGAGATTGGGATTGACATATACACACTACTATATATAAAATAGTAACTAATAAGAACCTACTGTATAGCACAGGAAGCTCTACTTAATACTCTGTAATGGCCTATATGGGAAAAGAATCTAAAAAAAATGCAGTTATATGTATAACTGATTCACTTTGCTGTATACCTGAAACTAACATAACATTGTAAAGCAACTATACTCCAATAAAAATTTTTAAAAAAGAATTAAAAGCTTCTCTCTGTGAAAGACAATGTCAACAGTTCAAGAAGACAAGTCAGAGTGGAAGAAAATATTTACAAAAGACATATCTAATAAAAGAATATTATCCAAAATATATAAATAACTTTTAAAACTCAACAATAAGCAAACATAAAATCCAATTAAAGAATTGGCCAAAGATCTTAACAGACACCTCACCAAGGAAGATATACAGATGGGAAATAAGTATAGGTAAAGATGTTCCACATCATATGTGATCAGGGAAATGTGAATTAAAACAACAATACACTACCACTACACAGCCATTAGAATGGCCATAATCCGTAACACTGACAATGCCAAATGCTGACAAGGATATGGAACAACAAGAATTCTTATTCACTGATGGTGGGAATGCAAAATCATGTAGCCATTTTGGAAGAGAATTTCATGGTTTCCTACAAAACTAAACATATTTTTACTGTATAATTGTGCAATTATGTTCCTTGGTATTGGCCCAAAAGAGTTAAAAACTTATGTCCAAAACAAAAACCTGCACACAGATATTTATAGCTGCTTCAACCATAATTGCCAAAACTTAGGAGCAACTAAGATATCCTTAAATAGGTGAATGGATAAATAAACTGTGGTACATTCAGACAATGGAATATTATTCAGCACTAAAAAGGAATGAGCTATCAAGCAATGAAAATACATGGAATGCATTTTACAAAGTGAAAGAAGCCAATGTAAAAAGTACTACTTTTCATAATGTATGATTCCAACTATACATTTACTCTGGACAACGCAAAAATAAGGAGACAGTAAACATACCAGTGGTTGTGAGGGATTGGGGGGAGGGGAGAGATTAATGAACAGTGTATAGAAGATTTTTTATGGCAGTGAAAAGATTCTGTATAATACTGTAATGATGGCTATATGTCATTATACATTTGTCCAAGGCCATAGAACAGACAACATCAAGAATGAACCCTAATGTAAATAAAGGATTTTGGGTGATTATGTTGTGTCAATGTAGGTTTATCAATTCTAACAAATGTACCACCCTCTCTGGTGGGTGATGTTGATAATAGGGAAAGTTATGTATGTGTTAAGGCAGGGAATATATGGGAAATCTCTGTCCTTTCCTCTTGATTTTGCTGTGAACTTAAAATTATTCTAAAATGTTGACTTTTAAAAAATTACTAGAACATAATTTCTGTTTTCTAGGGTGGAGTTTTTTCCTTTCCTCTTGTGAATGATTCTTTCTTTATTCTGGGAAGGTTTATCTTTTGGGGATTTTTAAAGTTATTCAGACATACAAAAAGTTACCTACCTTTTCTTCTTGAGAATATCTTGATATCAGAAAAGTAATTGACAGGCAGACAATTAAGACTAAGATAGCAAATGTTCTCTTTGGTAATGTGGTTCTGATTTAGATTGCCCTTGGTTAGCACTATTATTTCTTCATTTGCTTGCATGGAATATATGTGTTTGTGAGTTTTCTCTTGTAAGCTCACAAAATGCTTGAAACAGAAATGAAAATGTTACTACCTAGTTCCAACTTGTTGATTCCATTGATGTTTTTCAATGTGTAGTATTCTACACTTTGGGAAATACACAGGGAATTCTGTATTGTGGAATTGTCCTTAAGGGTGCCTGGTAGACCAATACCTGTGGGAAGGGGATGGATTTCTCCCTGAAGAGAATGCATGTACCCCATGAATCAGTCTGGGAGAGGTCAATCAAGGGCAGAAATTGAGGTCTCCTGGGGGAGGCAAGAGGAAAGGAAAGCTATTTCTATTCACTTTAGCCTTAGGGAGTTGGCATCTAGCCTACGGGAGAAGATGTGTAGTTAGGAAATTCTCCTTGCCCATTTGTCAGGAATTAAGCTGAACTCTATAAAATAGGAGAGACAAGAGATGGCACAGAGGTTGATTTTTACCACAGTGAGGCAGGTCAAAATTTAAGGGGAAAAAAGGTCCCAGGAGACCTTTGACTTGTGGCTTGAGATTATAGATTCTAAAAACAACCACAACCAAATCTAAGTTTTCTGTGTTATAGTTTCCTTCTCTTGTTTCTTTTTGGAATAGTCTTGTTAAACATTGCATAGGCCTGTTGTGCTTCAGAGAACTGAGAGGTGAGCTTGCCACTATGCTTAAGGTGAAGTTAAAGAAGAGGGGGAATCCCTCCAGAGACACATATGAATTGAAGCTCAACTCAGAACTGTGGAACAGGGTCTAGAGTCAGGGTCTAGGGTTTAAGTGACTGGTGAGTACCAGAAAAAATTTTGAGAGGCTAAGTTTTGAGAGCATAACAAATGCTCTCAGGATTCCCAGAGGCACCTGGGAGAAGGAAACCTAATAAAAGTCTAGCTTCTCTAAGTCAAACAGGATGAATGCCTGCACCAAGATAAATCAGTAAAACAAAGGAAGTACTACTTTATTTTGAAGTCACAGACTTCTGAGACCTGGAGAATACGAGTTAAAATGTATTTTCAATTTTTCCCTTTTCAATTTTTCTTGTTCTTTACCCAGTTCCTGATAAAACAAATGTTTTAAAATTTCCAGCTGTAGGTAGAAATACCTGTCTTATCTTTCTGGTCAAGTCCATGACTACGTTTGAGAAACAGGGAAAGGACAGAGGAAGAACAGTGATGTTTAGAACATGTGACGAATAGTATAACTTAATATTGAATATACATGATTTTTATAAATTAATTTCTGAACCTGAAATTAATGTTATATATGCATTAATTTTATGTGTAAAACAAGTCCAAATATACTTATCACAACTTTAATAAACAGACTTGAAAATACCTAGTAAAGTAAAACTATCAAAATATCTACTAAAAAAAGAAGCCTGTTTAATTAAAAAATTGTATAGAGACAGAAATATTGACAAACAGAAATGAAATATATTTTATTTAGGATTGTGTAAATATACATTAGATTGAAATAACTTTTGAAAATATTTAGCACTTTAAAAGTCATCTTACTAGCAGGCAAAAGAGGTTGTTTTCATTGCTGTTCAGTCCTTCCACCCCTAAATTTTTCTCTGAGATCTCTCACCAAGAGCTGACATAATAACTTGTGATACTTTCCAGAAAAGAATCAGAAGAAATCTAGAAAAACTGTTATGCCATTTAAGGAGTGACTGTGAAACCAGGCAACACATAGCTGAAGAGTGGAGATGAAAATACTTGACTGCTGGGATATAATGAAAGGATCCAGCTGGTTGTAAAATGGTAGAGAGGATTCTCTCATGATGTAAAAAGGTAGAGAATTTGATTTCCAAGCTGTCTTCCAGATCTTAAGATTCCATGAATTTGACAATTTTTTCATCATTGCATATTGACTGACACTGGAGTAGGTTTATTTGTTCATTTGTTTAGTTGTTAATATGATTACCATCTTTGCAAGACACTCTTTATTTTCTTGGTGAATTTTTTAGGCATTTCTTTTGATTGACCAAATGCAAATACATATATATATATTCTGCCCACACATCACTAACATTTGAAAGAAAATAAATAATTAAGTCAAGCATGCAGGTGCTTTATCCAACTTGACACTAAATATTCACAAGAGGGTGGAGCTTTAAACATCCATATTTTTAAAGGACAGTGATTGAGTTGTTGTGGCTATGCTGAGTACATGAAAGTGTGAGATAGCTCTAAACCCATTTGCTTTCAGATAATATGAATAACAATAACAAATAAGTCAGTGATCTGGGCTGCCAATTTTTATTTTATTTTATTGTTTTGGCATTTTACGGTTTACAAAGAATATTCCCATCTCTTATTTCATTTAATCTCACCACAGAAGTGTAAAGCAGATATTAATAATTGCATTTTATAGGTGAGAGAATTAGCCTCAGAAAGCTAAAACAGCCCAAGGTGACATAACTAGTTAATGATAGAGCAGAACTGGTTAATGAGGTAGCAGAGACTTGAGTCCAAGTCTTCCGGCTCCAAGATTTATTACCCCTTAGCATTAGATACAGGTTTTACCTCAGTAATTTTTTTTTTTTGGAAAATAGGTGTTAGAGTTTATAATTTAATGTTTTCACGCCTCAAGAGAAACTGTCAGAATCTGAATTAGTATCAAACGCATGAAAAAATTATGGTGTAATTAGAATATGGCAGGACATATTTATGACTGTTTAGTTTAATACTATTTTCTGTATTTTTACACAAAGGAAAAATGCTGAATGGTGGCATTTTTTGATCAAAAAGCGGTTTGTTTCCTCCTCTAAATCAATTCATCATGCTTTCAGTATCAATGGTTTTCAGCGTTTTCAGCTTTTATTTGTAAAGGTAGAAGCTTCTTGACACAATTTCTGTTTGTGATCAATAAAGCTCTTCCCCCTCCTCCTCAGCAGATTTCCACTAGATCCAACAGTGGTAAAACATCTCTCCCTTAAGCCAGGAGTCCTCTGCAGGTTTAATAGAGTGGCAAGGGCCCTCCTGGCAGACAGAAAGTAATATTCATGATTTTCCCTATCCTTTGTTAGTCTAAATTTGAGAGACTATGATATAAACTTTAAAAATGTTGATTAATATGGCTGTTTTCATTAAAAATGTCTGATGCCATCAAGTATAGGAAAGAAATCATGTTGATATTTCACCCCATGCGTCAGTTGACTGTTAAGGCAAACACTTTGGCATCACGTAGACAATGCTAATGGATTGTTGACAAAAGAAAAATGCAAATAAATTAGTCATATGATGTTTTGTAGCCACAACTTTAATTTTCCTGATGCTATTATGTATTTTTTTTCTGAAGCAGAAAAATTATATCATGCTTTATAATTTCTTTCTTACAGATATAAAATTAGAGGTATTTTTTCTTGATTCTTTAAGTAGTCGGAACTTATTTGTTTAGGCATCTAATTCAAAAATAAGATGTAATATTAAAGAATTTGAGTTAAAATTACCAATTCTCTATAAAGCTACAATGTATTGACCATAATAAATTAAAGAAAAATTAGTAAGAAGATATAGGTAAAATATACACATATATAAATTTTATATATGATCATGTAATTTTAATAATAGTAGAATTTGTGGTCAGACTATATTTATCTATGAGTAAAATAAGAAATGGATTTAAATAACAAGAAAAGCTATATAATTAGATGTTTCTTTAGAATTCACTAGAATATAATCAAAGATGAATCACTGAGAAAATACTTAGCACAATTACAAGGAAAGTGGGGAGCATCTCTCTGCAGTTGAGGAAAAAAATAATATTTATTAAATAATGTTGAAAAATATGTAACTGAATATAAGTGCTAAGTGGTACATTCTATAATTGCTTTAGGTGTTCCAAGGCTCTTTTAGAGGAATGGTTTTCCAGCTAAGCCTTAAAGCAAAGGTCAAGTTTGAATTAATGAAGGTGATAAAGGAAGACATTTCAGATGCGAAAGGTATTGTGAGGGAAATCCTAAGTGTGAAAGTAAGCAAGGTGCACATTTCCTTTTATTTGTTAAAATATTAGAGTGCCTTAACCTAAACGGCTTGGAGATGGTTTTAGGAAATGTCTTGAATTTCTATTTCCTTTCTGACTTTGCTCACCCTGTCATTCTTGACTTAAGAGCATTAGTAATAGTAATGTTAGTTAGACAATAATAACAATAATAATGATATCTCAGTAATCTACTTGCCATATTATTTGTGTAATCAGCATTTATATTCTTCTGTGTCAATGTATGTCAATAAAAAACCATCCTTAAATGCAGTTTTCCAAATCCATTACTTACCACTAATATAGTAACATGATGAAGAGAACATGAACTTCTGGATTCAGAATGATGATTTAGGGGCAGAGGTAGGGGAAGAGAGGATGCAGGGCTGTTCCAAGTCATACTATGAAAAGTGAGCTTTCTGTGCTAGTGAATGTTGGACACTTTATTTTCCCTAGGTTTCTTGAGACAAAACTTTTCTGTTCCCAACAACTTATGGGCAACTAATAACTTTCTTATGCTGGATGTATGGGGTATGCCAAGTGACATTCTATTTGTAGTCAGATAACATAATAGACATTCAGAGTTTTAAAGTCAAAGGAGAAAAATAGAGATGAAGTAAGAATAACCAGATAGAGGATTATTCACCAGGAAAATCAAGTTAGACCTGCTAGACAATTTCTCCTAAAAATGTGTAATAGGTGAGAAAATTTGTTGGTGGTTCACAAGGCAACATTTTGATTTTAATAGTTACATATTGAATATCTATAACTGCATTAGAAAATGTGTATGTATATATGTGTGTTCGCATAATTAACACAACAAAACTACAACTTAATGTTGAGGTTATTTTATGTGGTTCCCAAACAAATAGCATCAGCATCACCTGGGAGCTTATTAGAAATGCAAATTATCAAGCCTTACCCTAGATCTCCTGGACCAGAAACTTTGGCGGTGAGGCCCAGCAATCTGTTTTATTTAAAAAGCCTTCCAGGTGATACCAACCTGTGCTAAAGATTGAGAACCATTAATTTGATGAATATAATTGCTTAAGATAAGGCTAAATAAAAGTCTATTTACATTTAGGTAAAAAATAAATTTTGGTATAAGTGATATGTGAATAAGAAAAATATCATGAAGTTAATATTTAAATTTGTAATTAAATATTTTGCTCTCCTGTGTAGAAATGTAAAAACTATGGTTTGGCAAAAATTCACAATGAACAATAAATGAAAAAATGAAGAAAAGAAGAAAGAAAGAAGAAAGGAGTAAATGGGGTTTAATGAAAACTAACATGTATCCAAAGGACTATTTGGCAGATCCACTATCAAAAAGATTAGTAAATGATAGTCTGGACTTATCTTGCCTAATGTTGACTATCTGAACCTCATCATTACAAATAATCTGGTTAAAAACCATATAGCAGAAAGATCCCTGACTTTAGGGCCCAAACACAGAAGGCCTAAATTAATGGACATTTTGTTTGTTAAACTCCAAAACCCCTGCCTTAGGCTTTTTTTTTGCTTGTTTGTTTTTTGTTTTGTTTTGTTTTGTTTGTATTTGGCAGCAATTCAATTTGGACATTCCTTGTGCCATTGTCTATAATCGGGGAATTTGTGCAAATCTCAAGGGATTATTCTCTCTTCTACAGAAAATGTCGAAGATAGTTATTTCAGCCCTTGTATATAAAGATGTGAAACTGTGTTCGTTTTCCCCTAGACTTAAATTTAATAGTACTTGAATTATCATTTTATCATGGAAGTGCCTATGGCTAAATTTATTAAATTAAAATATTTAACAGAGTAGTTTTTGGACATAAGGCTTATTAACGTTAAGGAAATAAATGTCTATCAAGGCATTTGGGGCATATGTGGGACACTATAAAACTCTATGAAATACCTGGAATGGTATCCCAGAGGAAATAGGAGAGAAAGATGGCTACAATAATATATGTTGAGATACTGGCCAAGAATTCTCCAAGATTGATTGAAGCCAAAGTAAGGGAGGAAAAATAATTATCCTTCTACCCTTCTGAGTTCTTAGAGGCTCCTGTAATAAAATACAGGTTAACAAGAGATAGACAAACAGAAATTTACTAACATTAATACCCCACGTATACACGGGTGATGTCCAGGAAAAATGAATAACTCAAAGAGGTGGCTTTAGAATTTAAGATTAAATACCATCTCAGTAGGGAAAGAGAAGAGGGGACATCAGCCTTGTAGGAAAGAGTAAGTAATTTTTAGGAAAGATGCATAGGTCTTTAGAAGACTAGACAGGAGGTATTTCTGACGAAGTTTGTCTGGGTGTGATATCAACTACTCTCCTCTCCTGTGGTGAGTCAATTTCCCTGGTTGATGAAAATCCCAGGGAGGATATTTATGACAATGGAATTCCTTTTGGTGGATCTGTCTTTAGGTGGATAAGGGGAATTCAGAGAAAGCCTCTCCTTGAATTTTCTGTTTTTCAAGTGTCTACAACTCAAAATTAATTAATATACCAAGCAGCATATTTTGAGGTAGCATATTCTGCTGCTCTTTATTTATTTTTTATTTATTTTTAATTAATTAATTTATTTTTTATTGGCTGTGTTGGGTCCCCATTGCTGCACTCAGGTTTTTTCTAATTGCAGCGAGCAGGGGCTACTCTTCATTGCAGTGCACGGGCTTCTCATTGCGGTAGTTTCTCTTGTTGCGGAGCATGGGCTCTAGGCACATGGGCTTCAGTAGTAGTGGCACTCAGGCTCAGTAGTTGTGTTTCACAGGCCCTAGAGCACAGGCTCAGTAGTTGTGGTACACGAACTTAGCTGTTCTGCTGAATATGGGATCATCCTGGACCAGGACTGTCCCTTGCATTGGCAGGCAGATCCTTAACCACTGCACCACCAGGGAAGTTCCTGCTGCCCTTTATCAACAGACAATATTTCCAAGAGTCTCAAAGAACCCTAAGCAGCCTAAATACACCTAAGCACATCATAACCACACTGCTGAAAACCCAAAGTAAAAACAAACAATTAAAACAAAACAACAACAAGAAAAAACTTGAAGCAGTCAGAGAAAAAAGAAACATAGATGAGAACAAAGCTAATAATCACAGTAGACTTCTTATTATAAAGTAAGCTAAAAGTCAATGAAATGACATGTTGACTGGGTAAAGAAACAAAGCAACTTGTCAACTGAGACTGTTACAACCAACAAAATTCTCTTTAAAAAATAAAGCCAAGGCCTTCCTAGGTGGCACGGTGGTTAAGAATCCGCCTGCCAATGCAGGGAACATGGGTTCAAGCCCTGCTCTGGAAGGATCCCACATGCCGTGGAGCAGCTAAGCCCGTGTGCCACACTAAAGCCTGCGCTTTAGAGCCCATGAGCCACAACCACTGAGCCCATGCACCACAGCTATTGAAGCCCACATGCCTAAAGCCCATGCTCCACAACGAGACAAGCCACGGCAATGAGGAGCCCATGCACCACAAAAGAAGAGTAGTGCCCAGTCACTGCAACTACAGAAAGGCTGTGTGCAGCAACGAAGACCCAATAAAGCCAATAAATAAATAAATGAATAAATAAAAAAGTAGAGGAACACCTCCACTTTAAGAAAGGTGGAGGAGAAACCTCCACTTTAAAAATAAATAAATAAATAAATAAAGCCAAAATAAATAACTTTCCAGATTAAATACAAACACAGAGAATTTATCATCAGCATTGCTGTACTATAAGGAAGATTAAAATAAGTTTTACAGTCAGAAAGTATATAAGCCAGTCGGAAATCTGTCTCTGTACAAAGAAATGAATTAGCACCAAAAATGGTAAAAATGTGAGTAAACAAAAAATCCTCTTCTCTTATTTTTAGCCTCTTTAAAAATTGACATTCTAAAACAAGAAAAGAGTAAAATATTGTGGGGTTTATGACGTATGTAAAAGTAAAACATATGACAATGACAGTATAAATGATAGGAGGGAAAAAATACAAACATACAGTTGTAAGGTTCTTATAACATCCAAAAAATGGTATATTTTTATTTGAAGGTAACTATGGTAAGTTAAAGATGCATATTATAGAATGCAGATCAGCAATTGAGAAATGAAACAAAGATATATGTTAATATCTAAGAATAATATAGTGGAGACAAAAATGGAATTATAAAAATAACTCAATTAATTTAAAAATGGCAGGAAAAGAAAAAGAAAGAAAGAAAGAAAGAAAGAAAGAAGTGATGGGACACTAGACAGGAAATAGCAAGATAACAGATTTAAGCCCAACTACATCAATAAATACATTTAATGTAAATGGTCTAAATATTCAATTAAAGGGTAGAGATGGTAAAATTGGATTTAAGGAAGACCCCAATATATGCTATCATCAAGAAATTTACTTTAAATATAAAGAAATAGGTAAAAGTAAAAGGATGAAATATATATCCATGCAACACAAAAGAAAAATAAGTATTAACAGAGATAAAAAAAATTGCAAGGTGAAAAAAGTTCAATTAAATCAGAAAGACATAATTCTTATTATCCTAAAGATAGGATCTGAAGTATCTCATGACAGTTCTTCAAAGTACGTGAAGGGAAAATGATAGAACAGCAAGGAGAAACAGACAAATCCACAACTACAGTTGGAGATTTTTAACACTCCTCACTCAATGGTAGATAGAACACATAGACAAAATCCAAGCAAACAAAAAACCCTTACAGCAAAATTATGCTTTTACTTAATGGTAAAAAATTGTCCTCACAACTTTTAGTCAACATTGTTGGAGGTCATGGCCACTTCAATAATTGAAAAAAGAAAAACAAGAAAAAACCATACCAATTGTAAAAAAAATATATTAAACACTCTTCATTCACAGCTCACATGATTATCAATATAGAAAGTCCTAAATATACTTTACATATATACTTTAAAAAACTGCCAGAAGTGGTAAGTAAACAAAGTCATAAGATATAAAGTCAACGTAAAAAATTCATTGAATTTCTATATAGAAATGAATAATTAGAAATGATAATTAAAAAAACTATACCATATATGACATTATCAAAATACATGACATTATCATCAGTTTAACAAAACATATGTAAGATGTGTATATTAAGAATGGCAAAACATTTCTGAATAATAAAGGTATATCACTGTTTGAAAGACTCAATATTGTTAAGATATTGCTTCCTCCCAAATTGATCTGCAGATCCAGTGTAATATCCTCCACATTCAAATCAAAACTCTTTCATAGGAATTAACAAGTTTATTCTAAAAGTTATATGGAAAAACCAAATATTTAGAATAATCCATACAATGTGGAAAGAGAAGGAAAAGTCTGTACTCTTATACCGCCTGAGTTAAATACTTATAAAACTACATTACTAACTGGCATAAGAACAATCATATAGATCAGTGGAACAGATGAGTCCAGAAATAGACACATACATGACTTGTTAATTAACTTTAGACAAAGTTGATAAGATAATTCAATAGGAAAAGGATAATCTATGCAACAAACAGTCCTGCCACAATTTGATGTATATATATGGGAAAACATTGAACTTTGACAATATAAAAAATTTGGTATTATGAACCATGAACCTGAACATAGGAACCAAAACTATAAAACTTATAGAAAAAAACAGAAGAGAAACTCTTTGTGACCCTGGGTTAGCCAATGATTCCTAGATAGAATATAAAAAGCATGAACCATGAGAGAAAAATATTGACAAATTCAATTTAATAATAGAGATTCGGCTCTTCAAAAGATACTCTTAAGAAATAAAAACCCACAAATGAGGAAAAATATTTTCAAAACACATTCTGATAAAGAACTTAACTACAGAGTTTATAAGGAAATTTTACAACTCAGTAATAAGACAGTTAACCCAAAATGTGGACACAATCTCTGAACAAAAATTTTATCAAAGAAGATACATGAGTAGGTATAAGCACACACAAAAAAAGATTCTCAACATCATTAGTCATTAGTAAAATACAATTTAAAACTGTAAGCAGATATCAATACAAATGCATTAGAATAATTAAAATGTAAAACAAAAAAAGACCATATATACTAAGGGTTAGAGAACTTCTGGGGCAACTGGAACTCTGAAATATTGCTGGTGAGAATGCAAAATATAAAATGGTACAACACTTTAGAAAATTGTTGGATAGTTTCTTATTAAATTAAACACATACACACATAAAATCCAGCTGATCCATTTCTAGATATTTCCCAAAGATAAATTAATGTGAAAAAATGTTTTTAGTAGCTTTATGCATAATAGCAAAAGTTCTGAAATGGCTCAGTTATCTGGCAACGGGCTAACGGTAACCAAGTTGTAGTGTAAACATACAATGGAATACCTCTCGAAAATAAAAATGCATGTACATACTTATACATGAAATGACATGGGTGAATATTGAAATCATGCTAAGTGAAAGAAGCAGATCACAAAAGACATCATATTGTATGGTTTCCTTTATATAAAAAATTTTAGGAGGGAAAACTAAGAGAAAAGAAGAGTTATAAGTGATTATCAAGGGTCAGGTGTAGTAGGGGAGGACTGACTGAAAAGCAGCATTCGGGAAATTTGGGGGGTGATGAAACGCTATATATCTTTTTTTTTTGGGGGGGGGGTACACCAAGTTCAATCATCTGATTTTATACACATATCCCCGTATTCCCTCCCTTCCTTGACTCCCCCCCCTCGAGTCCCCACCACCCTCCCCGCCCCAGTCCTCTAAGGCATCTTCCATCCTCGAGTTGGACTCCCTTTGTTATACAACAACTTCCCACTATCTATTTTACACTTGGTAGTATATATATGTCTGTGCTACTCTCTCGCTTCGTCTCAGCTTCCCCTTCACCCCCCTGCCCCCTCCCATACCACGAGTTCTCCAGTCCATTCTATGTATCTGCATCCTTGTTCTTGTCACTGAGTTTATCAGTACCATTTTTAGATTCCGTATATGTGAGTTAACATACAATATTTGTCCTTCTCTTTCTGACTTACTTCACTCTGAATGACAGATTGTAGTTCTATCCACCTCATTACATATAGCTCCATCTCATCCCTTTTTATAGCTGAGTAATATTCCATTGTGTATATATGCCACCTCTTCTTTAGCCATTCATTTGTTGATGGGCATTTCGGATGCTTTCATGTCCTGGCTATTGTAAATAGTGCTGCAATAAACATTATGGTACAAGTTTCTTTTGGGATCATGGTTTTCTTTGGGTATATGCCCAGGAGTGGGATTACTGGATCATATGGTAGTTCTATTTGTAGTTTTTTAAGGAACCTCCAAATTGTTTTCCATAGTGGCTGTACCAACTTACATTCCCACCAACAGTGCAGGAGAGTTCCCTTTTCTCCACACCCTCTCCAACATTTGTTGTTTCCAGATTTTGTGATGATGGCCATTCTGACCAGTGTGAGGTGATACCTCATTGTGGCTTTGACTTGCATTTCTCTGATGAGGAGTGATGTTGAGCATCTTTTCATGTGTTTGTTACCCATCTGCATGTCTTCTTTGGAGAAATGTCTATTTAGGTCTTCTGCCCATTTGTGGATTGGGTTATTTGCTTTTTTGATATTAAGCTGCATGAGCTGCTTGTATATTTTGGAGGTTAATTCTTTGTCCATTGTTTCATAGGCAATTATTTCTTCCCATTCTGAGGGTTGCTTTTAGTCTTGTTTATGGTTTCTTTCACTGTGCAAAAGCTTTTAAGTTTCATGAGGTCCCATTTGTTTATTCTTGATTTTATTTCCATGATTCTAGGAGGTGGGTCAAAAAGGATCTTGCTTTGATGGATGTCATAGAGTGTTCTGCCTATGTTTTCCTCTAGGAGTTTTATAGTGTCTGGCCTTACATGTAGGTCTTTAATCCATTTGGAGTTTCTTTTTGTGTATGGTGTTAGGTAGTGTTCTAATGTCATTCTTTTACATGTTGCTGTCCAATATTCCCAGCACCACTTCTTGAAGAGGCTGTCTTTTTTCCATTGTATACTCGTGCCTCCTTTGTCAAAGATAAGGTGCCCATATGTGTTTGGGCTTACTTCTGAGTTCTCTATTCTATTCCATTGATCTTCCTTTCTCTTTTTGTGCCAGTACCATACTGTCTTGATCACTATGGCCTTGTAGTATAGTTTGAAGTCAGGAAGCCTGATTCCACCAACTCCATTTTTCCTTCTCAAGATTGCTTTGGCTATTCAGGGTCTTTTGCATTTCCATACAAATCGTAAGATTTCTTGCTCTAGTTCTGTGAAAAATGCCATGGGTAATTTGACCGGGATTGCACTGAATCTGTAAATTGCTTTGGGTAGTACAGTCATTTTCATGATGTTGATTCTTCCAATCCAGGAACATGGTATATCTCTCCATCTGTTTGTGTCGTTTTTGATTTCTTTCAACAGTGTCTTAAAGTTTTCTGCACACAGATCTTTTGCCTCCTTAGGCAGGTTTATTCCTAGGTATTTGATTCTTTTGGTTGCAATGGTGAATGGGAGAGTTTCCTTAATTTCTCTTTCTGCTCTTCCGTTGTTCGTGTATAGGAATGCAAGAGATTTCTGTGCATTAATTTTGTATCCTGCTACTTTACTAAACTCATCAATTAGTGCTAGCAGTTTTCTGGCAGAGTCTTTAGGGTTTTCTATATATAATATCATGTCATCTGCAAAGAGCGACAATTTTACTTCTTCTTTTCCAATTTGGATTCCTTTGATTTCTTTTTCTTCTCTGATTGCTGTGGCTAAAACTTCCAAAACTATGTTGAATAATAGTGGTGAGAGTGGACACCCTTGTCTTGTTCTTGTTCTTAGAGGGAATTCTTCCAGTTTTTCCCCATTGAGAACGATTTTGGCTTTTGGTTTTTCATTTATGGCTCTTATTATGTTGAGGTAATTTCCTTCTATGCCCATTTTCTGGAGAGCTTTTATCATAAATGGATGTTGAATTTTGTCAAAAGCTTTTTCTGCATCTATTGAAATGATCATATGGTTTTTATCCTTCAATTTGTTGATATGATGTATCACGTTGATTGATTTGTGTATATTGAAGAATCCTTGCATCCCAGGGATAAACCCCACTTGATCATGGTGTATGATTTTTTTAATGTGCTGTTGGAGTCTGTTAGCTAGTATTTTGTTGAGGATTTTTGCATCTATATTCATCAGTGATATTGGTCTGTAGTTTTCTTTTTTTGTGACATCTTTGCCTGGTTTTCATATCAGGGTGATGGTAGCCTCGTAGAATGAGTTTGGGAGTGTTCCGCCTTCTGCAATATTTTGGAAGAGTTTGAGAAGGATAGGTGTTAGCTCTTCTCGAAATGTTTGATAGAATTCGCCCGTGAACCCATCTGGTCCTGGGCTTTTGTGTGTTGGGAGATTTTTAATCACTGCCTCAATTTCCATACTTGTGATTGGTCTGTTCGAAACGCTATATATCTTGACCATGGTGGTAGGTACATGACGATACAGAGTAACCAACACTCACTGAATTATACAACTACAAAGATTGAATTTAATTTTGTGTAATGTATACCTCATAATATTAGAATAATTCATGCAATTAAATATTTCCAATTCTCAATTCAATTATCCATTAATATTTGTCCCACATTCTGGAATACCAAAAATTGTGAGAAGCAAAGTAACAAGTACGCTCTTTGGGCATGCTCTCCAGTTTGCCACAATCCTCAACAATTCCTATTGTTTCCCAAACTGAGGGCAACTGTCAGAGAATTATGTATCTTTACCCATGTATTTATCAAAAATGAAACAAATGAAAGATAACCTGAGATGACATTGTGTTATCTTTATGGAAATGAACTCCATTTATATATGTTTAATCTGTACCCTGTGTCATTCATTCATTTACATTTTCTGTTTAGCCTTTATAGGTATTCAAATGTGCTGACCCTGCCATAGAGTAAATTATAGAGTAAAACATCTAGCTTATTAATTATATTCTATTTTTCTCTAAAAGACTCCATCAGATCATCTTTAGACACATCTTTAAGGTTGTTCATATCTGCTTTGCCAGAAGAAAGTTACTATTCAGTCCTGAGTTGATCCTTACTATACATAAAAATCTGTCTGCAACTCAAACTAATTCATTGTGATTATTCAATCTTTAAGCTCTTTTAAGATATTCTGAGTCTCTACCAACATTTTGCTAATTTCCATACCAGTCCACAGGCAGAATAAATAACTCTTTGTTTATTAGACTCTATAGATCCTTACTTTCTGTATACTTGCCTCCCTTGCTGTATGATGAGGTTCTTGGAATCAGGGACCATTTGTCATTTATCTGTGCAAGGTAGGACCCAGTAGAGAGATTGGCAAATAGTAGTATTGAACAGAAACATACTTAGGAAATAAACATTCTTTCAGAGATCTTAAAGAGCTGATTCAAGTAGAAGTACTATCGCTCAGTTATGCTGGGCTCTTGTCCATGAATGTTTTTAATGTTGGAAGCATGGGCCCCTTTTCTGATTCTGGACACTCAGGATTTCCATATTCATTTGAGAATAGGGACACAACTTATTATTCTATTAAAATGATATGTATTCCTATGCTTCCTTGAGCCCAAGGATTTCCAGGACTGTTTCCAAGTCATCTTTGACTCCACAATAGGGAATATTGGTATGTCCTGGTCATTACAGAGATACGGACATGGGCTTATGTATGAGAGTCATTGGGTGTATGCCAGGCCTTCTGTCAGAATCATGTGATTTACAATCTTGTTCTTCTTCCTTTTTTTCTCTTTTATTTTTTTCTCCCATTCATTTACCTTCTTCTCCCTGCTTTTTTCACCTTCCTATTAAAAAGATAAGGTATGAAATAGGAGAAAGAATATGAAAGAGAAGAATGAATAATTAAATGCAAGAAAATAATGTAGAGGGTCTGGAAACAGAATGATACATCTTTCAAGGAAGAGTGAAATCCAAATAAAATTGTTAAAACCTCCATCTGTGAGCATACAAGTTATCCAGAGAGTGGGAGTGAAGTCAGAAGTATATGGGTTTTTAGAGTCTTACTATCCATACAATAATGTACAAAGTAAATTAAAATATTTTATTAGACAGACATTGTTAAATGTCATCCAAAATTTCCCCTGAAAATGGTTTTTCTACAAACAACAGTATAAGTAATAAAATTTCAATCTAAAGTCTGGAAAAAAACTTAAAAGTTTTAAAGATATTCATAGAACCTCAACCATCTTCAGTTCTATTAAGATTTTGCACATTTTTGGAATTGATTCAGATAACAGTTAAGCACCATCTGTGTGCCATTTACTGTAGAAAAAGAAGTATCTTTATATTCTGAGTTTTTTTTATTCTTGTTGGACAAAGTAGAATCTGTCCTGGTTTTAGGAAGCAACTTGGCCTTACTCAACTTATACTCAATGAATGAATAACTGTGAGAAATGTTTTGCTGAAGAAGATATCACAGTAAACACTGGAGCTTGTCATAAGAAGATAATGCATAAAATTGCAGGTTATCTGGTTAGGTGTATGAACCTAAACAATAGGCTAGAGTGATTATTAACCTACAGGTAATCAATAGAAACTAATTCACAGACTTACTCTGTAGGGCACTAAGTATTTAATTTGCAAATGGTTATAATAATTCCAAGACATGACATGTCAAGTGGAAATTACAGTCCATTCAATTGAAAGAAATTAAGAATAGAGTAAAGCCTGATTTTTTAAACAAAATAATTTGAGTGAAATATAGTCTCAACTGTGAATTGTTACTTTTTTGAATGTTTTATATTTATAATATATTTAGTATGGGCAGTATTGTTTCTTCTATTTTTTGAACCTTGTAAGCAGATGATATTTTTGACATACAAACCATGACAACTACATACACACACACATTAACTCTTTAATCAAATACTATTTATTAAAAAGATAATTCAATATATTTAATAATATCTCACTATTAAGTTGTGTAGTAAATAGAAATATGATAAATAATTCACATAAATGGCTTTAATTAATTTTATCTATACATAGTTCATATAAAATCTAAAATTTTTCCTTTAGTTTGCTAGTTCTCCAGCAATTTGCATTTAATATCCACCGATGGCTATAGGCTTTCATATATTAGCATTATTCATCCTCACTATTATCATTATCATCAATAACTCAAGCACATATACACATTATCATTCACTTACATTGAATCCCAGGACTTCGTCAAGAATTAGGATTCTTTATTACAAACACTGTTCCTACCACCTTGTACTGGATATTGGATACACAATATAAATTTAGGGGAACCTCAAGCTTATGTCATTAATTCTTTGAGGAGGAGTGCTGGCTGCATCAGGGCTAAGAAGACACTGGCCTTGGTTCTGGGAGTGGATCTTTATGTGTTAAAAAGAAAGAGTGAAGATGACTGTGTGGGAAAACATAGAGTTTGCATCTTCCCACAACTAGGGCACTGGCTGGCTGCTGGTGGGGGACTTTGACACCCAAGGAGATGGGAGGAACTCCCAAGTGACTGGGTAGGACATGGGACAGGGAGTGAGGGAGGATAGGAAGTGGAGTTCAGACAGGACTGGTGCCCTGAGGGGTAGCTGGGAGAGGGGAGGAGTTCCCATTACTGAAGAGACCCTCAGGGGCTCAGAGGATCGGGGGTAGTGCACCTAGTCTTTCCACTGCCCAATCAGGCCCAGGAAGCCTGCTGGGCTCCTGGTCAGGTCCTCTGTCCTCTGAGGCCCCATCTGGGCCATGTGGGTCCTAGGGGCATAGGAGGAAGGGAGTGAAACAGGAGGGAAGGGGGCAGAGCACAACCTTTGAAAGAATGACATAGCCCGATGACATAACATAAACTGATTAGAACCAAATGGGTTCAATATAGTGGACAAGTTGACTCCCACTAGAACTTGAGCCTCAGTATATGCTCACTGTAACACATCAGCAAGCTAAATGACACACCTACATGCCCCATGAGAGTTCCAAGGCTGACCATAAGTATCAAAAAGTGGGTGGTGGCCTGCTCCTTCCCAAATAGCTGGAATACTCCTCTTACTCATTAGCCTATGAAATTACCCACTCCTATAAAAACTGACAACCCCATACCTTGGTGCCTTTCTCACCATCTGAGATGGCCCACACGCTGTCTGTGGAGTGTGTTTCTCACTAAATAAATCCACTTCTTACCAATCATTTTGTCTCTCACTGAATTTTTTCTGTGATGAGACATTAAGAACCTAAGTTTCATTAAGTCCTGAAACCAGGTGAGTGATCTCAATTGGAAGACCTTGGGTTTTGGCCAAGTTGAGTCCTGGCCATGTGGGTTTGAGATCCAATATGAGTTTTGGCCAGGTTCAAGTCCCAACACATGGATTCAAGTCCCATCTGAGGTACATGGTTTAAGGAGGAGGGGGGAAGAGGAGAAAAGGCAGACAGGAAGGATCCCTCTGGGACTGGGGTATCAGGAGGTGTACAGTGGGTGTTTCTCTGGTCCACTTGGGCTGTGGAAAGCCTGCTGGGGTCCCAAGCTGGGTTTTCCACCTTCCAGGGCCCCCTCTGATTACTTGGGTCCTAGGGGCATAGGAGGGAGGGGGGAAGAAGAGAGGCCAATGGGGAAGGACCCTCTTGGATTGGATGACTGTGGGGAATGCACCTAGTGTTTTCCCCACCCACTCAGGCCCAGGAAACCTGCTAGGGTCCTAGACCTTGTCTTGTGCCCACCAAGGCCAGAGGCACTCCTTTGACCCTCCTGCTGAGTTGAGCCTAAGCCCTACTATCCACAGCCCCCAGGGCCTTTTCTGGCCATTTGGGTCCTAAGCATAGGCCCAGCCCACCACCTAAACCCTGTTCCTGTCTAAGTATCACCCCACATAGCTTGCAGGATCTTGGTTCACAAGCCAGGGGTCAGGCCAGAGCTCCTGTGCTGGGAGCTCAGAGTCTGAACCACTGGACTAACAGAGAACCTCAGACACCATGGAATATTCATCAGAATGAGGTGTCCCAAAGGTCTTCATCTCAGCATTAAGACCCAGCTCTACCAAACAGACTACAAACTCCAGTGCTGGAAGCCTCAGGCCAAACAACCAGTAAGACAGGAGCACCCCCCACTCATCAGAATAAAAATGAGATGACAAAAAAATATGTCCCAGGTAAAGGAACAATGTAAAAACTTACAAGACCAAATAAATAAAGAAGAAATATGCAACCTACCTGAAAAAGAATTCACAGTAATGATAGTAAAGATGATAAGGAATCTCAAATGCTTAGAGGACTGGGGCGGGGAGGGTGGGGGGGACTCGAGGCAGGGGGAGTCAAGGAAGGGAGGGAATATGGGGATATGTGTATAAAAACAGTTGATTGAACTTGGTGTACCCCCAAAAAAATAATAAATAAATAAATAAAATTTTAAAAAAAAGGTGGTTATTTCTGGGTAAAAAAAAAAAAGAATCTCAGAAATGAATGGAGGTATGGATAGAACAAATAGAAGAAATGTTTAACAAAGATCTAGAAGAACTAAAGAACAAACAAACAGAAATGAACAACACAGTAACTGAAATGAAAAATACATTAGAAGAAATCAATAACAGAATAACTGAGGCAGAGGAATGAATAAGTGAGCTGGAAGACAGAATGGTGGAAATAACTGCAGAGGAAAAGAATAAAGAGAAAAGAATGAAAAAACTTGAAGACAATCTCAGAGCCCTCTGGGAAAGGAATAAATGCACCAACATTTGAATCATAGGGGTTCCAGAAAGAGAAGAGAAAAAGAAAGGGTCTGAGAAAATATTTGAAAAGATCATAGTGGAAAACTTCCCTAACATGGGAAAGGAAATAATCAAGTCCAGGAAATGCAGAGAGTCCCATACAGGATAAAGACAAGGAGAAACACACCAAGATATATATGTCAAACAAACAAAAATTAAATTCAAAGAAAAAAATATTAAAAGCAATAAGGGATAAAAAATAAATAAATAAAAGCAATAAGGGAAAGCAAAAAATAACATACAAAGGAATCCCCAAAAAGATATCAGCTGATTTTTCAGCAGAAATTCTGCAGGCCAGAAGAGAGTGTTAGGATATACATAAGTGATAAAAGAAAAAAAAAAAAAAAAAAAACTACAACCAAGATTACTCTACCCAGCCAGGATCTCATTCGGATTTGGAGGAGAAATCAAAAGCTTTACAGACAAGCAAAATCTAAGAGAATTCAGCACCACCAAACCAGCTTTACAACGAGTCTTAAAAGGACTTTGTTAAACAGGAAGAAACAGACACCAAAAACCCCCCAAAACAATTAAGAAAATGGTGATAGGAACACCCATATTAATAATAACCTTAATTGTAAATGGATTTAATGCTCCAACCAAAAGACACAATCTGGCTGAATGGATAAAAAAACAAGATCCATATACCTGCTGTCCACAAGAGGCCCACTTCAGACCTTGGGACACATACAGAATGAAAGTGAAGGGATGTAAAAAGATACTCCATGCAAATGGAAATCAAAAGAAAGCTGGTGTAGCAATACTCATATCAGACAAAATAGACTTTAAAATAAAGACTGTTACAGGAGAAAAGGAAGGACACTACATAATGATTAAGAGATCAATCCAGGGACTTCCTAGGTGGCACAGTGGTAAAGAACCCACCTGCCAATGCAGGGGACATGGGTTCGAGCCCTGCCCTGGGAAGATTCCACATGCCACGGAGCAACTAAGCCTGTGGACCACAACTGTTGAACCTGTGCTCTAGAGCCCGTGAGCCACAACTACTGAGCCCATGTGCCGCAACTACTGAAGCCCACGTGCCTAGGGCCCATGCTCCACAACAAGAGAAGCCACTACAATGAGGAGCCTGCACACCACAATAAAAAGTAGCCCCCACTCAAAGCAACTAGAGAAAGCCCATGTGCAGCAACAAAGACCCAATGCGGCCAAAAAATAAATTAAATAAATAAATAAAAAAAATAAAAAAAAAAAGAGATCAATCCAGGAATAAGATATATCAATTGTAAATATTTATGCACCCAACATAGGCACACCTCAATACATAAGGCAAATGCTAACAAAAATAAAAGGGGAAATTGAAGATAACACAATAATAGTGGGTAACTTTAACACTCCACTTACACCAATGGACAGATCATCCAGACAGGAAATAAATAAGGAAACACAAGCTTTAAATGACATAATAGACCAGGTAGATTTAACTGATATTTATTAGAATATTCCACCCAAAAGTGGCAGATACACTTTCTTCTCAACTGTACCTGGAATATTCTCTAGAATAGATCATATCTTGGGTCACAAATGAAGCCTTGGATAATTTAAGAAAACTGAAATTGTATCAAGCATCTTTTCTGACCATAATGCTATTAGATTAGAAATCAATTACAGGAAAAAGAAAACTGTAAAAACCACAAATACACAGAGGCTAAACAGTGATCTATTAAATAGCCAAGAGATCACTGAAAAAATCAAAGAAGAAATTAAAAAATACCTAGAAACAAATGGCAATGAAAACACAATGTCTCAAAAGCTATGGGATGGACTTCCTAGGTGGCACAGTGGTTAAGAATCTGCCTGCCAATGCAGGGGACATGGGTTCGAGCCCTGCTCTGGGAAGATTCCACATGCCATGGAGCAAATAAGCCTGTGTGCCACAACTATTGAGCCTGTTCTCTAGAGCCTGTGAGACACAACTATTGAGCCCATGCACCTAGAGCCCATGCTCCACAACAAGAGAAGCCACTACTACAATGAGGAGCCCACACACCACAATGAAGAGTAGCCCCCACTCACAGCAACTAGAGAAAGCCTGTGTGCAGCAATTAACACTCAACACAGCCAATAAATAAATAAAATAAATAAATATATATATATATATATATATATATATATATATATATATAAAGCTATGGGATGCAGCAAAAGCAGTTCTAAGAGGGAAGTTTATAGTAATTCATTCTCACGTCAAGAATTAAGGAAAAATTTAAATAAAACATCTAAACTTACACCTAAAGTAACTAGAGAAAGAAGAACAAAGAAAACCCAAAGTCAGTAGAAGGAAAGACATCATAAAGATCAGAGCAGAAATAAATGAAATAGAAATGAAGAAAGCAAAGCAAAGCTCAATAAAACTAAAAGTGAGTTATTTGCAAAGATAAACAAAATTGATAAATCTTTAGCCAGACTCAAGAAAAAAAGGGGGAGGATACAAATTAATAAAATTAGAAATGAAAAAGGAGAAATCACAACAGACACCACAGAAATATGAAGGATTATGATAGACTACTACAAGTGACCAAATGACAATAAAATGGACAACTTTGAGGAAATGTACAAATTCTTGGAAAGGTACAATTTTCTAGACAAAACCAAGAAGAATTAGAAAAAATAAACAGACCTGTCACAAACAATGAAATTGAAACTGTAATTAAAAACTTCCAACAGAATTCAAAAAGATGCATGTGAGGATGTGCACACACTCCCTTTTGCAAGAGCACAGGAATTATGACTAACTGCTGAACAATCATAGACAGAAAGACCCTGGAACTCACCAAAAATGACTCCCCACATCCAGAGACAAAGGAGAAGCCACAATGCGACAGTTGGAGGGATGCAATAATATTAACATTAAATCCCATAACCTCTGGGTGGGTGACTCACAAACTGGAGAACAGTTATACCACAGAAGTCCACCCACTAAAGTGAGGGTTCTGAGCCCCACGTCAGGCTTCCCAACCTGGGGGTCTGGCAACAGGAGGAGGAATCCCCAGAGAATCATACTTTGAAAACCAGTGGGATTTAATTGCAGGATCTCTACAGGACTTGGGGAAACAGAGACTCCACTCTTGGAGTGGAGTGCAACAGGACCTGGGGGGAGGAGGAGTGACTCCATAGGAGACTGAACCAGACCTGCCTGCTGGTGTTGGACAGTTGCCTGAAGAGGTGGGGGGGGGGGCAGCTGTGGCTAACTGCGGGAACAGGGACACTGGCGGTAGGAGTTATAGGAAGTGCTCATTGGCATGAGCCCTTCATTTGCCCCACCAAAGAGCCTGTAAGCTCCAGTGCTGGGTAGCCTAAGGCCAAACAACCAACAAGGTGGGAACACAGCCCCACCCATTGGCAGACAAGCAGATTAAAGTTTTACTGAGCTCCACCCACAGAGCCCTACCCACCATCAGTCCCTCCCATCAGGAAACACTTGTGAGCCTCTTAGATAGCTTCCTCCACAAGAGGGAAGAGAGCATTATCAAGCAGTATCAGCAGTATTTTGTTCTGTGGAACTGAAAATCATAGCCACAGAAAGATAGAGAAAATGAAAAGAAAGAGGACTTTGTACCAGATGAAGAGACAAGATAAAACTCCAGAAAAACATCTAAATGAAGTGGAGATAGGCACCCTTCCAGGAAAAGAATTCAGAATAATGATAGTGAAGATGATCCAGGACTTTGAAAAAAGACTGGATGCAGAGATCGTGAAGATGCAAGAAAAGTTTAACAAAGACCTAGAAGAATTAAAGAACAAACAAACAGAGATATGCAACACAATAGTTGAAATGAAAAGTACACTAGAAGGAACCAATAGCAGATTAACTGAGGCAGAAGGGCAAATAAGTGACCTGGAAGACAGAATGGAGAAAATCACTGATGAAGAAAAGAATAAAGAAAAAGGAATGAAAAGAAATGAAGACAGCCTAAGGGACCTCTGAGACAATGTTAAATGTACCAACATTTGCATTAGAGGGGTCCCAGAAGGAGAAGAGAGAGAGAAAGCACCCAAGAAAATACTGGAAGAGATTAGAGTTGGAAATTTCCCTAACATGGGAAAGGAAATAGCGACCCAAATCCAGGAAGCACAGAGAGTCCCAGGCAGGATAAACCCAAGGAGAAACACGCCAAGACACACAATAGTCAAAGTGCCAAAAATTAAGACAAAGAAGAATTATTAAAAGCAACAAGGGAAAAATGACAAATAACATACAAGGGAACTCCCATAAGGTTAACAGCTGATTTCTTAGCAGAAACTCTGCAAGCCAGAAGGGAGTGGCATGATATATTTGAAGTGATGAAAGGGAAGAAACTGCAACCAAGAATACTCTACCCAGCAAGGATCTCATTCAGATTTGATGGAGAAATCAAAAGCATTACAGACAAGCAAAAGCTAGAAGGATTCAGCACCACTAAACCAGCCCTACAACAAATGCTAAAGGAAATTCTCTAACTGGGAAACATAAGAGAAGAAAACGACCTACAAAAACAAAAAGAAAACAATTAAGAAAATGGTAATAGGAACATACATATCAATAATTATCTTGAATGCAAATAGACTAAATGCTCCAACCAAAAGACACAGACTGGCTGAATGGATACAAAAACAAGACCCACATATGTGCTGTCTACAAGAGACCCACTTCAGATCTAGGGATACATACAGACTGAAAGTGAGGGGATGCAAAAACATACTCCATGCAAATGGAAATCAAAAGAAAGCTATTGTAGCAATACTCATATCAAACAAAATAGACTTTAAAATAAAGATTCTTACAGGAGAAAAGGAAGGACACTACATAACGATTAAGAGATCAATCCAGGAAGAAAATATAACACCCCACTTACACCAATGGACAGATCATCCAGACAGAAAATAAATAAGGAAACACAAGCTTTAAATGACACAATAGACCAGATAGATTTAATTGATATTTATAGGACATTCCACCCAAAAGTGGCAGAATACACTTTCTTCTAAAATGCACATGGAACATTCTCTAGGATAGATCACAATCTTGTGTCACAAATCAAGCCTTGGAAAATTTAAGAAAATTGAAATTGTATCAAGCATCTTTTCTGACCACAATGCTATATGAGATTAGAAATCAATTACAGGAAAAAAAACTGTAAAAAACACAAATACATGGAGGCTAGACAGTGCTCTACTAAATAACCAAGATATCACTGAAGAAATCAAAGAAGAAATTTAAAAAAATACCTAGAAACAAATGACAATGAAAACATGACAACTCAAAACCTATGGGATGCAGCAAAAGCAGTTCTAAGAGTTAAGTTTATAGCAATACAATCCTACCTCAAGAAACAAAAAAAAAATCTCAAATAGACAATCTAATCTTACACCTAAAGGAAGTACAGAAAGAGGAATAATACAAGGAAGACTTCTAAATAGAAGAATGAGATTGCTATTTATTGACATAGGGCAACTGAGGGAAAAACAAGTTTAAGGGAGAGGAATCAAGAGGTTAGTTAAGAATTAGTGTCAAAAATAGAACTGGATATTAATAGACAGTTGGAGACTTTTCAAGGAGAGGTCAAGGTGAATTCATGAACCTGAGAGTCATTAGCATAAAGCTGGTGTTTAAAACCATGGGACAAGGTGAAACCACAATGAATTTATTGGTATATAATGCAAAGTGATGCCAGGACTGAATCCTAAGACATTCCATTGTTTAGAGGTTGGAAATTTAAGAAGAAGACAAGCAAGAAAGCTAAGTGAACAATAAGGTAGGGGGAGAGCCTAAAGGGTCCAGTGAATGATGTAGTCTAAGAAGAATGGCGTAGTGGTCTATGCCAAATGATGCTGATATTAACTAATCGTTTGTTGAATACATGGTGATATGTAAATTATCTAGAATTTTGCCTTTTCTTTGTTGGATCACCATTATAGCCTATTGCTATATAATCATTACCTCCATCCTGAATGACAATACCATATGGTCAAAAGGGACAGTTATCCAAGGTTCAAAGGTTCAAAGGTGACAGGAGGTAAAATCTGATTTCATGATGAGTAATACTCCCACAACCAAAGCAATGTGTCCGGTGGTATTGCTTCTTTTGTTGCACCAAACTCCTATCCCTTCAAAAGAATGTATGAATCATTAGAGAAGGAAAAAACAGCATTATATAATACTAAAGTATCTAAAAATATGACCAAAGCCCCTCTTGGGAAAACATAGCTGCTTTACCAGTAGTCCAAGTCCTTAAAAGAATTAACCTAAAGGAGATTCAAGTCACTCCATCCATGAACTTTAAGATGGTTTAGATTTGATGGAGTTAAGTACTTTACTGAATTAAAATTGTACCTTTTCATACATAGACTTTCCTTATGTAAGATTTATACCTTTCTTCTCCATTAACATAAACCATCAAGAAGTTATTGTCTTTAAGTAAGCATAATCCATAGTTGATCTACTCTAATAATCATTTTAATGTTATGTGTTTATAACTAGATAAATGTCACTTTTAATATAGCATCAGGCTAAGATAATTTGATACCATGTATTTGCACATTATACATGTATTTGATCATTAAAATATGGCCTTCTTTAATGATAAAGAATCTGGTTTAACACAGTGTAGTTAAATTTCCACATCATTGGTATAAAGCTTACAAAATCAAATATAAATTTTGATGACAGAATATACCTAATATTAAACTAAAACTAAATATTTGAGAATCTTATTTTATAAAATGAAAGTCTAATTTACAATAGAAATAGAAAATCAAGAAAGAGTTCAGCTAAAAGGAATTCCTTGCTCACTAGATATACTGTGAAACAAGAAAAGCTGATTTCATTGTGCCTTCTTTTCTTGAGAAGGTGTCCAGATGATAACTAGGATATGAGTTGGACATGGAACTATGACAGCATGCATGAGACTCAGCCAGGAATGGCCTTTTTAAAATCTTGGGCAAAGAAAAATTACAGGCTACTGTGTTTCTAAGGCAAAAAAAAAGTGGACTCTGGGTCCCACTAATGGATTCTCTACGGGGTCTTAGCAATGTGCGTACGGGAAGGTAGAGCATGGACTCATTTCCCACGGTAATTTTATGCCACAAACAATTCTATTCTAATGGAGTTATAATAGACTCTTTAGTTCAAACCAACACTGATGTTAGTGAATGTTAATTTTCATGGTGTTTTCCTGAAGAAAGAAGGATTTTGGTCAGGACAATGAGACACTGTTTCAGTTTATGAGATGAAAGTTTTCAAAGAAAGAGAAAAAAAGCGGAGTCTATGCTTTTATGACTTATCTGGGATTCATCTCAACTCTTTTCTGCTTTGTTTTCTGAACATATCTATATTCACAATTTACTGTAGAGCAATTGATGGCATTACCAAATAGTTAAGCACTGTGGTGTTTTTTACAATTCATTGCCGTCTTTACAAAGTTTGCAATAACCACATTGACTGTCAATCTCGTACAGTCACTAACAATGATCTAAAAACAAAGCAAAACAAAAAGTACCATGTTAATTGTATTTTTTAGTGATCTGCTGATTGTTTTTTTTTTTGTTTTGCTTTTTTTTTTTAACTCTTCAGGTTTACTGGAAATGTCCAATCAAATGTTACTTTTTGGATTGCGTGTTGTTTTGGATTTTAGGAATCCATAGATATCACTGAAGGCAAGTTTCTGGGACATGATACATGAGTTTTAGGGTTTCTTGCCTTTTTGTTTTAAAAAAAAGATTGAGAATTTTATGATAGCGGTGGTCAATCCCAAACCCTGATCCTAGGCTTAATTTCTAACCACTAAACGGTTGTCTACTGTTGACTCAGAAAAAACATTCTTTTGAGGAAACGGTACATAGATTTACCACTGTTATTCTTTCTCAATTTCTAAACCCATACTTGCATATGCCAAAAAGTCCTCTTAATTTTCTTAATTCAGCATGGAGATATGTTCTGAATTTCTAAACTTTTCATTATTATCCATTGAATATGTGTCATACAGACTACTCATCCTAAAAATTTTTAGCATATTTCCTCAAATCCTATATTCCTTCAGAAGTGTACTGTGTAAAGCACAAATTAATCTGTACTTTGCTGCTTCTTAAAAATCTTTAGTAATTTTCCATTACCAACATGATAATATCTAAACTCCTTAATGTGGTATACAAAGCTTTTCTTTGTCTGACCCTTTCTAGAAACATTGTATAATGTCTTGCAATTTACCTGCACTTAATGTTATTTCTTACCTGTGTGTCTTTATGAATTATTATCCTGTGTCTACAATTGCTCTCCTTTTTCCTTTCTCTGGTTAACTGTTTTACCCACAGAAACAGCTTTTACTCTTCCTAGAAGCCTTTCCTCACCATCCAGGTTATGCTACTTGCTCCTCTTTTGTGTTCTCACTATGGCATATTTCTGTCATTGTACTTGCTACATTAAATTACTGTCATTTCTATTTTTTGTCTCTATATCATTCCCCAATGTATCATGCATGGCCTTCTTGAAATTTGTGAATGTTAAACTTTAACTCCATTTGTTTAGCAGTGCCTAACTAAAAACTGAACAACTGCTAAACAAATGTTTGTCAAGTGAATAGATGGTGATAAAAAAAAGTTTATATCAGATACTACTGGTTTTGGTGTGGTTATTTTATCAATGTTGTTTCATTCAGCCTCTGCTAAATGCCTTGAAACAAATCCATCTTGAAGGATGCACCATGCATTTCATTACAATTTAGTTCAGAAGGAATTTGATATGCTGCAGCAACTGAAGGCATTAGTGAGCCCTGAGGAAAAAAAAAGCACATTCATGCTGAAGTAGAGCGTAATCATACTGAAGGAAGAGAGTCCTAGCGCATGGTTTATTGTCTGAAAGTTTCCAGTGTAAGTACAATTAGTGCACTCTGAGAATGGCTCCAAATGATGAAAGATTTAATTACATAAAGGAACTCTACCTCCAGTGCTAAAGATATAGACATAAATTTGTGTGTCTATTTAATTTACTTGAAAGAGTTTTGATTTTAGTCTCAAATTTGAATTTAAATGTATATAACTGGAAGCTATAGTTAAAGTTCATTATTTCTGGGAATCCAATGATTTGAGATAAAAATGTTTACATTTGTTTAATTCGAAGGAATACCTCAGTTCTCATACTAAATAGCAAAGCCTACTTTTGCTTTCTCTTCAGGCAGCTGCCTATGAGTGATTTTCTATTTCTTTACCTTTAATGAGAAAAAAATCCTAGATGTTGCAAAATTAAGAATTATGTCATTTACTTTACTCATGGAAATTTATGTTTATTATATGTAATATATTTTAATTCAAGAATATTTTAATTCAATAATTTTTGAATCAAAAATGCAAAAGTAAATATTTTCCATATTTTCTCCAACAAACTTAAAAAATTTTAGATAAATTTACATAACATAAAATTCATCATTTTAACCATACTAAAGTATACAATTCAGTGGGTTTTTTGACATACTTGCAATGCTGTGCAACCACCACTACTCTATAATTCTAGAAAATTTTGTCACCTTCAAAAGAAATCCCATATCTATTAAGCAGTTAATCTCCATTCCCCTCTCTTCCCAGACCCTGGCAACCAAAAATCTATTCTCTGCCCTTGTGGACTTGCCTAGTTTAGAGAGATATTTTGTATAAAATGTATCATACAATATGGCTGGCTTATTTCATTTAACATGTTTTCAAGTTTCATCCATGTTGTAGTATCAGTACTTCATTTCTCTTTATGTCTGAATAAAATTTCATTGTTTGCCTATACTAATTTCATTTATCCATTCATCTTTCTTGGACATTCAAGATGTCTTTTCATTTATCGGTGTCTTTAATGTCTTTCAGCCCTGTCTTGTAGTTTTAAGTGTGCAAGTCTTTTGCCTCCTTGGTTAAGTTTATTCCTAGGTATTTTATCCTTTTTGATGCTATTGTGTATGTATTTTTTTCTTAATTTCATTTTTCAGATTGTTCATTGCAAGTGTATAAAAATACAACTGATTTTTGCATATCGGTTTCATATCCTGCAGTGTCATTGAAATTATTCATTAGCTCTACTAGTTTTTTTTGAATTCTTTAGGGTTTTCTGTATATAGGTATCATGTTATCTGTGTATATAGTTTTACTTTTTCCTTCCCAATTCAAATGCATTTCATTTATTTATCTTGCCTGATTGCTCTTGCTAGAACTTCCAGTAAAATGTTGAAAGGAAGTAAAAATATCAGACTTTTTTTGATCCTGGAGGTGTAAGATATTTAATGTTTCATAGTAAGTATGTTGTTAGTGCTGGGTTCTTCATAAATGTCCTTTATTAGGTTGAGGAAGTTTCCTTCTACTCCTAGTTTGCTGAGTATTCTCATCATGAAAAAGTGTTGAATTTTCTTCCAATGCATCTTCTGAATCTATTGAGTTGATCATGTATCTTTAAAACCTTCATTCTATTAATATGGTTTACTGCATTGGTTGATTTTCATATGTTGAATAACTCAAATTCCTGGGATAAATCTCAATTATCATGTATAATCCTCTTAATATGCTGTTAGATTCTGTTTGCTACTATTCTATTGAGGATATTTGCATCTATATTCATAAAGGATATCTGTCCGTAGTTTTCTTTCTTTCTTCTCCCTCTTCCTCCTCCTCCTCCTTCTCCTCTCCTCCTTTTAGTCCTATTCCTAGTCCTAGTCTTCTGGTATGGCTTTATTATTAGAGTAATACTGGCTTCATAGAATGAGTTAGGAAATATTCCCTCCATTAGTTTTTGGAAGAGTTTGAGAAAGATTAGTGTTAATCCTTTAATCATTTTGTAGAATTCACCAGTGAGGCTATGTGGTCCTGCATTTTTTCATTGTTGTTGTAGAAAGTGTTTTGATTAGTGACTCAATCTCTTTACTTGTTATAAGTCTATTCAGATTTTCTATTTTCTTTTTTTAGTCAGCTTTATTAGATTATTTTTAGGTATTTGCCCATTTCATTGAGGTTATCTACTTTGTTGGTATACCAAAATCTGTAGTACTCTCTTGGAATCCTTTTTATTTCAGTAAGATCTGTGTAGTAATATCCCCACTTTTATTCTTGGTTTGAGTAATTTGATTCTTTTCTTTTTTTCTTGGTCAAAATATTTGCCAATTTTGTTGACATTTTCAAAGAATATACTTTTGGGTTTTGTATTCTCTATTTTGTTTATCTCTGCACTAATCTTTATTTTCTTCTTTCTGCTTGCTTTGGTTTAGTTTGCCCTTCTTCTTCTAGTTTCTTATGGTAGAGTTAGGTTCTTTACTTGAGAGTTCTCTAATATAGATGATTACAGCTGCAAATTTCCCTCTGAGCACTGCTTTAACTGCATCCCATGATTTTGGTATTTTGTATTTTTGTTTTCATTCATCACAAATTAGTTTCTATTTGCTCTTTTATTTCTTTGACCTATTGGTATTTAGGAATGTATTGTTTAATCTCCACATAATTGTGAATTTTCTAAATTTCCTTCTGTCATTGATTTATAATTTCATTCCTTTGTTGTGGAGAACATACTTTGTGGTGATTTTACTTTTTAAATGTATTGAGATGTTTTGTCATGTAACATAAGGTCTGTCTTGGAGAATGTTTCATGTGCATTTGAAAAGAATATGTATTCTGCTGTTTTGGAGCCTGTTGGGTCTACTTGGTATATAATGTTCAAGTCTTCTAGTCTAGTCTAATCTCTTTGATCTTCTGCCTATTCATCTAACCATTATTGAAAGTGAGGTACTGAAATCTCCAATTATTATTTTTTTAATTTATTTTTTAATTATTATTTATTGGCTGCTTTGGGTCTTCATTGCTGCACACAGGCTTACTCTAGTTGAGGAAAGCAGAGGCTACACTTTGCTGTGGTGCATGGGCTTCTCATTGTGGTGGCTTCTCATTGTGATGGCTTCTCTTGCTGCAGAGCATGGGCTCTAGGCATGCAGGCTTCAGTAGTTGCTGAGTTTGGGCTCATTAGTTGTGGCCAAGTGTACAGGTTCAGTAGCTGTGGCACACGAGCTTAGTTGCTCCATGGCATGTGGTATTTTCCTGGACCAGGGATCAAACCCGAGTCCCCTGCATTGGCAGGTGGATTCTTAACTACTGTGCTACCAGGGAAGCCCTCCAATTATTATTGCTGAACAGTCTATTCTCCCTTTAATTCTGTTAGTATTTGCTTCATGTATATTGGGGCTTTACTCTAGGTGCATATACATTTATAACTGTTATATTTCCTTGATGAATTGACCCTTTCATTACTATATAATATGCTCTATGTTTTATAACAATTTTTGTCTTAAAGTTGATTTTGTCTAATATTAAGTATAGCCATCTGGCTCTATTTTGGTTACTATTTTCATGAAATATCTTTTCCCATCCTTTTACTTTCAACCTATATGTACCTTTGAATCTACAGTGGATTTCTTATAGACAGTGCTTAGTTGGATCATATTTTTTCATCTATTCTGCCAATCTCTGGTTCTTATTTGGACAACTTAATCTATTTCCATTTAATGTAATAACATATAAGGAATGACTTCTGGTGTTTTGCTATTAGTTTCTACATGTCATATCTCTTTTGTGCCTCAATTCCTTCATTATTGTCTTTTTTGTGCTAAAAATATATATTTTCTACTGTATCATTTTAATTCTTTTGTCCCTTCTTTTACCATATACTTTTAAATTATTTGCCTAGTAACTGACATGGGGATTACAATTAACATGTTAATTTATAGCAATCTAGTTTGGATTAATACCAACTAAGATTTAATGTTATATAAGATCTTTGCTACTATATAGCTCCATCTCCCCCTTTATGCTTTTATTTTCACAAATTACATCTTTAGTAATTGAGTGCCCATCAAAATTGGATTTCTAATTACTGTTTTTTGAAGTTGTCTTTTAAATCAGATATGAAAAAAGAGAAGTTAAAAACAAGAAATATGTGAATACTGACTTTTGTATTTGCCTGTGTAGTTACCTTTACAGTGTTCTTTATTTCTTTGTGTGGGTTTGTGTTATTGTCAAGTATGCTTTCATTTCCCCCTGAAGGGTAGGGCAAGTCTAATAGCAATGAATTCTCTCAGCTTTGTTTATCTGGGAATGGATTAATTTCTCCTTTACTTTTGAAGGATGGTTTCATCAGATACAGAATTATTAGCTGACAATTTTTTTTCTCTCAACACTTTGAATATGTCATCCTACAGCCTTCTGGCCTCCATGGATTCTGATAAACAATCAGCTATTATCATATGTAGGATCCCTTTTAAATAATGAGTCACTTTTCTGTTACTGCTTTCATAATACTCTCTTTGTCTATGTCTTTCAATACTTTGATTATAATGTGTCTCAGTGTAGATCTCTTTTAATTTATCCTACTTGAGTTCCTTGGGCTTTTTAAATGTGTATATACTAATGTTTTTTTTCCAAGTTTGGGAAATTTTTTGCTAGTTCTTATTCAAATATTCTTTCTGCTCCTTCTTTTCCTTTCCTTTTGGGACTCCCATTCTGTATATGTGAATACACTTGATAGTAGTCAACTGGTTTCCTAGTCTTTGTTCACTGTTCTTCATTCTTTTTCCTTTCTATTTCTCAGGTTGAATAATCTCAATATAATAACTTCCTGTCTATTGATTCTTTCTTCTTCCTTCTCAAATCTATTTAGCTCCTCTAATCAACTTTTTATTTCAGCTATAGTAATTTTCAGTGCCAGAATTTCTATTTTATACCTTTTCATAATGGCTATCTCTTCATTAATATTATATATCTGGTGACACAATTTCCTTTAGTTTTTGGTCATGGTTTCCTTTAGCCCTTTGAACATATTTATGCAAGTGATTTAAAGTTATTGTTTAGTAACTCCAATGTCAGGCTTCCACAGAAAGTTTCTATTACTTGCTTTTTTCCCTTTTGTGCAAGTCATGTTTTCTTATGTATTTGCATACTTCATAAATTTTTATTGAATTCAGGAAATTTTGAATATTGTAATGGGACAATTATAGGAAACAAATTTTACCTCATCCTTAGGGTATGTTTTTGCCACTTTTTGTAGTTGTCATTATATATTTATTTATTGACTTTTTTGAACTAGTTTTGCAAATCTATAATCTTTGTTGTGTGGGGTGACTGAAGTCTCTATTTTGTTAGATTAGTAGTTAGACAGGGATTGGGCAGAGACTATCTTAACTCCTGGAAACAAAATATAGCCTCTAATCTTTACAGATGGGCTTTCTGTGTGTGTTGGTTAACACCTTCAACACTCATCTAGGCAATTTACAACTCTGCCTTAGACTTAGTTTCCTACTTGTGCAAAGCTTGAGGGTCATCCAGAGGTCAGATCTTAGGGCTTGCTTGCTTGCTTGCTTGCTTTCTTTCTTTCTTTCTTTTTTTTTTCTGAGCATGCATACAGCCCTGGGCATGTGCAGGGACTTCTAAAGCCCCAGGAATATGCCAGAATTTTTCATATCCTTATTCCCCAAAACATCTCATTCCCCAATCTTTCCTCCCAAGTTTTGGTTAGTCTATTGTTTGTCCCAACTGTACTCCATTGCCACAGACAGAAACAACCGATATAATTGCATATAAATGTTTTGACAGATGTGCCCTGGGGAGCCACCTCAGCATTGGGAGAGTTCTGAATTAGGTAGAATGAAGGAAACCCCTTTAAGCTGGTCCTCCATCAAGGCACAAGACAGGTCAAAACAAACAACCACACTTCTTTGTATATGAGGTCCATTCTGCTCCTTCTGGTACCAGTATGTGTACCAGAAATGCAAGCTGTTTTCTTCAAGACCACCACTCACCAGGGGAATTAGAGATGGGATCAAGGTAGATTAAAATGCCACAAATCTTGCTTTTCTTACCAAGATTCTGTTTTTCTTAAAAATATAGTTTTACTCTAATTATGAAAGACATTTGATTAGTTTCCAGAACTCTGAAAACTTTGATTCCAGCCATTTTTGCCAGATTTTTCATTGCTTTTATGAAGCAATAGAGTTTTAGAGTTCCTTACTCCACTATTTTAACTGACAGCTCACTTCAATAAAATTTTATAGCTTTTATTGCTTGTTCATAATCTAAATACCAAAGCGATAGTCTCTCTTCTTGGGAAAAGTATAGATAAATTCCAAATAAAAGCACCTCTTAAAAGAATTTTAAGAGAAGGACTTAAAAGTAGTAAACCAGATTTTTTTTCAGATTTTTTCCATTCCATGAATAAAAACAAGGGAGACATATTAATAGAGTCAAATTTGGCCATAACAAAAATAGATGTACTCCCCAATTTTAAACAACTTGATTTACAAATGAAATAAAAATACAGAATCACTACATACTACACTACATACATGATTTTCCTTTCTCTTATCATTCAAATAATGACCTAAAAATTAGTGAATGAAAAATAAAGAACTCATTGTCAATTCAAAATGCCATGCAATGCCTTTTTGAATGTGCCTTGCAGGCCCAGACTCAAAGACTATAGTCAAAGTGGAAACAAAATAAAAGCAATGTATGTAACAAAATGATATGAGAAGAAAGAAAGCTATGAAGCAGGCAGTTTATTAAAAACAATATAGGAAAATTTCACCTTTGTCAATCCTCTCCCTTAATACTTCACTCATGATTTTGTTTTCTTTCCCACTAATCACACAGATCTGATATCAGTCACTAATACTCTAGTGAGAATGAATTTCAGAGGTCAGCCTGGTTTGGCTGAGACTTTTAGCAGCCATTTCCCAAGAACTAGTAGATGTCAGTTAGCATGTTTAGCTGAAACAATATGATATACTGTTATAATATAGTTTTGAACACAATTTTTCATTGAGAAAAGTTAATATTTTTATCTACATGGTTAAGTGGGTCTCTGTGGATTACCCTGGGAATTTCTTTAAATGTCTACAGAATGAGATTTAGACAGTTTGTGTAGGAATAGAACATTCATATAACAAACTTACAAGTGAATTTTTGGAATCCAGATTATTCATAAGTAATGGAGTCCTCATGAATCAGAAACCTCTTCAGTATCACCACAGATTTCTTATTGCAGCCACAGGAGCAACCAGTTTTGTTTTAGCTCAGACTTGTTTCATGCATGTTTATATCTTGACAGCATTTCAGACCCTCCATGAAGCCTTCTGTTGATACAGCTGCTGGAGTGGGGCAACTCAACTCAAGAGTAATCTGGAAGTGCTCTGAAGGGCAGCTCTTGGTAGACAAGAGCACATGGAGAGATTCTTCCTCCTTTCTTACTCTAACGACAGTCCTAAAGTTTACTTTATAAAGTTCTTCAAGAGTTCTTATGGTATTGAGTAACCAGTTGCATCACAGCAACAGCCAATTCAGGGAGGCATCTTCTTCCCTTCTTCACTCCCTCATCCCTCATTTCTACTTCCTGAAACACATTTCCTAATAAAGCAGTTCCACTTTGTTTCAGGTTGATTTCTGAGGAATCCAGTCTAAGACACCCTGTTCTTAAAATTATCCATGAATAATGAAGAATTATACTGGCATGGATTAGAGTTTTTAAATAAGATATAAACAAAGAAACAATAAACATAGATACTACCTGCATTTGTTTAACAGTATATACGAACAATATATTGGAAGACACACATACATGCACATAACTATGCCTTTTATTTCATCTGATCAAATAATTTTAATTCAAGAATGTGGTGTTGCAACTCAATTATGTAATTCTTGGTATAGTGCTTTTGATGGGACAGTAAAAAGAAGAGGTTCTCTATGCAAAGTGTAATACTGGCTGGAGTATTTAACAGGTTAAACTCTTTAGGCTGAAGATGAGAACAAATGAGTTCACAACTCTAGAGGTACAGAGTGTGTGATACCACTTTTAAATCTTTCCTGATAAGAAGATAAAGAGTATTTGGTTTTCAAGTCCCAGAACAAGCTATCATAAAACAATCGTGAACAAAATTTCATCATCAATACACCCAGAGCTGAAAGCTTTGCTTAATGTGTCAAGTAAGAATATGATGCAGGCTCGTTCTGATAGGCGCTATCACATTTTATTCACACAGCACCACATGTTCACACTGACATCCAAAACCCATGCACTTTAGCACTTTGGCCAGCTCCCCTGAAGATCACACATGCTTCATTCATAGAATGATTGCTCCATATGCATCTTTTAGGAATCCAAAGTGAGAACTAGTTAAACTGTCTCCCATGCAATGAAAGCTCTGTCATTTTGTATCATCACTGGGTCCTGCTTTGGCTAAGCTTAGGCACTTTGTTTTTTGCTGCTGGAAGAGAATCTTGAGATAGCTATTGAGTGACAGTTATGGTATCAGCAGATATCACTTTGCATCCTTAATTCATCCAAATCATGCTTCAGTCTTGAATTTTAAATGCTGATTTCCTGTGGCGTTTTTTTTTTTTTTCCCCCTGGTATAATGAATGCACTCTGAATGACAAACAGCAGATTTAAGTTACTGGAGAAAGGGAAATTATCAGAAAGATTATATGTCCCTGGCAATATAACCAGGGCTGGTCAAGCATGAAGGCAAAATAAATGACTATCTTTATGGTCTGTTGTCTTAAGAACTGGTAAAGCTTCCAAATAACTCCCTCAGACAAAATGGGTACCTGAACAGCAATGATTTAGAATCAGAACATTTGGTGTTTGAGCAATGACAATGCCACTTGTTTATATGTGACTGATAAATAGCATAATCTCTTTTACCCTTATTTTCACCACCTGTAAACTTTGAACAATAATACCTGCATGACCACTTTGCAAAACTGTTGATGGAAGAAAATTTTGAAAAATAAAGGCAAAATGGTATTTCAAAGTATAAAATATATGCAAAAATAATGTTATTATAATTAGCAATTCCTCTTAATTACTAACAGCATAAATTTACATAATATCATTCACATCTTTATGTGAATGTGAGGGACCTAAAGGTATATTTCAATAGGATATATTCCAGGGTTTCTGAGGTAAGTTGGTAGAAATGAGGTTATTAAATAAAAGTGAAAAAGACCCTGTTTTGCCAAAAGCCTTACTTTCAGTTTCAAGGTTCATTCGATTTCAAGATTCGCTGGCAAAATAATCACTTTACACTCAGGCAAGAATTTGGAGAGAATTTATTAAATTAACAAAGATCACAGTATACTAATTAAGAGAATAATTAGCAAAGAAAGAATAGTAAAGACACAGGTTCATATATCACCGAATTGGGGAAGGCATCCAGATTTGGGAAGGCAACATACATCCAGATCCAAGCAGTGCTGGGAAGTCCCAAGTGACAGCAATCTGGAATTCCACTAGGGAAGGGTCCCGGGCAGTGTGTCCACTCCATGGGTGAGACTTCAGATTGGAGTTCTGGGAGCTCATAATTCCAGGCCACAAATTGATATCATCAGTTTGCGTGTAAAAATGCAGCTCTGGATTTACTTTAACAATATTGTTGGTTTCATCATGTGAGTCACAAGATTCTCCAGACCCCAGAGGACTGGCCAGGTCCCCAGGGTTAAAAAACTTCCAAGATCCATTTCTTATCATAAGCACCGTTTGAGTTTGAGTTGCTAGCAGCAATTGTTAGGTGTGGAAGCAAGTGCACAGTCCAGGCAAGGACACAGGTCGGTCAGAGACTTGTTTCTGTCTCTGAGGCCTGAACAAGACTATATTACTAACTTCCGCAACAGATCCAGAAAAAACAGTCTGAAATTCTGAAGATTAATTTGACTATTTTCTAATCAGGCTAAGATTATATTTTGATAAGAGTAATTTGGCCTGTCCCTCGCTCATCTGTAAGGATAACGGTCAGTATACTAAGTGGACTGACAATCAGTGGTGGTACCCAAAGGTAGTGCATCTGTAGCAGCAGGGCAAGTCACCCTCAGCCATTCTGCTTTACCCTCAGGGACCTGAGGAGATGAATATAAGCATTCATGTTTATTTGTACACGATTTTTTCTTTCTTGTGGAGAAAGGTAACTTTCTTTCATTGTAAAACAAACATGGATTTCACTCATAGTTTTGCACCTTAAAGATATTTTGTTCACTATGTTCATGAATGATAGTGTTGATAATCTTAAATGAATGAAAAATAGAGACTTCCCTGGTCTATCTACCCCAATAAAATGTGTTTATTCTCTCTTCTATGAGCCTGCGTAGTACTGTCTCTTGTGACATTCATCGAATTCTGATTGCATTATTTTATTTAATTTTTCCATCCCTTTCACACCATTTAAATTTCAAGATTTCTGAGAACAGAAACAATGTTTATATTTTCATAAACTCATGTTTATATTGTCTATAGGCAATTTTAGCACAATGCCTTGTAATGATGATTAATAAAGAAAGGAATGAATAAAAAATACAGGTAACATTATTCGTATACAATATTCTGAATAGCAACATCTTTCCTGGTAAATTGAGGCCATGTATATTTGGTGATTTGAGTAAAAGTTTGAAAATAAGTTTGTAGACAAGCCAGTCTGTTAAACGCTTTTTTAGAAAAGAGTTTCCTTTCTATAATTTAAGGATAAAAATACTGACAGACTTGATTCCAAACATGAATAATTCTAAACATAAAGCCATGTTGTACAAATTAGGAAAATCCTAGGAGACTTCCTGTTTCTTAAATAAAAAAAATTTTAAAGAAATAAAATATGAAATTTTATGTCAAGCTAAGAAAAATGATCTTGAATTTCTGATATATAAAGGATTAACATAGTTTAAGTTTTTTCTTACAAAGAGAGGACATTGGTTCAGTAATGCACTTGTTTTTTTCATGGATTTTTTTTCAAAGATTTCATGAATCTTTTTTCATGGATTACCCAAGATTGTGACTTAGGTAAAGGAAAGAAGATAAAAATCTAATAGCAAAAATGTAGTATTTCCACTTGGGGAAGGCAATCTGTAGCGAAACCATCAGTCTATGCATGAAACTTCTAAGAGAAAGCCATCTCACAGAAACGCAGAGACCACATACTGCGTTCAGCACAATGGTACTACTAGATGGGGAGCCTGTGTATGAGAGTGAAATACACAATGGCCTGCTGTGTAACTAAAGAGAGATGTTAGAAACATTGAGAAACCCCATACTGTGTCCACAGTGAACACAAATACTTTTAGGGAGATGTGATGGAGTTATACAACCAGCTATCAGGTTTTCAAAATAAATAAAGGATAACTGTTAATTTTTAGAAGTAGATGACAGTTATTTTTCTTTTCAGGCTAAAAGTTCTGATCCATTGTTCTGAATGGTATCTAGGAATGCTATTTTCAAATCCCTCACCCACCAATACCAGTTGATTCTGACACCCAACCAAATTTGAGAACCACTTCTTAAGAGCCCATGATTTTGTGGGCATTTAATTTATATTTAACTGGCCAGTTAGGATTCAGCTGTGTTTGAGACTGAGTTATCTCTTGCACTGGTAACATGTAGAAAATGCTGTTTTATTGCTCACTCTCATCTTAATTCTTATTTCCTGTAGTATAGGAGTAAATATGTGTGAACTGGAATTCTCACATTTTACTAGAGAACTGGAAGTATCAAGAGATTATTCTTTGAAATGCAAAAGCATCCAAAACAGCCTGGAGCAGGAGGAGTCAGAGAGCACTGTAAAGACCACAGTTGTTGGAGGAAATGATGAGGAGGTCATATACAAATACCAGGCTCAAAGATCCACAGGCAGAATTGGGTCTGCAGGCAGATGATCTCAACCCAAGTAGATAAAGTCTGTGAAATACCAGGATGAGAGAAAATGAACAGCTTCAGGGAAATTCCTGAAATCATCTTGAACTGTCCCTGATCCCTTTTATAGTCCTGTGGGTAGAAAGGTGTGGTGTGTTTTGGGGCTTCCTTAAAAGGCAGAGGACAAGTCTCTCTGCTTGTTATCTTGCTGTTTGCTCACATCCTTAGTGCTTGGCACAGAGTAGCCACTCAGTTAATGTTTACTGAATGAATTAATATAATAAAGGATAATTTCCAATGAATAGGAACTATCCTTCCCTCATTTCATATTTTATACTTGAAAATTCATCATGACTTGTCTCAACTATCTCTAAAAGACTGAACTTGACTTCCAGGACTGATGGATTTAGGCTAGGTGTTCTCAATTTTGCCAGTGCACTTGCATCACCTAGAAAGCTTTTAAATGAATATTGATGCTTGAGACCAACCTCCAGATATTCTACTAAATTGGTTTGAGTGAAGCCTAGGCATTAGGATATTTAAAAACAAAAGCAAATCAAACCAAACAAACAACAATAACAAAATCCCACCTCTCCAGGTAAATCTAATGTACACCCAGGGTATTAGATTTTTACAGATGTTCTTAAAACTCATCAAATTTTTGTAGGTTGGATTCATTCCAATCTAACCCAAGTTAGATCATTCCAAGAATTCTTTTAGTTCTGACTTCTAACTATGTTGGTTGTGGATAAAATAATAATAATAATAATAATAACTTAATTATTTGAGGGAAATACTGCTAAGAGATGCCAGGAGTATCAGCATATGCCCCAAAGTTATATTCACTGTATCTTAACAATTTTTGCCTCTCTGGCCCACTCACCTGCTGATACCTAAAGGTAAATTATTAATGTTCACATGTGCTAGAGTCAATTACTTAGGACCCTCTGTATTTATGCCTGTCCTACTCATGATATGAACCCAATTCACCCAGTGTGAATTCTTGGTTCAGTAACAACAAACTGGACTTTTTACTCTGATCCCTGTGTCTGCTAGCATTTGGAATTTAACATGTTAACATTCAAATGCTGACACTTTCCAGTGGATCTCATCTTGGCAACTCATGTTGTCTAGGGTAGGAATCCTCCATTCCAACACAGACCCATTGCTGGTAACCCTCCTCCCCACCTCATCCTCACATACTAGGAGAGGATTAGAATAACATGGGAGAAGGACCAGGCCAATGGAAATAAGAAAACAGTATAGAATAATAGATAATTATTACCTATTGAGCTTAATGTAAAGTCTTAAAATTCAAACTAGAGTTTAGTCTACCGATATACATTAATAAAATAAAAACCAAGCAGAAATCTACACTCCATTTTAAGTAAAAATTTCTGTATAGGCACTTTTTCTAAGCCCCAAAAGTCTGCAGAAAATGAATGTCCACTGTGACTAAGAATAGAAAACACTTGTGAAGAGCGCTGACACCTGACTTGGGAAGTTGTGAGAAAACAGGAGAAGTTGGAATTCCAATGGGATCAACTATCAACCCTTGTCTACTGTAGTTAGGGCAAAAAGGGATCTTACCTCTCTGTTTTTCCTTTCTTCTCACATGTACTCATGCTGAGTTGTTTCCCTGGGCAAACTGATTTTTTCAAGTGAAACAAATTGTGCACTGCCCCATCCACTTAATTATAACACATCAGGTTGACTTGTGGCAATGTATCCATTCACTTTAGTGTATTTAAAAGATTGCTACTCTCATCAAACCTGTTACTTTCCTCACCATTTATGGTATGTAGCCCCATTTATCCACAGAAAACAATTTCTATATGAGCTTTTCACCATTTGGTTATTTCCTCCAAAAAGTGAAATGTAACACTTCCTGTCCAGATATTCAGATAATCACAAAGAAAGTGGGATGAATGGAAAGTTGCCTCTCAGACTTGGGTTCAAATTTGGGCTTATTGAAGTAAGCCCCAATTAGCACTGCTGGTAAAAAGAAGAAATGTTGTATAACTGTAGGCATAAAAAAAAAAAAAAAAAAGGGTAGCAGGTTGAGAATCAACAGACACTAGACCAATAAGTAGCTACATTTGTCAAGATTCATATATGAGATGAAAAATGTTCTGCCTATCAGCAATACTGCTATTCTTGGTATGAGAGTGTCATTATCTCCCTATGACCCTGCCTCAGGGAGAGGCAGGAAGATGTCTTATAAAAAGGATAATGCATGAAAGCTGGAAGGGCTGAAAGGAATTAATTCTCAGAAATTAATTTCCATGCCTTTTTCATGCCCTTGTAAATAGATACAAACATGATATTTCATCAAAGGAACTAAGATTCTATCTCTGCTATTTATTAATATTGTAAGAAAAAGTGAATTCCATAATATGAGTAACTTTCCAAAATGTGTTTTAAGACAATAACATTCAGATGAATCATGAGTAATCTCTTTCCACTAATCCCTGCCCTTTCTTTAAATAAGAATTGCAACTAACTTGATAAGGATTGAATATCAATAGTGCTTCAACTCATATTTCTAATTTACAGGATGCCAACCAAGTTGGTTTTAATCACAATAAATTACAGTATTGTTTCATGCATTTAACCAAGCATACATGAAAATAATTCTCCATAGTGTCCAAACTCAAATACCTACCTAATCCTTTGTAATTATAGTTCTAAGTACAAAATTCTTTTTTAATTCTCCCTTTACGATAGGCTTATTTTCCCCTATTTTCACTGTAGAGTATGATTACTATATACCAAAATATTGTAAAGGCATAAGAACAGACTTTCAGAACTTCAAATCTCTAGCCAACCCTTATTTTAATGCAGCAATTTGCTGTGTATTCAATAATATGAAACATTAACTTGGCATTTCCTTGAAGCTATAAAAATTTAGAACTCACCTATAAACAGTTATTTATGGGAGGGAAGTGACATCTGAGATTCTTTTTCTGTGAGAGCTTTAGGAGGCCTCAGATCTCTCCTGTTTCTTCCCTCTAACTCAGTCTCACTTTCTATCAACTTACCCAGCTGTTCTCAAAATTTTAGCTTACACTTTACGACAGTGCAAGTCAGGCCACAGGCTCACTGGGCCAATTGTATGTAAAAACAGCACCATGTTTGACCTGGGTCATGCTAGCTCCCCAAGCCCTAGCACAATTCCTGGGGCATAAAAGAAATTCTCTGAACATATGTGAATAAATGAGGACACCAGTAAAACCAGAGGAAGAATCTAAACTATACTGAGGAATTTCTTAAAACCAGCCCCAAATCAAGAAATGTTTTTTGGGGGGTAAGAAATTCTCATTGCACCCCAGAATAATATTTAATTTCCAATGAAAAATTTTAAATAAAATTAAACTATGCTTCATGATACTTTACTGTGATTCAAAGACAAACTTAAAGAAAAGATATGATATGGAAGGGTTGAGCAAGAAAAAAAAAATTGATGATCATACTTAAGCTCTATGCTAGCTATATTGATAAGTATATTTCATAACATAACATAACAAAGGTACCTTTCACAAATGAATAGAAATAACTGTTCTAGGCAGTCAATTAAAAACTGTATTATTTCCTTTAGGCCACTCATATGCCCTGAATTTTTTTTTTTCTGAAGAAAGAATTTTCATGGCCTATTGAGGTTAAACTCAACTAGTATTATCTATACAGAATTTAAAATATTTCAGAAACTCCACTCATTCATTGTGAAACCTTCCTTTTATCCAGTTCCTAGAATTTTCATTTCTTTATTTTAACATCTTGTGGGCCACAGAGTTACTCTGTATAAATGTTGTAACTAAAGAGATCTTCATATATTTAAGTGTGGTCTGCTCCTGAGGCTTTGTCTTCTCCTGCTAGATGGCCTAATGATGTTAATATGGATGTCTTGCCTCAGACATTTAGGAAAGAAAAAACAAAGTTACTACTGCTGACACTCAAACTTACTAATTAAGTAAAACCATAAATAAATTTAAATTGAATCACTAATAGAGTAGTATCTTGTTTTATACATCTCAGCTAGAGAGCATGTAAAGTGCTTTAGAATTTGCTAAGCAGTCACCATTACATTATCCATGTGAATCACACAACAGTTGTTTTATGTAAACAGGATAGGGCTCACTTTTATAGATTGGTGAGTGATAGAATAAGGATTTGCACCTAGGTGTTCACACAGCATACTTAGTGTCCTGAATGGAGTTAGAAAAAGTATCTGTTGAATAAAGGGTTTCACATGTGCAAGTTTCTTCCCTTAATTTTAGGCCTTTCCTCTTCCTTTGGATAAGGATCTCTGATAGGCTAGTATGGCCAAATTGGGGTTTAACAGTTGCAACTTCACCATGTTGCAAGGCACCAACTGTCTTTGAGCACTGCCTCTCAGAATAGATATTTTCCCCACTCTTAGAGGAATAATTTGAAAATTCTTTACTGTCCCTTAGGCATACTAAGGTTTGGTGCAAAAGGAAAGTAGCCTATGCTTTCAGAGTTCAGGGATTAAACACAGAAAGAAAAACTGCTCTTCAGTCTCCCTATGAATACTCAGCTTTACCACCACTACTGTTTTTCTACATAAGGTTATCCATTACCTATATACCCAACATATTCTGGTATGTTTTAATAATAATAATAATAATGAGAGAAAAACATGTACTGAGTACCTGATATGTACCAGGCCTCCTCCCTAGGAGTCAGTGAGGTTGATATTTTAAAATCTTTATTTATTGATAAAGAACCTACATGTCAAATCAAGTCACTAACACAAGCTTACAGAGTTACTAAGTAGCACAGCTGGGATTCAAATTCAGCACTGCCTGGCCACAAAGTCTTTTTCTCATTTGTCTTTGCATTTGACCTGTCCTGAAGTTAATTTTGTAATTATTCTATTGCTCCTGAACTCTCCCCCTTTAGAGACCAGAAGTTGCTGCTATCAGTCAAGCTTAGTTTAGAATAAGTATGGCATATTTAGCTTTATTTAACAAGGTGGTATTAAATAACGTTTAAGTAAATAAACTTTGAAAGACACATTGAAGCAGGAAGAATTAGGATGAATTTGGGTCAGTGAAAAAATTTTAAAATCATTGGGATTTCACAGCAAAGAGGAGGAGAAAAACACCAGAAAAAAATGTTATGATTAAATTTTTCTCATTGGTGAACACTCCATTTCAAATGTTTATACTGAAACATACACAAAATGAGTAGCATTATTACCTTTATAGCAACCATGGTGAGTGGAAGATGGGCACTCCATTTTGCTATCATTCTGAAGCCACACATTCCGAGCATGTGACAAATTGTGCAGTACAAATAACTGGTTGTCTACAAGAAAAACCGCATCAATCAAAACAAGCTTCCAGAGCTCAAAGTGCTGGAGATATTACAATCATTAAACAGTAATGCAAATAAAAAAGCAATATCTCACCTCATTAGTACTAAGCATGTTGTTTATTCTTTCCCCCAGTAAAATGTTTAGAAGCCTGCATAATGAGGGTCTCATTGACAGAGGTGTGGAATTATGAAGCTGCTAAATCCAGCAAGAAGACAGAGTGATAAAATAGATTGGATTTTGCAATAGCTGTGCTCAGAGCAAACTTGGGAGGCTGGATTCCACATTAGCACATTGTTTTGACATTCATACACTCAGAGATTTTATTTGGCAGATGTGACATGTGGGCGAAGGAGTATGTGGACTGAAGTCAAAAGGTATAGGCTACAGGCAGAGAAGAAAACTGGATCAATTCTTGAAGTGATACCTCATTTTTTAATAAGAGAATTTGCATGAAAAAACCACACGAATTGTCTAGAGACGTAATTAAATCTGATAGTCAGTGAGCAGACCAAATTAAACTTGGGAATATTTAGCTGTCTGGAATAGTCTCTGAACAAATGTATAATAATGATAAAAGTCTGTCCTTTGAACTCTATCCTCCAATCATACACCAGCATCTAGAAGGCAGTTTAATGTTTATTGTGTGATTCTTGATATGTCAACCTGCTGGAGCTAGTATGTTTATTCAGCATGAGTTCGCAAGTCCTCTGTGTTTTAACTTGGAATTGCCATGCTGCTCTCTCTTTCACAGAATTAGCTACTGTAGTTCATAATGCTGATCCCACCTTGGAGATGCCAGTTCAACTACTGGAATATGGATAAGCAAAAGAGCATAAAAGACCACTAGGCTGTAAGCTCCTTAAGTACAGCAGCCTTGCCTGATTCTCTTTGTATTCCCTGACTCAGCAGGGGCAGGGCACCCAGCCAGTACTCTATAAATAAGTATCACATGTTTGAATGAAAAGGGCATGTCTCTTGGTTTTTCTCCATCTCCACTTACCTCTAGAGTGAAAGTATCAAGATGCTGATTGAGAATTAGATACATTACCTGAGAAGATTCCTAGAAAGGACTGTGTAAAAACAAGGTCAGGAAGCTTTTGTCCTGCTCAGCCAGGTTTCTGAGGTAAGCGGTACCTCAGAGTTTAACATAATTCACACAGCTGTGCATATCACACTTCCAAAAAAAAAAAAAAAGAAAGAAAGAAAGAAAGCAGCAGCAATAGCATAACCAATGATCTATGTTTCAAAAGATAATTTTAAGTTACTATATTTTACGGATGGCTGCCCTTTTCACACTACAGCTCTTTGGGGGGTTAGTAAGGGAATTGTTGAGGCAGACTTTTTTTTTATCTTTATGGCCTACTGGGTCTTGAAAGTTTTTCAAGTGGAATATTCCCTTGGTCTTGATGTTAAACTTCTAGTTCACAAGCATAACTACTCTCCTACTTATTTGAGTGGCTTTGATGTGCGCTAGAGGTCAGTGACTCCTTGAATGTGCACAAGGGCCCGAGCAAGCCCTGGGGCAAATGTATCAATAAAGCTGATATTGTAGTAAGAGGTAGATTTGGGGCAAAAAAGAGGAAAGTAGAAAAAAACTGAACTTGTTTTCCTTTGGATAGTTAAGGAGACAACACATTATAGTGGGCAGAGAGTCTGGAATGAGACAGAATTGTGTCTGCTTCTTCACTGTTGTGTAAAAGGTTTCATTAATTCCACTGATCCTCAGTTTCTGCATCTTTAAAATGGCAATCCTTATACTGGTCATCAGGTTGTTATAAGAATTCAATGAACATCAAAATCCTTAGCATATTAACAGCTATTAGAATTTAATTCATTGTTATTACAACTTTCCCCTTAATATTTAAACAAATTTTGGTGTGCATATTTGAATACCTCATCTATTTACTCGTTTTCAATTTATAAAGTGGTTTAGCTGCCAAGGCTCGGAACATGCGTCCCTAACAAATAACATCACTCTAAAAATAGAGAAAAATTAATACATTTTAGTATGTTGATATTCCATGCTTCTTGCCTAATGAAAAAAATATGTGTGTGTTTGTGTCTGTGTGGGTGTGTGTGTGGGTGTGTATGTGGGTATGTAGAGAGAAAGAGTGAATAACCAATATATGTATGTGTGTGTATCTTATTTGACATGTTACAAACACATACCTATTATTGACAGTGTTTCCATGCTTCCTTCTCCTTTCTTAGCTAGTGTGTATTTCTCATTCTGTACAAAGAGGGATAATCTCAGCAAATACTTCACTTTTCTGAGGCTCAGTTTCACTATCTGAGAAGTGCAGAGAGTGCCTGAGGCAATGCCTTTTGGTTCTAGAAGAAAGAGAAATATCCCATTTTCATAAGGTCTACAATGTTTAAGTTAGTTTTAATCATGCAGTTCCTAATACTGATATTAAGTTAATTGCCTACTTCCCAAGTGAATAAGAAGACATTGGTTGACGTAACAAGGAGAAGAATCCAGTAGAACGCCCTTTTAAGAGAACCCTTTTCCTCATAAAGAGGAACCTGCAAATGCAGGTACTCTTCTTCATTATCCAAAAATTTTCTAATTGAACTCAAAAATAAAATACAAACATCTTTCACTATCTAAACTCTGAATTCTCACTATCCTAACTGAATCTTTGTCCTGAGTGACAGCATCATACTTGTATTAGCCTATCCCTGAATAGCCAGAGTTCTCAGCATGTGATTTCAGTCCCCTGTGTCCATTGTCAGGGATTTTTATTTGTTTATTAAAATGCATGAGAGGAAATGTCCATATATCCAAAACTCTTCAATCTCTTCACATCTGAAGGGATTTCTTCTATTACTTCAGAGATTTTGCCTGCTACTCAGGTTAAGGAGATGTATTTAGTTGGCTTCCCAAAAGGTGTAGTTTGGTTGCCAAATAACAATAGAAGAAATGCTTCTAAAAAAACCCAAAAAGCAACAAAAAACAAAAACAAACAAAAAAACCTAGTATTTAAGAATATATAGCTTGGGTAGACAATTGCTATTTCCCAAAAGCTTAGAATTAAGATTTTCTTATTTTGATCATCCTCTGATATATGTTTTAATTTAAAAATGCAATTGGCAAGAACACAGATAAACACACTCACTTTAAAAATTCAAATGACCTCCAACACTCAACATTGAAGATAATCTGATTGTAAGGATGAACTGTCTAAAGAAATCATGTGTTGGTTAGAAGTGAGAATCAGTCAAGAAAGGACAGATGAAGGAAGGTCACCAAGGCAAGTGTTGGCATAGCTCATCTAAGCACTCTCTAGGGAAAAGTGGAAAAGTAAATTAATTTTTAGACTTTATGTACTATGATTCCATGAGAAGTCCCCCCCGATATTATGCAATGGTATGAATTACAAGAGGCAAGAAGATATTAATCTTAATTGAAGTTACCTTCTGTACCTAAACAACCTTATTTAGAAGGTATCCTCTCTAACTTCCATTCAGCTAGAAACACCCAGATCCTCAGAAGAATTATAGCAGTGAGAATGCAAAGAGAAAGTTTTCAGGCAATAATCAACTCTATATTCCAAAGAGTACTTTTGAAACTCAAGGAAAAATCTTTGACTTCTGCATAGAGCAAGGCTGGCCTTACATTAAATAGTATTCATGAAACAATACATATCACCTGGGAACAATTTTTCTTGTGAATTCAGACTAGATGAAGATTCCATGGACTAGGAATAGAGTATATGAGAAAAGAAACAAGACAGATGCCACTGAATGTACCATGAAACGGTCTACCCTCCATCCCCAAAGCTAGGTCTGGAGGACCACAGAATTTTGTATTTGCTAAAATAATACTTGATGCTATAACCAAATATTGGAGTCTTAATACAACAGTGTTTTATTTCTTATGCAATAGTCCAAGGAGGTTGGTATGATTGGTGGGCAGCTTTTCTTTGTGTGCTGACTCAAGTACCCAAGCTCTTTCCATTTTATGATTTCTCAATTCCATTGAACCTTGGCAACCAGCAAGGAAAAGGGAAAATAGAGAGTGAAAAGTTTACACCTGCTTCTTCTAAACCCTGAGATAGAAATGACATACATCATTTCTACTCTCATTCAATTGGCAAGAACTAATTACATACTCACAACTGGATTTCACAAAGGGAGCTTGGAAATACAGCCCCTGGAGATACAGCCTTCTCCCAGCAATAACTCCATTTTATGGAAGGAGAAGCATGATATTTTGGTGAACAGATGGCCACTAATTACCATGCCGGTTTGCGCCCTAAAACAAAGTCAACATGTGTCCCATTTCCTATCCGTGGTTCTGGAAATTGGCAAGATTTGAGGAGATTCCCCTTGCTGGAATGATGAGGTAGCAGTCAAGGAGAAATGTAGTTTCCATAGTCAGAGAAGTTCAAAGACATCCCTTACCCACCATCACCCTCATCAGCACTCTCCTCCAAGTTTCCTGTGCCTCCAGACTGACATTAAAGAGCGTGGGACATCTTCATGTGTACCTCTGAACGCTCTCCCAGAGGAGCACAAAGGCAATGGACAGAAGCATGACAGATGTGAAGAAGTCGTGTGGCTAGAATGAAGGAAAGAGGGAATGATACCATGAGCCATACAAGGGTGGCAAGTGTGAATGTGGCACTCTCATCAGATGATAGCAATGTACAAAATGATGATGAAGGACAAGACAGCACATCCCTTCAGTGCAGTGGCACTAAGTAAACTTCCCAAGACTTAGAAATAATCAAAGGGAGAAAAAGGAGAGCAATTCTGAATTAGCTGAATCTACCTTGAACTGAGTATGTTTACTCTGAATTGTCAAAAGAAATTAGTGATTCTGCTACCAGACAGAATGGGACTGAAATTGGAAATTAAGTGCAATTAAATAAAATTACTTTTTTGAGGCACATACAGAAGATTATAGTTTGAGATTTAGCTGCTACTGTATGTATTGGGTTGGCCAAAAGTTAACATCTTACGGAAAAACCTGAACGAAACTTTTGGGTAACCCAATATAATCAGTTCTCTTAGTTTGGTTGCACACTCTCCAAGCAATTTAAAATTTTTAGTTTTCTTACCAAGCTCCACTGTCTACTGTGAATAAATACAGTAGTCATGCTGTACATAGTATTATAATTATATTTTGCATGTAACAAAGTATATTTATCATGTAAAGTACCATGTATCACAAATTATCACATTTATACTTTTACATAGTGTGATGGTTAATTTTATGTGTCTGCTTGACTGACAAAATTATCAATGTAATTTTAAGGGTTAATAACTAAGGAATGCACAGATAACTGATAAAACATTATTTCTGAGTGTGCCTGTGAGGGTGTCTCTGGAAGAGATTAGCATTTGAATCAGTAGATTGAGTAAGGAAGATGCCCTCACTAATGCAGGTGGGCATCATCTAATCCCTTGAGAGCCTGAATAGAACAAAAAGGTGGGGGCATTCACTGTCTATGCTTGAGCTGGGATATCCATTTTCTCCTGCCCTTGAATATCTGTGCTCCTGGTTCTCAGACTTTGAACTCAGACCTGGACTTACACCATCGCCTTCCCCCCATTCTTAGGGCTTTGGACTCAGATAGAGTAATACCACCAGCTTTTCTTGTTCTCCAGCTTGCAGGTGACAGATCATTGGACTTCTCAATCTCCATAACTGCGTGAGCCAATTCTAATAATAAACCTACTCACTCTGTCTCTTCCTCTCTATCCCTTTCTCTCTTTTTCTGTATCTATCTATCTGTCTATCATCTATCTATCTAGATATACACACACACATATACACATGTACATATATATACACACATACATAAAATATACGCAGTTGACCCTTGAAGAAAATGTGTTTGAACTGTATGGACCCACTTATGCAGATTATTTTCCAATAAACACATACTAGGTAGTACTACATGATCTGTGGTTGTTTTAATCTGGGGATGCAGGACTGCAGGTACAGAGGGCTGACTTTAAAGTTATATGTAAATTTTCAACTGCTTGGGGGTTGGTACCCCTAACCTCAGCATTATTCAAGGGTATCTAACTATCTATCTATCTATCTATCTATCTATCTATCTATCTATCTATCACCTATCATCTACTCAGGTAGATATTTCCTGTTGGCTCTATTTCCCTCTAGAACCCTGACTAATAGAGCTATAGTTATACTTTTCTATGTAAGTTAGTTAATTAACTGAATAAACATATTTTTCCCTATTTTGTTTTTATTCACACACAAAATTTTCCATATCAGACACTTAGATCTAAAACAGAAAGCTCTAAACCCTATCCCCATCCACCAGAGTTCTTCTAAAATCACCAATACTTCCCTCTTCCCATCCCTATTGATAGAAACAAGGAGGGGCCTGTTTTTGGTGCATATTTGTTGAGGGAGGGTCCCCATTTCAGCCTTTAATAAACATATTTTTAATTGAGTACCTATTATGTTCCAAGTGGTGTTCTGGATTCTGAGGATACAGCAATGAATAAAACAGACAACAGTCCCTGCCGTCATAGAATTTGCCTTCTAAAAAATAAGTGGAATTTTCATTCTAGTAAATAAAAAAATAAACAAAATAAGTAAGTCAAATATAAAATGCATCAGATGGTGATAAGCACTATGGGGAAAAAAGAGAAAGGAAAGCAGCAGGAATGGGTGAGTGTGGACAGATGCTGAATTTTAAACAGGGACATGAGTGAAAGCCTCACTGAGAAGCCAGCATTTGTGAAATGACCAAAAGAGCTAAGGAAAAGCAAGGCAAAAAGCAGGAAAAGCTGACCAAAAACAAACTGGGAAGAAAAGTTAGGAAAAGGGCCCTAGGAGAAAGAAGCATGTCTGGTGTATCTGATGAAGATCACATGGGTGTCAGGGTAGCCCAAGCATAGCAAAGGGTAGAGTAGTAGGAGATTTGCTCAGAAAAGCAATGTGAAGGAGTGCAGTTAAGCAGAAACTTTCTGGCCATCGAAGAGAATAAAATAGCCTCCAATTGCCTTCATCAGACTCATGAATTTAGTTAATGTGAATCTGCCTCCAAAGATAATATTTCTTTTTATGACTAACATTCCATTGTATATATGTACCGCATCGTCTTTATCCACTCATCCATCCATGGACATTTAGGTTGCTTCCATGTCCTGGCTACTGTAAATAGTGCTACAATGAACAGTGGGGTGCATGTATCTTTTCAAATTATGGTTTTCTGGTAAATTGGGAGATTGGAATTAACATATACTCACTACTATATATAAAATAGATAACTAATAGGAATCTACTGTATAGCACGGGGAACCCTACTTAGTACTCTATAATGACCTATATGGGGAAAGAATCTAAAAAAGAGTGGATATATGTATATGTATAACTGATATATGTATCACTGTGCTGTACAGCAGAAACTAACACAACATTGTAAATCAACTATACTCCAATAAAAATTAATTTAGAAAAGACAATTCCTCTCTAGAGGAGACCCAAGTCGGGTTTCTAAGTCTGCATGCCTGTTGATGACTTTTGATTATGGTAATTTCATACAGGCCTGGCAGCCTGTGAGGTCGGCAGGAGACCTTGGGCTGCATTGTCAAAATGGTCCATCACTGGCTAGTCATGCTGAACCTCTCTATTCACAGTACATGCCAGTCAGGGGCTTCCTCAGTGGCCAGCCCTCTGTTTCCCACCTTGAACTGATTTGACCTGCATAAAAATACTGAGGAGACAAAGGAAAAGGAAGTACATGGGGTGACCTGTGACTCCACCCAATGGCTTGGCTTGGCCTAAGCACCCTGCTGAGGGTCCCAGAAATGTAGCCAGACCCACAATTCAGCGAAGCCCTAAGGCTCTGTTCTCAGCTCTTCCCAGCAGCCCTCCTGCTTCTTGTTCTCTTCACCCCACCCTCCACCCCTACAGGAAGCACAGTTCTAGCTGGCTATCCAGGGCCACATCTAAGGCATGAACCAGCAGACTGATTTTCCTCCAGCCTTCAGACTGCAGAAACTGAGCATATTTTATGATTTCATTGTATATCTTCTCTCACAACTTTGCCTATTCTATGGAATAAGGGTTTCCAATTATAAATATGGTCATAGTTGTTATTTTCCATCTTCAATCTAGTATATTCCCACCCATAGTTTCAGCACCAGTGGAAAATCAGGATTATTTAACATCATCCTTTGTATATCAAATCATGGACCTGCTTATCCCTTATTTTATCTACTTGCTGTTCTTATTAAATAAAGGCTCTTAGTTAAGTATATTAGCTTTTAGCCTGGATATCTCCTAATAAATGGGAGCCACATATTAATTTGGAAAGAATTTTGTTTTCATTTTTAGTAACCTCTTTATATATGATGTTTCCCAGATGACAATAAGAAATAGACAGCATACTAAACACTTTTCTTAATGTTGGTATTAAGGTATAAAAGTAACTGTTGAAGCTTCAAGGCTTTCAGAGGAAAGGTCAGTGTATACTATACACTGGTGTGCTTTGAATTTTCATATAACATTGAGCACAGACCTGCATACAAACTGAGGGTGAAATATTGATGTTCTTATTTAGAAGAATCACAATTTCTATACACAATAGTATATTTCTAAAATGAGTAGGAATTAGCCTTGATAAAAAGATCCAAATTCAGTTTTATTTTCCAATATTCACTCTTCTTCTTTATAATCTTCTAATATAGAACACCATCTTCTTGTCTCATCAATAAATAATGTAATCCATCTCTTTACTTTTGGTAAAAGCTGTATATATTGGTATTAGTTCTTAAACTTCCATTTACTTTCTAAGCTAAATCTTACCACAAAAAGAACTGCCTTCTTCATGAACAAATGTGCCAAATCAACTTGGATCTGCTTGATGGTTCTCACACCTTTAGTGTTCATAAAACAACATTTTTATGTTGCCAGATGTAACCCAGATGGTACATATTAATTTATATATGGATTTTGGAAAATATACGGTTTCCATCTGAGGCCTTTTAAGTATGATTTTTGAATTGATGAGAACAGTTTTTTTTTTTCCACTTGCACCATAATGCAGTCAAAATATGGTCCCCAGGTGAATGAACACTTATCTGCTTCATTTGGCATCACTCCATATTTCTGAGCCATGACTTCTGGATGAATTTGTGTCTTCTCAGAATTGGTTTCAACTGGCTGAAAAGCAATGTGATAGTGTCAAGTAACTATCATTCTGTTGAAAGACAGGGCTGATAAGATAAATTTAGAACATCTTTCATCTCATTTTCAATACTAACAACTGTTCTATAGTCTTGCCAGCAGACAGAAATGCATGATAAAGTTTAGACATTTTAATCTTTTAGTCTCTCCTGTTTTGATAAATATTAGACATAAGGTGGTACAGAAAGACTGTCCTGAAATCTCTAGGTTTTCAGAGAAAGTAGTCCATTATAAAACTATTTACAGAAAAAATTGTTGGGCCAGTTCAATAGAGAAAGCTGATATGTCTGTCGTCTGTTGTCCATACTTTCACTCCATGAAGAGTCTGAGGTTCTTTGTCTGAAAGAAACAAAATGTATGAACATTTTGTAATGGTCCTTGCAGTATATCTTTCAGAAGAGATCTAATACGGACTATCAGAGGAGAAAAAAGCACTTGTTCCAAATTTCTCTTTCTCTTCTTCCACCCCTTCCTTTTCTATATTCTTTACCTTTAGCTTATTGTTATTTGATGGACATCAACACTTATATCCTCTTTGTGTAATCTAGTATGTGCATGGATAAACAGAAATACTTTAAATTTTGCTCACAAAGTTTAGGATTAATATGTTGAGATATCCACTTATCCACCCAAAATAATGTAGGAACATCATAAGCACCATTCAAAACATACTTCTGGGTATAGGTTAGAGGTCAGAGTAGCAACTGCTCCTCCCTGCCAACCCTTCTGCTTTGAAACTTAGAGAATTAACTTATATTTGGCTTTCCTTATAATTTTTACATACAAATTAGGCAGTTTAAAGCCTCCAGAGAACTTGATCACTGAGTCAAAGGAAGAAAGGAAGGTAAGAAACAGAAGAACTGCTAAACAGTTCCTTAGAATAATTTAGTGTTCAACTAAGTATCCAGTGTCCACAGAGCTGCTCAAACAGACAAGAGTCATACATTCCTGTAATGTTCAACATTCCCTTTCACAGTTGCATTAAAAATCCAAGGACGCAATCTCACAGTATTCCTCATAATTCAAATTCTTAAAGCAGCAAAGCTCCACTATCTAAGCTCTTATGACAAAGAACACAGGTTCTGTGAGGACAAAGCAATGCTGTGTTCCATGTAGAAAAGAGGAGCATACCCTTTACTCCCACCCAGTGTCACATACTGTCATATAGAAGAGAAAGCCACACCTCTCATGTTTCCCTGAATCCTTCTGGGTGAAAACAATTCCTCTAGTTTTAGCCTACCAAGGGTCTCACCACAGAACCTGCACCCAGGTCCAGAAACCACTATCCAGGGCAGATACACAGCTCTCCTCCCATCCCAATCTATCTATCCTCAAACTCCCTGGGGCAAGTAGATGAGATCGGCTCCAGTAATGCCTGTCTCCTGATATTCATGTCTAAGTGTAACAGCCTCCCCTTGAGTGAGGGCTAGACATAATGGCTTCTGTCTGACTAACAACATATAGTAATGATAATGAGTTGTCACTTCCATGATGAGGCTAAAAATGTTGTGACTTCCATCTTGATGGCAGATTCTATTTTCTTGCCTTGCCAGCTTTGTTGAAGCAACTTGCCGCATGGAAAGGCCCACATAGCAGGAAATTAAGATGACCTCTGGCTAATAGACAATAAGCAAGTAAGACACTCAGTCTGACAGTATGAAAAGAACTGAGATCTTCAGTCTGACAGCCCTTGAGGAACTGAATTGTGCCAATGACCACTGATTTGTGAAGCAGATCCTTCCTCTGTTGAGCCTTCAGATGAAACCTCAGCCCTGACTGATACTTTGATTGTAGCCTGTGGGAAACCCTGATGCAGAAGACCCAGAGAAGATGTGCCCAAATTCCTGACCCATAGAAACTGTGAAATAATAAATATGTATTGTTTTAAGCCACTCAATTTATGATAGTTTGTTATGCAGAAATAGATAACAATACCCCTCCCAACAGAATACTTCCAAAATCTCTGTTCTGCAAGTGAATCAAGCCCAGGAAGCTAACTCACCAATTACTATAGTCCAGTTCAGGCTCAAGATTAAGACATTACAATAATCCATCCATCAACTTCTTCCCCAGAGGCTGTACTGTGGGAGATAGTTTTGGATTATTTGTGGGTTTCTTTCATCCATACTCTTCCATTCTCAAGAATAACTGAGAGTTAACTAAGACAATCACCTTACAATTTTAATTTGTCCCAGGGTTATAGTCACAGATTTGAAAGCATCAAGTCACAGAGTCAAGAAATTACATAAATTTCAGATGCTGTGCTTCTTTTTTCTTTTTTAAGAACTTTTATTGAATTACAATTGACATGATAAACTGCATACATTTAAAGTGTACAATTTGATTTTTTTTCTTATTAGTAATGTATATATGGCAATCCCAATCTCCCAATTCATACCACCCCAACAACTCCCCTACCTCTGATTTCCCCACTTAGTGTCCATATGTTTGTTCTCTACATCTGTATCTCTATTTCTGCCTTGCAAACCAGTTGATTTGTACCATTTTTCTATATTTCGCATATATGCCTTAATATATGATATTTGTTTTCCTTTTTCTGACTCACTTCACTCTGTATATCAGGCTCTAGGTACATCCATGTCTCTACAAATGTCCCAATTTCATTCCTTTTCATGGCTGAGTAATATTTGTATATATGTACCACATCTTCTTTATCCATTCATATGTTGATGGACATTTAAGTTGTTTCCATGTCCTGGTTATTGTAAAGAGTGCTGCAATGAACATTGGGGTGCATGTGTCTTTTTGAATTATGGTTTTCTCTGCATATATGCCCAGCAGTGGGATTGCTGGGTCATGTGGTAACTCTATTTTTAGTTTTTCAAGGAACCTCCCTGCTGTTCTCCATAGTGGCTGTATCAATTTACATTCCCACCAACAGTGCAAGAGAGTTCCCTTTTCTCCATGCCCTCTCCAGCATTTACTGTTTATAGATTTTCTGATGATGCCCATTCTAACTGGTGTGAGGTGATACCTCATTGTAGTTTTGATTTGCATTTATCTAATAATTAGTGATGTTGAGAAGCTTTTCATGTGCCTCTTGGGCATCCACATGTCTTCTTTGGAGAAATGCCTATTTAGATCTTCTGCCCTTTTTTGGATTGGGTTGTTTGTTTTTTTGATATTGAGCTGCATGAACTGTTTATATATTTTGGAGATTAATCCTTTGCCTGTTGATTCATTTGCAAATATTTTCTCCCATTCTGAGGGTTATCTTCTCATCTTGCTTATAATTTCCTTTGCTGTGCAGAAGTTTTTGTTTCATTAGGTCCCAGTTGTTTATTTTTGTTTTTATTTTCATTACTGTAGGAGGTGGGTCAAAAAAGATCTTGCTGTGATTTACATCAAAGTGTATTCTTCCTATGTTTTCCTCTAAGAGTTTTATAGTGTCTGGCCTTACACTTAGGTCTTTAATCCATTTTGAGTTTATTGTTGTGTACAGTGTTAGCGAGTGTTATAATTTCATTCTTTACATGTAGCTGTCCAGTTTTCCCAGGACCACTTAAGAGGCTGCCTTCTCTCCATTTTATATCCTTGCCTGTTTTGTCATAGATTAGTTGACCATAGTTTATCTTTGGGCTTTCTATCTTGTTCCATTGATCTATATTTCTGTTTTTGTGCACCATATTTTGTGATTCCTGTAGCTCTGTAGTGCAGTCTGAAGTCAGGGAGTCTGATTCCTCCAGCTCAATTTTTTCCCTCAAGATTGCTTTGGCTATTTGGGGTGTTTTGTGTCTCCATACAAATTTTAGAAATTTTTGTTCTAGTTCTGTGAAAAATGCCATTGGTAATTTGATAGGGATTGCATTGAATCTGTAGATTGCTTTGGGTAGTATAGTCATTTTCACAATGTTGATTCTTCCAACCCAAGAACATAGTATATCTCTCCATCTGTTTGTGTAGTCTTTGATTTCTTTCATCAGAATCTTATAGATTTCCGAGTACAGGTCTTTTACCTCCTTAGTTAGGTTTATTCCCAGACATTTTACTCTTTTTGTTGCAATGGTGAATGGAATTGTTTCCTTAATTTCTCTTTCTGATCTTTCATTGTTAGTGTATAGAGATGCAAAGGATTTCTGTGTGTTAATTTTGTATGCTGCAACTTTACCAAATTCATTGATTAGTTCAAGTAGGTTTCTGGTGGCATATTTAGGATTTGCTATGTATAGTAACATGTCATCTGCAAACACTGACAGTTTTACTTCTTCTTTTCCAATTTGGATTTCTTTTATTTCTTTTTCTTCTCTGATTTCTGTGGCAAGGTCTTCCAAAACTATGTTGAATAGCAGTGGTGAGAGTGGACATCCTTGTCTTGTTCCTGATCTTAGAGGGAATGCTTTCAGTTTTTCACCATTGAGAATGATGTTTGCTGTGGATTTGTTGCATATGGCCTTTATTATGTTGAGGTAGTTTCCCTCTATGCCCACCTTCTGGAGAGTTTTTATTATACATAGTTGTTGTATTTTGTGAAAAGCTTTTTCTGCATCTATTGAGATGATCATGTGGTTTTTATCCTTCAATTTGTTAATATAGTGTATCACATTGGTTGATTTGCGTATATTGATGAATCCTTGCATTCCAGGGATAAACCCCACTTGATCATGGTGTTTGATCTTTTTAATGTATTGTTGGGTTCTGTTTGCTAGTATTTTGTTGAGGATTTTTGCAACTAAATTCATCAGCGATATTTGTCCGCAATTTTCTTTTTTTAAAGTATCTTTCTCTGGTTTTGGTATCAGAGTGATGGTGGCCTCATAAAATGAGTTTGGGACTGTTCTTTCCTCTGCAGTTTTCTGGAAGAGTTTGTGAAGGATGGGTGTTAGCTCTTCTCTAAATGCTTGACAGAATTCATCTGTGAAGCTATGTGGTCCTCGACTTTTGTTTGTTGGAAGATTTTAAATCACAATTTCAATTTGATTACTAGTGATTGGTCTGTTCATATTTTCTATTTCTTCCTGATTTAGACATAGAAGTTTATACCTTTCTAAGCATTTGTCCATTTCTTTCAGGTTGTCCATTTTATTGGCATATAGTTGCTTTTAGTAGTCTCTTATGGTGTTTTTTATTTCTGCAGTGTCCGTAGTAACTTTTCTTGTTTTATTCTAATTTTATTGATTTGAGTCTTCTCCCTCTTTTTCTTGTTGAGTCTGGCTAAAGGTTTATGAATTTTGTTTATCTTCTCAAAGAACCAGCTTTTAGTTTTATTGATCTTTGCTATTGTTTTCTTTTTTTCTCTTTCATTTATTTCTGCTCTGATCTTTATGATTTCTCTCCTTCTACTAACATTGGGTTTTGCTTGCTCTTCTTCCTCTAGTTTCCTTAGGTGTAAGGTTAGATTGTTTATTTGGGATTTTTCCTGTTTCTTAATGTAGGATTGTATTGCTATAAACTTCCCTCTTAGAACTGCTTTCGCTGCATCCCATAAGTTTTGGATTGTTGTGTTTTCATTGTCATTTGTCTCTAGGTATTTTTTAAATTTCTCTTTGATTTCTTTAGTGATCTCTTTGTTATTTAGTAGCATGTTGTTTAGCCTCCATATGTTTGTGGCTTTTACAGCTTTTTTTCCTGCAATTGATTTCTAATCTCATAGTGTTGTTGTTGGAAAAGATACTTGATATGATTTCAATTTTCTTAAATTTACCAAGGCTTGATTTGTGACTGAAAATGTGATCTATCCTGGAGAATGTTCTGTGTGCATTTGAGAAGAATGTGTAATCTGCTGTTTTTGCATGTAATGTCCTATAGATATGTATTAAATCTAGCTGGTTTATTGTGCTATTTAAAGCTTGTGTTTCCTTATTAATTTTCTGTGTGGATGACCTGTCCATTGTTGTAAGTGGGGTGTTAAAGTCCCCCACTATTATTGTGTTACTGTTGATTTCCTCTTTCATAGTTGTTAGCATTTGCCTTATGTATTGAGGTGCTCCTATATTGGGTGCATATATATTTATAATTGTTATCTCTTCATCTTGGATTGATCCCTTGATCATTATGTAGTGTCCTTTCTTGTCTCTTGTAACATTCTTTATTTTAAAGTCTATTTGATCTGATATGAGTATCGCTACTCCAGCTTTCTTTTGATTTCCATTTGCACGGAATATCTTTTTCCATCCCCTCACTTTCCATCTGTATGTGTCCCTAGGTCTGAAGTGGGTCTCTTGTAGACAGCATATATATGGGTCTTGTTTTTGTATCCATTCAGCCAGTCTGTGTCTTTGTGTTGGTGTATTTATTCCATTTACATTCAAGGTAATTATCAATATGTATGTTCCTATTACCATTTTCTTATTGTTTTGTTTTTGTTTCTGTAGGTCTTTTTCTTCTCTTATGTTTCCCACTTAGAGAAGTTCCCTTAGCATTTGTTGTAGGGCTGGTTTGGTGGTGCTGAATTCTCTTAGCTGTTGCTTGTCTATAAAGCTTTTGATTTCTCCATTGAAACTGAATGAGATCCTTGCTGGGTAGAGGATTCTAGGTTGTAGGTTCTTCCCTTCCATCATTTTAAATATATTGTGCCACTCCCTTCTGACTTGCAGAGTTTCTGCTGAGAAATCAGCTGTTAACCTGATGCGAGTTCCCTTGTATGTTATTTGTCATTTTTCCCTTGTTGCTTTTATTAACTTTTCTCTGTCTTTAATTTTTGTCATTTTGACTACTGTATGTCTTGGCATGCTTCTCCTTGGGTTTATACTACCTGGGACTTTCTGCACTTCCTGGACTTGGGTAGCTGTTTCCTCTCCCATGTTAGGGAAGTTTTCAACTATAATCTCTTCCAGTATTTTCTCAGGTCCTTTCTCTCTCTCTTCTCCTTCTGGGACCCCTATAATGTGAATGTTGGTGCATTTAATGTTGTCCCAAAGGTCTCCTAGGTTGTCTTCAGTTCTTTTCATTTTTTTTCTTTATTCTTTTCTGCATCAGTGATTATCACCATTCTGTCTTCCAGGTCACTTATTCGTCCTTCTGCCTCAGTTAATCTGCTATTGGTTCCTTCCAGTGTATTTTTCATTTCAGTTATTGTGTTTCATATCTCTGTTTGTTTGTTCTTTAATTCTTTTAGGTCTTTGGTAAACTTTTCTTGCAACTTTTCGATCTTTGCATCCATTCTTTTTTCAAAGTCCTGGATCATCCTCACTATTATTATTCTGCATTCTTTTTCTGGAATAGTGCCTATCTCCTCTTCATTTAGTTGTTTTTCTGGTGTTTTATCTTGTCCCTTCACCTGGTACCAAGTCTTTTGCCTTTTCATTTTCTCTGTCTTTCTGTGGCTGTGATTTTCAGTTCCACAAGTTGAAATACTGCTGATACTGCTTGATTCTGCTGTCTGCCCTCTTGTTTATTGTGCTATTTAAAGCTTATGTTTCCTTATTAATCTTCTGTGTGGATGATCTGTCCATTGGTGTAAGTGGGGTGTTAAAGTGCCTCACTATTATTGTGTTACTGTTGATTTCCTCTTTTATAGTTGTTAGCATTTGCCTTATGTATTGAGGTGCTCTTATATTTGGCATATAGATACTTATAATTGTTATCTCCTCTTCTTGGATTGATCCCTTGATCATTATGTAGTGTCCTTTCTTGTTTCTTGCTGCATTTTTTATTTTCAAGTCTATTTTTTCTGATATGAGTATCAGTACTCTAGCTTTCTTGTGATTTCCATTTGCAAGGAATATCTTTTTCCCTCCCCTTACTTTCAGTCTGCATGTGTCCCTAGATCTGAAATGGATCTCCTGTAGACAGCATATATGTCAGTCCTGTTTTTGTATCCATTCAGCTAGTCTGTGTCTTTTGGTTGGTGCATTTATTCCATTTACACTCAAGGTAATTATTGCTATGTATGTTCCTATTACCATTTTCTTTATTGTTTTGTTTTTGTAGGTCCTTTTCTTCTCTTATGTTTCCCTCTTAGAGAAGTTCCTTTAGTATTTGTTGTAGGGCTGGTTTGGTGGTGCTAAATTCTCTCAGCTTTTGCTTGTCTGTAAAGGTTTGGATTTCTCCATCAAATCTGCATGAGATCCTTGCTGGGTAGAGTATTCTTGGTTGTAGGTTCTTCCCTGTCATCACTTTAAATATATCTTGCCACTCCCTTCTGGCTTGCAGAGTTTCTGCTGAGAAATCAGCTGTTAACCTTATGGGAGTTCCCTTGAATATTATTTGTGATTTTTCCCTTGTTGCTTTTAGCAATTCTTCTTTGTATTTAATTTTTCTCAATTTGACTACTGTGTGTTTTGGCCTGTTTCTTCTTGGGTTTATCCTGCCTGGAACTCTTTGTGCTTCCTGGACTAGGGTGGTTATTTCCTTTCCCATGTTAGGTAAGTTTTTGACTATAATCTTTTCCAGTATTTTCTCAGGTCCTTCTCTCTTTGTTCTCCTTTTGGGACCCCTATAATGCAAATGTTGGTGCATTTAACATTGTCCCAGAGGTCCCTTAGGCTGTCTTCATATCTTTTCAGTCCTTTTTCTTTATTCTTTTCCACATCAGTGATTTTCTCCTTTCTGTCTTCCAGATCACTTATTTGCCCTTCTGCCTCAGCTAATCTGCTATTGATTCCTTCTAGTCTATTTTTTTTTGTTTTTGTTTTTTTTTTTTAATTTATTTATTGGCTGCATTGGGTTTTTGTTACTGCACACAGGCTTTCTCTAGCTGCTGAGAGCAGGGGCTATTCTTCATTGTGGTGTGCAGGCTGCTCATTGTAGTAGCTTCTCTTGTTGTGGAGCATGGGCTCTAGGCATGTGGGCTTCAGTAGTTGCAGCACATGGGCTCAGTAGTTATGGCTCACAGGCTCTAAAGCACAGGCTCAATAGTTTTGGCACATGGGCTTAGTTGCTCCACAGCATGTGGAATCCTCCCAGAGCAGGGCTTGAACCCATGTCCCCTGCATTGGCAGGCAAATTCTTAACCAGTGCACCACCTAGGAAGTCCAGCTTCTAGTGTATTTTTTATTTCAGTTATTGTATTGCTTATCTTTGTTCTTTAATCCTTCTAGGTCTTTGTTAAACTTTTCTTGCATCTTTTCAATCTTTGCATCCAGTCTTTTTTCTAAGTCCAGGATCATCTTCACTATCATTATTCTGAATTCTTTTTCTGGAAGAGTGCCTATCTCCACTTCATTTAGTTGTTTTTCTGGGGTTTTATCTTGTTGCTTTGTCTGGTACAAAGTCTTCTGCCTTTTCATTTTTTCTGTCTTTCTGTACTGTGGTTTTCAGTTCCACAGAGTGAAATACTGCTGATACTGCTGGATACTGCTGTCTTCCCCCTTGTGGAGGAAGCTATCTAAGTGGCTTGTGAGAGCTTCTTGATGGGAGGGATTTGTGGTGGGTAGGGCTAGGTGTTGCTTTGGTGGGAGGAGCTCAGTAAAACTTTAACCTGCTTGCCTGGCAATTGGTCTGGCTGTGTTCCCACCTGGTTAGTTGTTTAGCCTGAGGTAACCCAGCACTGGAGTTTACAGACTGTTTTGCAGGGCTAATGGCAGACTCCTGGAGGGCTCATGCCAATGAGCACTTCCCAGAACCCCTGCCACCAGTGTCCCTTTCCCCACAGTGAGCCACAGCTGCCCCCCACCTCTGCAGGCAACCCTCCAACACTTGCAGGTAGGTCTGGTTCAGTCTCCTATGGGATCCCTGTGCCTTCCACCTGGGTCCTGGTGTGCAGACTACTTTTTGCATTCCTTCCAAGAGCGGAGTCTCTGTTTCCTCCAGTCCTGTGGAGGTCCTGCAATTGAATCTCACTGCCTTCAAAATCTGATTCTCTGGGGATTCCTCTTTCCATTGCTGGATTTCCAGGTTGGAAAGCCTGATGGGAGGTTCAGAACCCTCACTCCAGTGGGTGGACTTCTGTGGCATAACTGTTCTCCAGTTTGTGAGTCTCCCACCCAGTGGTTATGGGAATTGATTTCATCAAGATTGCACCCCTCCTACCATCTCTTTGTGGCTTCTCCTTTGTCTCTGGATGTGGGATTTCTTTTTTGGTGAGTTCCAGTGTCTTTCTGTCAATGATTGTTCAGCAGTTAGTAATTCTGGTGCTCTTGCAAGAGGGATTGAGCTCACGTCCTTCTACTCCATCATCTTTCTCTCCAAATGCTATACTTCTTAAGGCTACTTTATTTTATGTGATTTTCTCCCCATATAAAGGGTCTTTTAGTTTAAGTGGACTTCTCAATCTATTGATTTAAGATGTTTATAAGGATTAATTTAATAATTACCTGTCATCAGTTGTGAAACCCAGTGGTTATGTTTACACTGGCAAAATGTGCCCTACTATTTAGACTGGGCAACATACTCATAAGATATAACTCGCTTTTTTTCTTCTACATCGTCTAAAATGCATTTTTTTCAATGCCAACATTGATTTCCAAGATACAACATAAACCTCCAGGGCTATTCCTATTGACAACATCAGAAAATCCACTTCCAATTTTACCACTGTAAAGATGGCTACTTGCAATCACAGTAACCAGATATAAGAGGGCAGGAAATATCTGGGGTGAAGTATCGGCTGATAATGTGGACCCACAGTGTCTACACCTCCTTCAATGTACTGCATCCAGATGTATGATTTGGCAACAATGAAAACAACAGTTTAGTGGAAGTAATCAAAACTCTGTCAACTACATTATTTTTTTTTCCCCACAAAGTAGAAAATATGCCTGGCAGTTTTGCTGACAGTTCAATAATCCACTTCATTTTTGCTACTATTCTCAATGACTTTCTCAGTTTCTTGTTTAATAAATTAATGCCAAAATAAAACTTGGAGGTAAACAGATTTTAACTGAGTCTTTGTGATGTTAAATATCTGGGAATTTGGAAAGTGTATAATTATAAGTAATTCAGGGGGCTTATTTTGTTTGACTATTTGGCATTGAGTATCATAACAGTTTTCTGATGGGAAGACAAACATCTAAAGAATTCTCTTTGTGGGTTCTCTACAACATTTGGGGACCATTTGGGGACATTTGGGGAAAGCATCTGCCAAAGCATTTTATTTCTCCCAACTGGTTTTATATGTAATTTTCTAGGTAAGAATTGAGGATGTTGGGACCCACAATTAATAATGTATCACTAGCTTGCCAATCATCAAACTTGGTTCTTTTGATTGTTGTGTGAGATTTAGTTTTTACTTGCCAAAAGAGCTGCTCATTCAACCAGTGGGTAGAGGCCCTCATACACAACTGTTACATGTAATACCCACAACCTTACTCGAGAGAGTAGGTACTCTAGCCCTTGCTTAATGCTCTTACTTCATGAAAAACAAAAGGGCATAATAACAAGAGGTGTTGAGCACATGGATATTAAATGTAAAGGATATTCATAAACATAGTCTTGATGACAGTGCCACACTGTTTGTACCACTAGTAAAGTTTACTCTGATTGTGTTCTCACAATTCAATTTAAAGACAACAAAAGGTGGCTGCTTTACCTGTCATTATCCTCCTTGTACTACAGTGCACTGAAGCTACCATGTGTCCATACTCAAGAAGCCATTATCTGAGGGACAAAGATGTGACACTAGAAATTAAATTCAATGTTAAATTTTAATTTCTTTGTTATTTTGTGAAATTGATAAAAATTGTGAAAATATGTGCAAACGTTTGCAGAGTTTTTTTGAAAGAAAAAAGTAGAATAGCAATGTATGTTAAATGGTAGATTTTATTATTGTGGTAGATTGTATATTCCCAAAATGGCCACAACAATATCTCCTCTGTGCTCTTCTTACCATGTAACTGTGTCATTCCTCCCAGTGAGAGGTAGGCCTGAGTTGCCTTTTATATCTGAGTAGGATTCTGACTGTGGCAGAAGTTACAATATATCACTTTCAAGACTGGTCATAAAAGAATATACAGCTTCCAGCTTCAGCATGGTTTATAGCAATCTTGGAATGTAGGCTCTATGCCATGAGGAACTCGAGCACCACAGAAGTGGCCCTTGTGGAGAAGAACCAAGGTGCACACATTGGTATTCCTAGCTGAGGTTCCAGCCATCAACCAGTAATCACCAGATGTGCATAGTGAGCTTCTAGACAATTCCAACCCTTGGCTCACAAGTTACCTCTAGCATTTCTCTCACCCTAGCTGATGCTGCATGGAGCAGAGATAAGCTATCTCTGGTGGGCCCAGTCTAAATTACTAATTTCTAATTGGGGTGATTTATTTCACAGTAATAGGTAACTGGCACAAGTATCTTCATTTTGCAGATGATGCAATGGAAGTTTGTAATAGATAGGGGATTTTAACTCATGACACCGTACTAATAAACTGTAGAGCTTGACCCCAAATTCTGTACACTTTCTATAGTATTAAAAAAAAAGTTATTCTTGAATAACTATTTGAAGGAATTTAAAGTTGGTCTTCAATGGTGATTGTTTTCTCTCAGATTCACCTACAGATCTTTAATGCTTATGTCTCTTTTGGAAGTTACAAGTTCATGGATAAGACATTTCCATGGCTTTTAGAATAATTTAAAAATGTTTTCAGACCACCATTGTAATGAACCAATCTCTCTTTTCAAGTTTCAAATCATTCACACATTTACCTGGCCTAGATCTCCTTTTGCCCTAGTTTTCTAGGTTGTCTGTTTGAATTATGTTATCATTGAGTTCAAAAAGTAAACGCTGAAGACTGGATTAACTATACTGGTATTAGGAAGAAACAGTAGACATACAAATAGAAAAGGAACTAGTTAGCATCTTATTTGCAGTTTTGTTATATACACTGATTCAATTTCTATTTGATTTCTTTTCTAATAGTGTTCAAATTGCAAAAAGGAAGCTTGTTGAACATTTACTGCTGTGCCTTGTTCTTTGTCTAATCATCCCAGATATTATTACAGAACAGGGAGTGTTACTGAATTGTTTCCCACAGGACTAAAGACTGAAGGGTAAATGTCATCTCAGAACTTACAAAGGCAAGAATTCCACTCCTTGCACCTCCCCTCACCCTTCTGCCAGATTGTTCATAGGCATTACACTCAGAAAGTAATTTCTTACAAAGTCATTTATTGCAGATCTTCTTCATTTTCTTCTTGGGTGTCATCTAATAATTACCACTAATTTGATGTATGCAATTGTAGTGAGTACAAGCAAAAGTGCTTATAAGACCATGAGTAAGACAGAGATGAAAGCATGTAATGAAGACTTTTCAATTACCAAATTAAGGTAAAAATACTAGAAAAATCTTCTTACAGTTGCTAGTTGTTCCTCTCCTGGCACACTGAGAAGCCCTCTTTCCATTGCTCCAGACCTTTGCTTAAAGACACTTGTTCAGAAAGATGGTTTGGAAACTGATCTACTTTAGGATACCAGGGCCAAAATGTTTGGTAAGTTTGGTAACATAACTAGCAGTAAGATTGGATAATGTAACCAGTACAAAAATTTTTTTATTTGAAATATCTTCTATTAAGTACAGCAGCTTGAGACAATTTTTAAAACTATATCACAAAAATTTAAGTATAATTATTTGTCTTCTCTGAATGCTAGTTTGAGCTGGGTACACAAGGTGTGATTCAATGAGAAAGGAAAAAAGAGTGGACAGTTGCTACAGGGTGTCTACTATTTCTAAGATGTTTGATAAAAATTTTCTCATTTAATTCACAATAAATCCCAGTGATATAGATTTTTCTTTCCCACTTGGAGCCAAGAAAACTGAATTTTGAAGTTAAATAATTAAATTAATGTAGCAAAGGTAGGATTCAAACTGTACAGTGTCAAGGTCCAAGTTCTTACCACCAAGCCATGTGTGTCTAAATAGACAGGTACATGGGAGCAGTTTGTCAGCTTAAAAGTCACCTTTAAAGCATCTTTCATACCCTGCCACTGCCATTTGATTGGTTGTGTGACACTCTCTGATCATTTGTTCTCCATTCTCTAAAATGGAAATAATTTCTGTTACAGATTTAGTGATTATACAGCATCTTTCAGTGTGCTCAATAAATCACATCTGTTATTATTTCATGATATGAAGAATTTAACTTTTCAGTCTGCTCACAGTAACTCGTGGGAGGCAAAAAAAGAAAAACAAAGTTATTTATGTTTTAGTCACCGTGGTGCTACAGGAGTTTTCCTAAAACAATACTGATTTTTAAAGATTGTTTTGTTCCTTTAGTTTTTTTCTTCAAAACACCTGATAAACACAAATCATTTCATTTATCCTTTTCCTTCTTATTAGTTTTCATTGACCTCCTTGTCAAGTTGCCTTTAATAATTTATAAATTATGCCTGATCAGGCCTACTTGGCTGGCAGATCTAAGCTACAAAAAGGTCAAAATTGCATTTGTTTTCTCTTTTTTGCCAAATGCCAGGCAAAGAATGGCACCATTCTACTTACCTGCCCCTTTTACTGGTGAGTAGTCCAAAATGGTTCACACAACATCTGCTTTTATAAAGACCTGCCAGCATTGCCCATGTATGTCCAGATGTTATCACACACATGCACACACATACGCACACAAATATCTGTAGAAATGAAAGTGAACACACTCTCCTGGGATGCCAAATGCAGTGTTGTTTTCTTCTGTTTTGTTCCAGGGCCTGGGAAAATGGCAAAAGAATGGTAGCATGGACTGAAACAAGAGATCTAGTCTCTTTTTTATTCCATTTTCAGAAGATTCTTTCCCCATGTAAAATTGACTGCCATTTTAAACACAGTTTCGAGGTTAAAAATTCAAAGCTGTATTAAGCCCTTTAGTTGTGCCCTTGATATTGGGAAGGATGGGAAGTGACAATCCATTACTGCTAGAAAACTAAGTATGCAAACCCCAAAAAAATAAAGCAAAAGAATTTACTTTTCCCTTCAGGAGACCTATGGATCCTTATTAAGTTAACTTCAGGGTGTAGGAAAGTCCTTCCCTGGTGCCCATTTCTCTTCTCCAGCATGACCATCTTCCCTAAAACTCCCAGCTACTCTGTTTCTCCTTTATTAATCTCATTTCTTTCGCCTGGACTTTGAAAGGTGCTCTCAGTTATTTGCTTCCTTCCAATTAGGGAGCTCATTTCACATCTTGTACATCTTGTACATTTCAATCAGTATCAGGGTGAAGCACCTGTAAGACCAAAGGTTTTCTTCATTACCGTAAGCCATCTCCAAACACAGCTTAGGTATGTTTAGTTAAGTGTCTCTATATCTTCATGATTGCTCTAGTTTAGTCTGGGCCATAACCTTCAAAGGGGCATGGGTTTGTCCTATGCTGCAGGAGGGTAAGAGATAAGTTCAGTCATGCTGGGATGAAAATAAAAATGATGATTTCAAGTTGTGTTGGTATCCTTCTTCCTCTTCCTGTGGGGATGCTCATCTCTAGACTTACCCTGTAGCAGCAGATCTAGATTGACACATGGAGCATCATCATATAGTCTTTGTATGACAATCACTGAACATTCTATTATGGAGCTGGGGTTGCAAATTTTTTTTATAAAGGACAAGATATTCAATATTTTCATCTTTGCAGGATGTATGGTATCTGTTGCAACTACTCAAATCTGTAGTTGTAGCATGAAAGGAGCATAGACAATGCAGAAATGAATGGGCATAGCTGCATTCCAATAAAGCTTTATTAACAAAAATAGCTGGCAGGCTGGATTTGGCCCATTGGTCATAGTTTGCCAAATCCCATTGTAGAAAGTAGAAATAAATACATATTCCTAGCTATTTCTCTGTGGTCCAGTGAGAAATACTTTATTTTGACCTCTCCCTGGACATTCCTTTCATGACTAGAACACCTCCTTTTTAACTCCTCCCTACTGTTCTTTGATGTCTTTTCTTTATTGAATAAACACATATTCAGAAATAACGAAGATATGAACCATGTATTCAAGAAGTGAAATAACGTTATTGATATAAAACACTGTGGAAACAGAGAGGAGACAAATTAGAATAGGAGGAAAGCTTCACAGAGGAGTTGACATAAACTGAATCTTAAAGGTTGCACTGGTGTTTGCTAGACTGGACATTGCATGTATTGTGACATTCTTGGTAGAATGAGAGCTATGAGCAAAGAAAAAGAGACATGAACATGCAAGGCTCATTTGGGGAAAAGTAGGTTTTCAGCATAGGTTTGGTAAAAGGTGAAACAAGGTTGTCAATGTTGTCAAGGTGAAAGAAGGTTAAGTAAAAGATAAGTCTGGGGTAGAAGGCAAAATTAGATTCAAAAGCCCTTGCATACTATGCTGAGGACTTTTGTTTCCTTGGTATGGAGTGGAAAGAAGTAAAATCATTAGCAAAGATCTCTGTTAGGGCAGCAAAGCATAAGGCCTGAGTCCCCACTCCTGAGGTTGATTGCCTGGGCTTAAACCCTTACTTTGTCACTGCAGTGTGGCAGTGCAGCCTCTTTGTGCCACAGTTCTTTCACTATTAAAGGGAATAATGATAATAAAAATAATGCCTACCTCATAGGTTGTTATGAGGATTAAACAGTTCAATGTTTGTAGAGCCCTTTGAATGGAATCTGCAACATAGTAAGGTGTTAAGTAACCATTTGTTAAATAAAAGGAAATATAAATATTACAACATTTCAGGAGAGAGGTTCTGAGCCCAAATATTAGCACTGGGCAGACAAAAGGGGAGGTAGTTATGAGACAGGATAAAGATGTATATGTTTTAAAAGTTCATTACCAATTAAATGAGGATGGCATGTCCTTAAGAGAGAATTGAAAATCTCAGCAGAGAATAGTTTTATGGTTTGGCCATCTGGGTGAGATTTCTGGATAGAGAATTCTAGCAGAGAATCAGAGTTGGGGGAAAATATTAGATATATTAATCATTGCTTCCCAAGCATATTCATTTTTTAGAAAACGGCTTCTTTCCACAGTATCTGGAAAAAACATTCCTTGTGCTAGGGTGATCATATAATTTATCATCTAAATCAGAGCACATTAGGAAGTGAAAATAGGAGCCTGTTAATAATCACTGCAGAACCACAGGTGTTAACTGGTACTCTCTAGAGCAAGATGATCACCATATCTATGGAGTCACCATATCTTTGAAGCTCATGATCCTTCCCAAAGTCCACGGTTGAATGGACCTTGAGCAACTACCTAATTCATTTCAGCCAATAAGACTCTTTCTTCTTAGAATTTGGGATTAAGAAACTGAGAAATCTCTCTTTTAGACAAAAAATATATTTATTTAACATAATTAACTATGTGCCAGAAAATGTTCTAGGCACTGTTGGTAGCAATGAAGAACAATGAAAAATCTTTGTTTTATTGGAGTCATATTCTAGTGGAAAATCAGATAAAATATAACTGTATATATGATGTCAAATAGTGATAAGTACTATGAAGGAAAATAAAGATAAGTAAGGGGATGGAAAGTGGTGGTCTGGTAATTTTTTTTAATTTTAGATTTATTTTTTTGAGGTAATACTGGCTTATAACATTATATGTTTCATGTATACAACATTATATTTCTACTTCTATATACCCTATAGCATATTCACCACCAAAAATGTAGTTTCTGTTTATCACCATACAGTTGATCCCCTTTACCCAATTTGCCCTCCCCCTCATTCCCTTCTAGTAACTATTCCTTTGTTCTTTGTGTAGGGTGCTAATTTTACACTGGATGGTTAAGAATAGGGAAATATTTGAGGAGATAACATTTGAGCAAAGATATGAAGGAAGCAAGAAATAAGATGGCTCTGAGATGGAAAGATTTTCTTAATGTGTTTGAAAAGAAGATGGCTTAAGTAAAGTGAAGGAGGATAAGAATGCTAGCAAATAAAAAGAGGAAGGTAGTTGGGCTCGAAGTGACAACTGGAGAATGATCACTCAGCACTGGGGTTAAATTTGGCTCCAGGCCTTGATAGACATACATTGTTGGCTACCTACGCAAGGGATACTCCATTTAATTCCTTCACTGTCTTCTAATTACAGATAAATATTGGCAAATCTACTCCTACTTGCTAGTAATTGGCTTAGGGATGCACATGGAACAAGATTTAATCAAATTTGTGGTGAAGTCTCATTAGAATCTTCACTGGAAGTTTCCATCATTTTTGAAAAGAACTAAATAAATCTCTCTTCTTCCACTGGATGCCTGGAATTATGGAAGCCATCTTGTGACCAAAGAAGGAGCTAGTCTAAGAATAAAAGTAGACCCAACAAGATGGCTGAGTAGAAGGAAATAACTTGGTCTCTAATGAGGTCATTGAACTGCTAAATTAACCAACCCTACCTTGTTACTTCTTTACCATAAAGTAACAAAATTTTCCATTGATTTTAAGGAGGACTGAGCTGGTATGTTTTAATATAGCTAAAAACATCTTAAAAAATATATATGGAAAACCAATATCAAGAGTAATATGAGGCAATAATGCCACTGAGAAGGCAAGTGTGAATAGGAAAAGAGCATCTGAGACTGGACAGGTAAAAATAACAATGTAGAATTATACTCACTAAGAGAGAGAAGCCTGATTCCTGACTTTCCAGTCCAATCCCTGTCTATTAACTCCACTTTAGCACTTCTCCCTGGATGCCCATGTGCTTTTTGTTATATCCTTTTTGTAAACTCCCTTTTACCTAAATATGCATAGGCTTAGACCCCATCCAGCAGAGGGTCTTAATTTCACTTTTAAACATTCTGGGTTTGATGGACCTGTGTGTCTCTTAAAGAGATAAATGTCTAATATGAAGTTAAATATTCACATCTCAGTCAGAAATGCTTGTAAGAGAATCACTAACATATCTAGCTGCAGAAATGGATGGAATCCTCCAGTTAGGATTTGATACATGGAAGGAAAGAGAGCTAGCAACAGACTAGAATACTGGGGTTGAAGGCAGCATTTGAGTGGATGGTCCTCAAAGGGATGGGATGACAGAATTAGAGTCAAAATCACTTGTAGGGTATTTTTCCAAAAACACACGCTGCAGCCCACTGGGGTATTCTGGACTATTCCTGGGCAGGGGGGAGATCAGCATGATACTGGTGGGCAGAAGGAGTAGATCAAGAAACTGAGAAGAGGAGTCAAGATGGCTGCGTGGGAAGACATGGAGATTGCATCTCCCCACAAATAGATCAGTTGCCGGAGGCTGGCATGGGACCTGAGGCCCAAGTAGACCGCAGGAACCCTGGAGCAACCAGGTAGGACCTGGGGTAAGTCAAGGGGGTGGGGAAGGGGAAGCCAGATGGGACCAGCGCCCCTAGGGGGTCACTGGGTGAGGGGGGAGGTTCCTGCCTAGAGGGACAGCTGGGGGCTGGGGACATCGGGAAACTGCAACTGGGTTTCTCCCTCCCAGGAGGCCAGGAGGCCTGCTGAGCACCCGGGCCTGGGAGCCTGCTGGGCTCCCCAGGGGGGTCCTCCACCCTCCAAGGCCCCCTCTGGGCTGCCTGGGTCCTGGGGGTGTGGGAAGGAGCGAGGAGGGGTGAGGAGGTGGAGAGGCAAACAGGTGGGGGTGGGGGCTTTGAGATTGGGGGATGGGGAGGTGAGAGGGTATTTCTCCTGCCCTCTTGGCTAGGGAGGCCAACTGGGCTCCTGGGCCTGGTCCTTCACTCTCCGGGCCCCCCTCTGGCATGAGGATCCTGGGCATGGGGGGAGGGGGGAGGGAGAGAGGCAGACAGTGGGGGTGGGAAGGGATCTTTCCAGGTCAGAAGAATAGGGGAGGCACTGCCAGGTATTTCTTCTGGGCTGGTCCTCCACCTTCTAAGGCTCCTTCCAGCCGTTGGTCCTAGAAGTACAGGAGGGAAGTGGTGGGCGGGGGGAAGAAGAGAGGCAAAAGTGGGGGAGGGACCCTCTGGGGTCAGAGCATCGGGGGAGGAGTGGAAGACAGTTCCACTGTCCACTGGCCTGGGAAGCCTGATGGGTTCCCGGGCCTGGTCTCCAACTCTCCAGGGTCCCCTCCCAGACGTGTTGGTCCTGGAGGCATAGGAGTATGGCAGGGGAAGAGGAAGAGAGGCAGACTGGTGTTGGGACATTCCAGGAGCAGAGGACCAGGGGAGATGTGGAAGACCTTTCCCCTGCCCACTTGGGCCCAGTGGGCCTGCTGGGCTCCTGAGCCTGGTCCTTGGTCTCCAGCTGAGTGGGTCATACAGGCATGGGAGGGAGGGAGGAGAGGAGAAGAGGAAGAGAGGCAGACAGCAGTGGGGGGGCTTTGCAGGACTGGAGGATCAGGGGGAAATCTCCTTACCCACTTGGCACTGGAAGGCCTGTTGCAACCCCAGGCCTGGTCTTCAGTTCTCCAGGGGCCCCTCTAGGTCTCACTGGTCCTAGGTGTGTAGAAGGAAAGCAGGGAAGAAGAGGAGAGGCAGGCAAGGGAGGGGACTTTCTGGGATTGGAGGATCAAGGGAGGTGGAGAGGGTATTTCCCCTGCCCACTAGCTTTGGGAAGCCTGCTAGGCTCACAGACCTGGTCTTTCACACTCCAGGGTCCCCTCCAGCAGCTTGGGACCTAGGAGAGTGGGGGCCAGGGGAGAGGAAGAGAGGCAGACAGGGACCCTACGAGACTGGGAGATCTGGGGAAGTGCTGCAGGCATTATTCTGGCCCAGTTGGCCCTGGGAAGCCTGTTGGGTGTCAGAGTCTGGTCTCCTGCCTTCCAGTGCCCCCTGCAGCTGTGAAGGTCCCAGGGGCATAGAAGAGAGGGGGTGAGGAAGAAGAGAACTCAAGGGGGAGGGACCTTCTGAGATTGGAGGACTAGGGGAGGTGCCTAGCATTTCTCCCACCAACTCAGGCCCAGGGAGCCCACTGGGTACCTTGACCTGACCCTTTATCCCCAGGGCCAGAGGAATTCCTGGGCCCCTCTGCCTCATTGGTCCTAAGCCCCATTCCCCACCACCCCCAGGGAATTTTCTAAGTGTAGGCGCTGCCCATTGCCTAATTTCCCCTCCCCAACCCACACCCCTGCCCTTGTCTATGCCCCACCTCCACAACCAAGGCCTTTTCGGGCTTTCTTTTCTCTCTGATCATAAAGATCAGATCAAAAATAAATGAAAAAGAAATGAAAGAAACAATAGCAAAGATCATTAAAACTAAAAGCTGGTTCTTTGAGAAGATTAACAAAATTGATAAACCATTAGCCAGACTCATCAGGAAACAAAGGGAGAAGATGCAAATCAACACAATTAGAAATGCAAAAGGAGAAGTAATAATGGACACCACAGAAATACAAAAGTTCATGAGAGACTACTACAAGCAACTATATGCCAATAAATTGGATAACCTGAAAGAAATGGATAAATTCATAGAAAAGTACAATCTTCCAAGACTGAACCAGGAAGAAATAGAAAATATGAAAAGACCAATCACAAGTACATAATTGAGACGGTGATGAAAAATCTTCCAACACACAAAAGCCCAGGGCCAGATGACTTCACAGGTGAATTCTAACAACATTTAGAGAAGAGTTAACATCTATCCTTCTCAAACTCTTTCAAAATATAGCAGAAGGAGGAACACTCCCAAACTCATTCTATGAGGCCATTATCACCCTGATATGAAAACCAGGCAAAGATGTCACAAAAAAAGAAAATTACAGGCCAATATTACTGATGAATACACACGCAAAAATCCTCTACAAAATACTAGCTAACAGAATCCAACAGCATATTAAGATCATACACCATGATCAAGTTTATCCCTGGAATGCAAGGATGCTTCAATATACACAAATCAATCAATGTCATACACCATATTAACAAATTGAAGGATAAAAACCATATGATAATCTCAATCAATGCGGAAAAAGCTTCTGACAAAATTCAACATCCATTAATGAAAAGAACTCTCCAGAAAGTGGACATAGAAGGAAATTACCTCAACATAATAAAAGCCATATATGACAAACCAACAGCAAACAGCATTGTAAATGGTGAAAAACTGAAAACATTCCCTCTAAGAATAGGAACAAGACAAGGGTGTCTACTCTCAGCATTATTATTCAACATAGTTTTGGAAGTGTTAGCCACAGCAATCAGAAAAGAAAATGAAATAAAAGGAATCCAAATTGGAAAAGAAGATGTAAAACTGTCACTCTTTGCAGATGATATGATATTATACATAGAAAACCTTAAGGATGCTGCTAGAAAACTACTAGCACTAATTGATGAATTTAGTAAAGTAGCAGGATATAAAATTAATGTGTAGAAGTCTCTTGCATTCCTATACACTAACAACAAAGGAGCAGAAAGAGAAATTAAGGAAACACTCCCATTTACCACTGCAACAAAAAGAATAAAATACCTAGGAATAAACCTGCCTAAGGAGGTAAAAGATCTGTATGCAGAAAACTATAAGACACTGGTGAAAGAAATCAAAGACGATACAAATAGATGGAGGGACATACCATGTTCTTGGATTGGAAGAATCAATATGTAAAAATGACTATCTTGCCCAAAGCAATTTACAGACTTAACGCAATCCCTATCAAATTACCAATGGCATTTTTCACAGAACTAGAACAAGAAATGTTACAATTTGTATGGAAGTGCAAAAGACCCTGAATAGCCAAACCAATCTTGAGAAGGAAAGATGGAGTTGGTGGAATCAGGCTTCCTGACTTCAAACTATACTATAAGGCCACAGTGATCAAGACAGTATGGTAGTGGCACAAAAATCAAAAGGAAGATCAATGGAACAGAATAGAGAACTCAGAGGTAAAGCCATGCACATATGGGCAGCTTATCTTTGACAAAGAAGGCAAGAATATGCAATAGAAAAAAGACAGCCTCTTCAATAAGTAGTGCTGGGAAAATTGGACAGCAACATATAAAAGAATGAAATTAGAACACTTCCTAACACCATACACAAAAATAAACTCAAAATGGATTAAAGACCTACATGGAAGGCCAGACACTATAAAACTCCTAGAGGAAAACATAGGCTGAACACTCTATGACATACACCAAACAAGATCCTTTTTGACCCACTTCCTGGAATAAAGGAAATAAAATCAATAATAAGCAAATGGGACCTAATGAAACTTAAAAGCTTTTGCACAGTGAAAGAAACCATAAACAAGACGAGAAGGGAACCCTCAGATGGGAGAAAATACTTGCTAACGAAGCAAATGACAAAGGATTAATCTCCAAAATATATAAGCAGCTCATGCAGCTTAATACCAAAAAAGCAAGTAACCCAATCCACAAATGGGCGGAAGACCTAAATAGACATTTCTCTGAAGAAGACATGCAAATGGCTAACAAACACATGAAAAGATGCTCAACATCACTAATCATCAGAGAAATGCAAGTCAAAGCCACAATGAGGTATCACCTCACACTGGTCAGAATGGCCATCATCAAAAAAACTAGAAACAATATGTGTTGGAGAGGGTGTGGAGCAGAAATCTCTGGGATTGCTTGCAGAAGCAGAGTTCAGTGTGAGCCTGTGATGTGCTGTACATTCTCCCAGTGAAGCTGGTCTTGATGGTGAGACCCTTGGTGTTGGTGGTCTTCCTCTGCTACTGTGAATGTGTGGTCAATAACTTGCCTTACACATAGGACCCTTGGTGGCTGTGGGTGGACAGGCTGTGGGCCGGCAGTGTGGTGGTTGGGGTGGGAGAGCAAGGTGGCAGGCAAGTGGGCATATGATAACTTTAAATGGAGTATAATCTGTAAAAATATTGAACCACTCTGCTGTACACCTGAAACTACTATAATAATGTAAATCAACTATACTTCAATTAAATAAAGAAATAATTCATGAACTATGAGAAAATCTCTTTCAGATGCAAGAATTGAGAGGGGTAGTGGGCTTCTTCTATCTTTTGAATTTTTTCCTCTCAGTATCTATTTTTTTTTGCTCTTTATTGGAATATATTTGCTTTACACTCCTGTGGGTTGCCTTCTAGTCTTGTTTATGGCTTCTGTTGCTATGCAAAAGCTTTGAATTTTCATTAGGTCCCATTTGTTTATTCTTGATTTTATTTCCATTATTCTAAGAGGTGAGCAAAAAGGATCTTGCTTTGATTTATGTCATGAAGTGTTCTGCCTATGTTTTCCTCTGAGAGTTTTTTTTTATAGTGTTTGGCCTTAAATTTAGGTCTTTGATCCATTTTGAGTTTATTTTTGCGTATGGTGTTAGGAAGCATTCTAATTTCAATCTTTTACATGGAGCTGTCCAATTTTCCCAGCACCACTTATTAAAGAGGTGCAGGGAAAATTTTTTTCCCATTGTATATTCTTGCCTCCTTTATCAAAGATAAGGTGCACATATGTGTGTGGATTTATCTCTGGGCTCTCTATTGTGTTCCATTGATCTATATTTCTGTTTTTGTGCCAGTACCATACTGTCTTGATCACTGTAGACTTGGAGTATAGTTTGAAGTCAGGGAGCCTGATTCCTGCAGCTCCGTCTTTCCTTCTCAAGATTGCTTTGGCTATTCGGGGTCTTTTGCATTACCATACAAACCGTAAGATTTCTTGTTCTAGTTCTGTGAAAAATGCCATTGGTAATTTGATAGAGATTGTGTTGAGTCTGTAAATTGCTTTGGGAAAGATGGTCATTTTCACAATGTTGATTCTTCCAATCCAAGAATATGGTATGTCCCTCCATCTATTTGTATCGTCTTTGATTTCTTTCACCAGTGTCTTATAGTTTTCTGCATACAGTTCTTTTACCTCCTTAGGCAGGTTTATTCCTAGGTATTTTATTCTTTTTGTTGCAGTGGTAAATGGGAGTGTTTCCTTAATTTCTCTTTCTGCTCTTTCATTGTTAGTGTATAGAAATTCAAGATATTTTTGTGCATCCATTTTGTATTTTGCTACTTTACTAAATTCACTGATTAGTGCTAGCAGTTTTCTGGTAGAATCTTTAGGGTTTTCTATGTATAATATCATATCATCTGCAAAGAGTGACAATTTTACTTCTTTTCCATTTTGACTTTATTTTTGTAAATGGTGTGAGAAAATGTTCTAATTTCATCATTTTCATGTAGCTGTGCCGTTTTCTCAGCACCCCTTACTGAAGAGACTGTCTTTTCTGCATTGTATTTTCTTGTCTTATTTGTTGTAGATTAATCAACCATAAGTTTGTGAGTTTATTTCTGGGCTCCCTATTCTGTTCCATTGGTCTTTGTGTCTATTTTTGTGCCAGTACCATGATATTTTGATTATTGTAGCTTTGTAGTATAGTATGAAGACAGGAAGCATGATACCTCCAGCTTTGTTCTATTTTCTCAAGATTGCTTTGGCTACTCAAGTTCTATTGTGGTTTCATATACCTTTTAGGATTTTTTGATCTAGTTCTATGAAAAATGCCATTGCTACTTTGATAGGAATTACATTAAATCTGTAGGTTGTTTGGTGTGCTATGGATATTTTAAGAATATTAATTCTTCAAATTCATGAACATGAATTATCTTTTCATTTCTTTGTGTCATCTTCAATTTCCTTTATCAATGTTTTATAGTTTTCAGTGATGGATCTTTCACCTCCTCAGTTAGGTTTATTCCTAGATATTTTATTGTTTTTGATGCAATTTTAAATGGGACTATTTTCTTGCTTTGTCTCTTTTTTTTATGGTTCATTATTAGTGTATAGAAAAGCAACAGACATGTATATTAATCTTGTATCCTGCAAATTTACTGAATTTGTTTATTTGTTCTAATAGTTTTTTGGTGTAGACTTCAGAGTTTTCTCTACAGTGCATCATGTCATCTGCAAATAGTGATAGTTTTACTTCTTCCCTTCCAATTTGGATGCCTTTTACTTCCTTTTTCTTTTCTGAATGATATGGCTAGGAATTCCAAAACTTTATTAAATAGAAATGTTAAGATTGATCATCCTTGTCTTGTTCTTAATTTTAGAGGAAAAGGTTTCAGTTTTTCACTGTTGAGTATGATGTTAGCTGTTGGTTTTTCATAAATAGTCTTTATTATATTGAGATATGTTCACTCTAGATGCACTTTGTTGAGAGTTTTTATCATGAATCAATGTTGAATTTTATCAAATGCTTTTTCTGCATCTATTGAGAAAGTCTATTTTATCTGATATGGGTATTGCTATCCCAACTTCTTTTCATTTCCATTTGCATTAAATATCTTTTTTGATTCCCTCACTTTCAGTCTGGGTGTGTCTTTAGCTCTGAAGTGAGTCTCTTGCAAGAAGCATATAGATGGGCTTCTTTGTTTTATTTAATCAGCCACCCTATGTCTTTTAATTGGAGAATTTGAAGTGATTATTGATAGGTATGTAACCATTGCCATTTTGTTACTTGTTTTCTGGTTATTTTTGTAGTTCTCTGTCTTTTCTCCTTTTAGTTTCTTTCTTTGTGAATTGATTATTTCAGATAATAAAACGTTTATTTTTTATCTGTAGTTTTTGTGTATCTATTGTAGGTTTTTATTTTTTGTTACAATGGGGCCCATATATGCTGATCTATATCTACTTGTTTTAAACCAATAGTCATTTAAGTTCAAACACATTCTAAAAATGTATATTTTTACTACCTTCTATTTTTTTGTCATTTTGATGTCATATTTTACACCTTCATGTTTATTCCTTAACTGTTTATTGTAGTAGATTTTATAATTTCTGTCTTTTAATCTTTATATTAGCTAATTTAAGTGGCTGACCCCAGCCTTTACTATATATTTGCTTTTTTTACCAGTAGGAATTTCCTTTCCTATAAATTATTTTTAAGCTCTTTATTGGAATATAATTGTTTTACACTTTTGTACCAGCTTTTGAGGTACACAAAGTGAATCAGCTGTATTTATACATATATTCCCATATCCCCTCCTTTCCTATAAATTCTTACTACTTGCTGTTGTCTTTTCTTTTCCACATAGAGAAGACCCTTTAAAATTTCTATGTTTCATTTAGCTTTGATGACCATTGAAGTGAATTTTTTTTGTTCTAAAAAGCTCTTTGTTGATTCTTCAATTCTGAATCATAATCTTGCTGCATATAGTACCCTGGGTTGTTGTTTTTTTTCCTTTCATCACTTTAAAATATATTATGCAAGTACCTTCTGGCCTACAAAGTTTCTGCAGAAAAATCAGCTGATGGGGTTTCCCTCATATGTGACTCTTGGTTTTTCTTTTCCTGTTTTTAGAATTTTCTCTTTATATTTAACTTTTGCCATTTTAATTATATGTCTTGATGTGGGTCTCTAAGGGTTTATCCTGTTTGGGGTTCTCTGTGCTTACTTTACCTGGATACCTGTTTTCTTCTTCAGGTTTGGGAAGCTGTCAGCCATAATTTCATTAAATACATTTTTTGACTCTTCTGCCTTTCTTTTCCTTCTGAGACCCCCTTAAAATGTGAAATCAGTACACTCAGTACTGTCCCAGAGTTCCTTAAACTATCCACATTAAAAAAAATTTTGTTCTTTTTTTTTTGCTCTTCTGATTGGCTTATATCCATTATTCTATCTTTCAGATCACTTATGCATTCTATATCACCTAGTCTGCTGTTAATTCCTTCTAGTGTGTTTTTCATTTCAGTTTTATTGTACACTTCAGCTCTGACAGGTTCTTTTTTACATTTTCTAACTCTTTGTTAAAATTCTCACTGTGTTCATCTATTTTTTCCATAGTTTAGTTAGCATTCTCTTTACTAGTGCTTTGAACTCTTTTCAGGTTATTTATCTCTGTTTCATTAGTTGTTTTTTCCAGGGTTATTTTTCTCTTGTTCTTTCATTTGAGACAAATTTCTGTGTCTTCTTATTTTATTTAACTTTCTATGTCTCTATGAAATTAGGTGAAATAGATACTTATCCTGATCTTGAAGTGGTGTCCTTGCGAGGGAGCATCATGCAGTTCATGTGCGCCCAGTGACTTTGGTGTGAGAGCTATATCTGGAGTGAACATAAATCACATCTTCCCCCAAGGTATGTTGGCAGCTATAACCTTGTGGACCTGGAGGTGGAGGGACTAGAGCCAGAACCAGGTGTGAGCTGGAGCTTCCTTTATGCTCAGTGATCATCACCACCCTATCAGGAATGGGGCCAGGTCCTAAGGTCCTGAAGCAGAAGCCCTGAGAGTCAGATTCAAACTGCTTCCATTCCCTTTAAGTGTGCTCTCTTCCCCATCCCAGCAATGATACCTTTGAGCCAGAGGAAGCAGCAATGGAACAAGAGAGGCTGGGGGCATGCTGGGATGGCCCAGGCATACCAGTCAGAGTTTGAGACTGCTCCTGATCCACCACCTCCATGAGTTTTAGTAATGGCTCCCCTCATCACTTTCAGATGCAGTGCCAGTTCCAAGCTGGCTCAGTCCCCCACAATTGTGTGCTGTCAGTAATGGCTGCCTTCATCCTAGTGGGGAAATGCAACAGAGCTAGAGGAGCCAGAGTCAGGGCTCAGCACAGATCAGGGAGCATGCTGGGGCAGCTATGGGAAACAGGCCAGGATCCCAGGCAGTTTCAACCTGCTTGCTTTGCCTTGTTTCTGGCAGTAAGAAAGTGTGCATGTGCTCTTTGTGAGCAGAGTGTATATTTCTTATAGCCCTCCTGTAATCCCCACTGGTTTTCAAACCAGCTAAGAATACTTGTCTTCTTGGTTTTGGACACACACCAGGACTGTGTCCAATATGTGGTTCAAATCCCTCACTACCCAGGGAAGATCTCCATGCCTATAATATCGCCCTTCTCTTCTATGTCCCCTCCTAGGGGCACAGTTTCTGACCTGATTGCTTCTCTTCCCTTCATACTCAACTCTGTGTGGATCTTTCTTTACAGCCTTCATTGCAGAATAGTCTTTTTCCACTCTTCAGCTTGTTTTCAGTGAGAATTGCTCCACATGAAGATGCATTTTGATGTGTTCATTGGGGAAGGTGAGCTCAACACCCTCCTTCTCTGCCATCTTGATCTCTTCCCTCTGAGTTTATGGATTCTTATTATACATTGCCTTGGTAAGCTTTGGGTAGGTGGGGTTCCATCCAGAATGTTCCCTGTGTAAACTCAGCTCTTCAGCATAGCCAGAGAATTCCATCTGTTAGTTTTGGGTTCCTTGCTCACATCACCTATATGTGGCTCAAATTTCTCATCTCAAGAGTTGGTGCTAGAATCATATTAGGAGGAGCTGTATTTTTAAATCTCTTAAAAAGTAGCACTGGAAGTAATTGGCTCTTGGATCTCAGTAAAGCTTACTGGTTACATCTGTAAAAACATATTTTCTCCTCAACCACTAACCATTTTCTTATTTTCTCTTCATGTTGGGAAATGATTTTTCATTTTATTTCCTAACTTGTTTCATGAAGGCTTGTACAGATTTAACAAATAAGAAAGAAAAGAAAAATCTCTATATCTGTTTTCTTGCTGCTACTTATATATTGATCTTTAGAAATTTAAAAAGAATTGTCTGAGCCCTCCTAGGAAGTCTGACTCAATTGGAATTGTGGCTTTTCTTCTTGTTGCTTTGTTTGAGTCATCAGGAATAAGTATTTTTGTTACTTTTGGTTGTTATTTTTAAAATAACACTAACACTTTTCTTAGGACTTAATTTGCTGCTATAGAGGATGTCACTACAGCTTTAAAAGTTCCCCAGCAGTCATTGCTGTCTGTAAGTATTCTACAGAAGTCCCGTGAAACCCAGCTTTTTCATTATACTCAGCACACACTCATTACTGTGATTCACTCTCCAAAACAAATTTACAAATGCTCAAGTTAATGGAAAACTCCTGAGTAAAAATTTTTCCATAGATGTTTTTAAAAGTTCTCTGAGATTCTGGAAAGCTTATTTAAAAAGCTCCTCTCTGCCCACATGCCCAGAAGGGACATTGACCCATGCAAGGAGAGGCAATTCTCAGAAAAAGTCTGAAAAAGGTTAATAACTTCAGGTCATTCTATGAAGCAAAATAAGACCTTGAAAAGTCTCCCCAATTTTTTTCTTCTTTGGTTTCTTTTAAAGAAAATGCTAATATTGGTTCTCAGTTGTTATGATATATACAAAATTGATGATGATTTAAAGCAGTAGTATGATTAAGTAATATTACATTGTATGTATATAAGGCATCTACTTTATCCATTCATCTATTGATGGCACTTGGGTTGCTTCCATATCTTAGCTATTTTAAATAAGTCTGCAAGGAACATAGTAGTGCAAAAATCTTTTAGAATTAGTATTTTTGTTTGCTTGAGATAAGCACAAAGTAGTGGAACTGCTGGATCATATGGTAGTTCTATTTTTAATCTTTTGAGAAAGCTCCACACCATTTCCATAGTAGCTGCACTAATGTTTTACATTCCCACCAACAATGTGCAAGTGTTCCCTTTTCTACACATCCTCAGCAATACTTGTTTTTTGTTATTGTTTGGATAATAGCCATTCTGACACGTGCAAGGTGATATCTCATTAAGGTTTTCATTTGTATTTCCCTGATGATTAGTGATGTTGATCATCTTTTTATATGCCTGTTAGAAATTTGTATGTCTTCCATGGAAAGATGCCTCCAGACACTCTGCCCATCTTTAAATTGCATTGTTTGTTTTGTTGATATTTGTATGAGTTCTTTGTGTATTTTGGATATTAAATCCTTATCAGATATATCATTTTCAAATATTTTATCCCATTCAGTAAATGGCATTTTCATTTTTTTGACAGTTTCTTTCACTGTGCAAAAGCTTTTTAGCATAGTTTGTGTATTTTTGTTTTTATTTCTCTTGCCTGAAGAGATATATCTAAAAAAATCTCACAAATACTGATGTCAAAGAGTATACTGCTGTTGATATCTTCTGGAAGTTTTATGGTTTCAAGTCTTATATTTAGGTCTTTAAGTCATTTTGAATTTATTTTTGAGCATGGTGTGAGAGAGTAGTCAAGTATGATTATTTTGCATGTAGCTGTTGTTTTCCCAACACCATCTATTGAAAGGACTGTCTTTTACTCTTTGTATATTCTTGCCTCCTTTATCATACATTAATTCCCCATATAAATGTCAGTTTATATCTGGGCTGTCTATTCTCTTCCATTGATATATGTGTCTATTTTTGTGCCAAAATCATCCTTTTTTTAAAGGATTTTTTTGTAGTAGAGTTTGAAATCAGGGAGTGTGGTACTTCCAGCTTTGTTCTTCTTTCTCAAGACTATATTGGGGTCTTTTGAGTTTCCATATAAATTTTAGAATTATTTTTTTCTAGTTCTGTGAAAAATGCCATTGGTATTTTGATATGAATTGCATTGAATCTGCAGATTGTGTTGGCTAGTATGGCAATATTAACATAATTAATTCTTCCAATTCATGAACACGGAATGTCTTTCCATCTGTTTGTGTTGTCTTCAATTTCTTTCACCAGTGTCTTCTAGTTTTCTGAGTATAGGTCTTTTAGCTCTTTAGTTAAATTTATCCCCAGGTATTTTGTTCTTCTTGATGCAATTGTAACTGGGATTGCTTTCTTGCTTTCTCTTTCTGATAGTTCATTATTAGTGTATAGAAATGCAACAGATTTCTGTGCATTAGTTTTGTATCCTGCAATTTCACTGAATTAATTGATGAGCTCTATTAGTTATTTTGTAGTGTCTTTAGGATCTTCTATGTATAGTATCATGTCATTTGCAAACAATGACAGTTTTACTTCTTCCTTTTTAACTTGGGTTCCTTTTATTTATTTTTCTCATCTGATTGCTGAGGCTAGGATTTCCAGTAATATGTTACATAAAAGTAGTGGGAGTAGTATCCTTGTCTTGTTCCTGATTTTAGAGGAAATGCTTTCATCTTTTTAACATTGAGTATGATCTTAGCTGTGGGCTTATCATGTATGGCATTTATTATGTTTATGTTCCCTTTATACTAACTTTGTGGAGTTTTTTAAAATCATAAATGGATGCTGAATTTTGTCAAATGCTTTTTCTGCATCTATCAAGATGATCATGTGATTTTTATTCTTCAATTTGTTAAAATATTTTATCAGATTGATTGATTTGCAGATATTGAATCATCTTTGGGTTCCTGGGATAAATCCTACTCAGTCATGTATTGTTGTATTTTGTTTGCTAATAATTTGTTAAGGGTTTTTACACCTATGATCATCAGTGATATTTGTCTGTAACTCTTTCTTTCTTTCTTTCTTTCTTTCTTTCTTTCTTTCTTTCTTTCTTTCTTTCTTTCTTTCTTTCTTTTTCTTTCTTTCTTTCTTTCTTTCTTTCTTTCTTTCTTTCTTTCTTTCTTTCTTTCTTTCTTTCTTTCTCTTTTTTTGATATCTTTGATTGATTTTGTTATCAGGGTAATGGTGGCCTTGTGGAATTAGTTCAGAAGTATTCCCTCTTTTGCAAATTTTTGGTAATAGTTTGAGAAATCTAGATGTTAATAATTCTCTAAATGTTTGGTACAATTCACCTGTGAAACCATCTGGTCCTGGACTTTTGTTTGTTGGGCTCACTTTATTACTGATTCAATGTAATTGCTGGTAATTTGTCTCATAATTTCTATTTTTCCTGGTTCAGTCTTCAGAGATTGTACACTTCTAGGAATTTGTCAATTTCTTCTAGTTTGTCCATTTTATTGGAGTCTCATTCTTTGTAGTAATTTCATGAACTTTTGTATTTCTGTGATATTGGTTTTAACTTCTCTTTCATTTCTGATTTTATTCATTTAGACCCTCTTTCTTTATGCCTTGATGAGTCTGGCTAAATGTTTATCAAATTTATTTTCTTTTCAATCTGCTCTTAGTCTCATTGATCTTTTCTTTTGCTTTGTTTTGTTTTAGTCTCAACTTTATTTCTGCACTGATTTTTATCATTTCCTTCTTTCTACTAAATCTGGGTTTTATTTGTTCTTCTCTTTCTAGTTACTTTAGCTATTAGATTAGATTGTTTACTTGATATTTTTCTTAATTCCTGAGCTAGGCTGGTATTGCTATAAACTTCCATCTTGGAACTGTTTTTGCTGAGTCCATAGATTTTTGAATTGTTGTATTTTCATATTTTTGTGTCTCCAGGAATTTTTTTATTTCATCAGTGATTCATTGATTGTTTAGTAGCATATTGTTTAGCCTTTAAATGTTATTTTTTAAAGATTTTTCTCTTGTAGTTGATTTTTAATCATATAGTATTATGGTTTAAAAGAGAGATGTTTGATCTAATTTTAATTTTTAAAAAAATTTACTGAGACTTGTTTTGTGGCCTAGCATGTGATCTAACCTGGAGAATATATTATGTGTACTTGAATGTTTATTTTGCTCCTTTAAGATGGAGTATTCTGTATATATATCTTAAGTTCAACTGATCTAATGTGTGGTTTAAGACCGATGTTTTCTTATCTGTCTTGATGATGTCTCCATTGATACAAGTGGGGTTTTAAAGTCCCCTACTACTATTGTGTTACTGTTAATTTCTCCGTTTATGTCTGTTAATATTTGCCTACGTATAGATGCACCTATGTTGGATGCATATGTATTTTCATTTGTTATATCTTCTTTTTGGATTGATCCACTGATCATTATGTGATGTCTTTCTTTTTCTCTCATTACACTCTCTGGTTTAAAGTCTCTTGTGTCTGATATAAGTATGCCTACTCCAGCTTTCTTTTGATTTCCATTTACATGGAACATCTTTTTTCATTATCTTACTTTTAGTCTGTGTATGTATTTTGATCTGAAGTGAGTCTCCTATAGGCAGAATAGATATGAGTCTTGTTTTTGTATCCATTTAGCCACGTTATGTCCTTTGACTGGAGTATATAGCCCATTTACATTTAAAACAATTATTAATAGGTATGTAGTTATAGTCATTTTGTTACATGTTTTGGGGTTTTTTCTAGGTTGTTTTTGTTCCTTTCTTTTGTTTTCTTCCCTTATGATTTTATGACAATCTTTAGTGCTAAGTTTGGATTTCTTTCCCTTTTTGTTGTGTGTATCTCTTATGGATTTTGGTTTGGTTTGTGTTTTATAAATATATAACACACACCACATACAAATGTGATTATTTTAAGTTGCTGATCTCTTAGGTTTAAACACATTTTCCTGCCCCCAGTGTTTACTGTGTTTGACATTATATTTTATATCTTTTGTTTTGTGTAGTTGTTGAATATATAGTTGATATAACTCCTTTGGTCTTTTAATCTTCCCACTTACTTTGTCCATGGTAAGTTTTCTTACCTTTATTGTATATTTGCCTTTACCAATAAGCTTTTTGCTTTGTGACTTTTATGTTTCTAGTTGTGGCTTTTTTTGCTTAGAGAATTCCCTTTAACATTTCTTTTGAAGCTGGTTTGGTGGTGCTGAAATCTTTTAGCTTTTGCTTTTCTGTGAAACTTTTGATCTCTCCATCAAATCTGAATGAAAGCCTTGCCTGTTAGAGTATTCTTAGTTGTAGGTTTTTAACTTTCATCATTTTAAGTATAATATGCCACACCCTTATGGCCTGCAGAGTTTCTGCTGAAAAGTCAGCTGCTAATATTATGTGAGTCCACTTGTATGTAACTTCCTGCTTTTCTCTTACTGCTTTTATGAGGGTAAGTCAAAATTTATCTGCGCTCTGTTTATATTAAAACTCATGTTGGCTGCACTGTATTATCAGCACTTTCTGTTCAAGGCTACTGTCTCCCCAGTCACTGCCATGTAGGTGTGAATGTGTTACATCAGTTCATTTGTAACTGGGGTATGAGCAAAAATGGATGCCCACTTGTGATTTGCACAAAAGAAGAGCAACATGCAGTGATTCATTTTATGTGGTCTGAGGGTGTGCATATCTGCACACTTCTGCCCACATTGTTGACACTTTGCAAAAACTTCCTTTTGAGGTGTTAAAGCATCCTCCTTATAGTCCTGATCTTGCTCCATAGGACTTTCACCTGTTTGGTCCCCTGGAAGCAGTCCTATGAGGATGAAGATTCACTTCTGATGAAGAAGTGAAGACAGTAGTGCATTCATGGCTCATAGCTCAGCCTAAAACATTTTTAAATGAAGGAATATGAAAGCTATTTGACAGATGGACAAAGTGTATTGAAAAGCAAGGAGGTTATGTCAAAAAATGATTATTTGTCTTTTCTAAACGTTAATTAAAATAAATTCTACAGCCAGAGTGCAGTTAGTTTTTAACTCACCCTTGTAATATTCCTTGTTCATGTTTAATTTTTGCCATTTTAATTACAATGTGTTTTGGTGTGGTCTTCTTTGGGTTGATCATCTTTTGGACTCCATGTGCTTCTTGGACTTAGATGTCTGTTTCCTTTCTCAGGTTAGGGAATTTTTTAGCTATTATGTCTTCAAACATGTTCTCTGCCTGTTTTCTCTCTATTCTCCTTCTGGGATTCTTATAAAGTGAATGTTAGTATGCTCAATGGTGTCTCAGAGGTCTCTTTAACAGCCTTCCTTTCTTTTTGCTCTTTATTCTCTTCAGCTTCAGTGATTTCCAATAATCCATCTTCTAGCTCTCTGATCTGTTTCTCTGTATCAATTATTTTTTAATTAAATTAATTAATTAATTAATTAATTTTGGCTGCATTGGGTCTTCATTGCTGTGCACAGGCTTTCTGTAGTTGTGGAGAGTGGAGGCTACTCTTCATTGCAGTGCTCAAGTTTCTTATTGTGGTGGCTTCTCTTGTTGCAGAGCACAGGCTTTAGGTGCACAGGCTTCAGTAGTTGTGGTGCATGGGCTCAGTAGTTATGGTGCATGGGTTTAGTTGCTCTATGGCATTTGGGATCTTCCTGGACCAGGGCTTGAACCCATGTCCCCTGCATTGGCAGGCAGATTCTTAACCTCCCCACTACCAGGGAAGCCCCTGTATCATTTAATTTAATGTTGATTCCTTCTAGTGTAATTTTTATTTCAGTTATCTTATTCTTCAGTTGTTTTTTGCTCCTCTTTATATTTTAAAAACTCTTTGTTAAAGTTCTCACTGTGTTCATCCATTCTTTCCCCCAGTTCTTTGAGCATCTTTACAATTATTACTTTGATCTCTTTATCAAGTAGATTGCTTATCTCCACTTCAAGTACGTCTTCTCCTGGGGTTTTATGTTGTTCCGTTCTTTGGAACGTATTCCTCCCTTGCTTAATTTTGCCTAATACATTTTTTTCCACTATGTATTTGGTAGGTTGGAATCTTGGAGAAGTGACCTTAATAGGATACATCCTATGGGTCCCAGCAACACACTCCCCTCTCATCATGAATTATAAACTCTAGGGGTGTCTCTTATTTGTGCTCCTGTTGTGGCTGTCTGACTGCTGTGGGCAGTCTGATAGGCATGGCTGGCCTCTGATCCTGTTGGTTGTCAGGCCCCATCTTGTGCAAAGCCAACCAGCCACTAGTGGTTTGGCAAGATAACAAGGTGGCTGGCTACAAAGCCCTGGGGTTCCTGTGGCTACTGCTGGCCCACTGGTGGACACAGTTAGGTTCTGGGGTAGGTGGTTGTGTGGCCAGTGTTCCTGCATATAGTGTCAGCCTGCTGATAGTTAGGGATGGTTGCTGACATGGCTGACTATGTGGTCCAAAGTGTCCCAAAACTGATGCTGGTCCACTGGTGAGTGGGGCTGGATCCCAGGGCTACTGGCTGAGAGGTCCACAGTGTCTTGGAGCTAATTTTGCCTGCTGGTGGGCAGGTCTGAGGCCAAGAATGTATGTAGGCTAGTTCTGGCTCATTGGTGGATGGAGCTAGGTGTCAGGGTCTCTGGCTACAGAAATCTGAGGATCTCAGAGCTAGTGTAGGCCCACTAGTGGGTGTAGCCAGATCCTAGGGCCACTGGATAAGGGTCCAAAAGTGTCCCAGAGATGGTGCTAGCCTGCTGATGGGCAGAGCCAGATCTCAGGAGTTCTTGGGTCTATTGACAATCTGTTAGTTGCTGGGCTGGATCCTGACATGGCAGGCTGTGGGGCTGTGGTGGTTCTGGAGCTGGTGTCTATCCACTAGGGTGGGCCAGGGCTACTGCCTGCTCCATGGTGGGTGAAGCTGGGTCCTGGCATCTCTGGCTGCTGGGCCCAGGGGCCACAGATCTGATGTCAGTTCATTGGTGGGCAGGGCTGTGACCCAGGAGGTCCTGGCACTAGTGCCAGCTCATTGGTAAGCATAGCTAGGTCCCAGTATTTCTGGCTGCAGAGTTAGTGTTTGTTGGAGTTAGTGTGATGGCCTGCTGGTACAGGGTGCCAGGGGCCAGGGACTCCAGGGCTGGTGCCTGCTCAGTAATGGGTGAGGCTGGTCCTGGGACAAATGCCAGTTGGCTGCTGGGCAGAGCTGAGTCCCAGGATCTCTGACTGTACAGCCCTGGGGGTTCAGGACTAGTGCCTGTGCACTGGGGTATGAAGCCAATGTCCTGGACCCCGTGGTGGACAGGGCTGGGTTTTGGAGTGACTGTGGGCTCATGGGATCTTAAGCAACAGCCCTGCTGGTGAGTGAGGCTGTGTCTGCACCTGGCTAGTTGCTTGGTCTGAGGTGTTCCAGTACTGGTGCTGACAGACTGGTGAGTGGGGCTGAGTCCTGGTATTAATAGGCTATAGGGAGGATTCCAAAATGGCACTTGCCCACAGCAGTGTCCACATGGTAAAACAAGATCCCCAAAATGGCTGCCACTAGTGTCTATGTCCCCAGGGTGAGCTCCAGCTGCCTCCTATCTCTTGGGAGGCTCTCTAAGATCAGCAGGTGAGTCTGACCCAGGCTCCCTTAAAATTACCACTTCTTCCCTGTGTCCCACAGCACGTGAGATTTTGTGTGAGCCCTTTAGGAGTGGAGTCTCTTAAACATGGCTTTTCAAAAAAATTTTTTTAATTTTAATAGGGAAGATCAAGAATTCAGAAAAAGGCCTTATCAGATATAGGAAGTCTAGCTTTTTAATTTGAAGAAAGTAAGAAATGGTTTCTGACTTCTCACACCTTGATTTATGCTTGGTTTCTTTTAAAAAAAAATGCTATCAATATGCTTTCAAAATAATCTCATTTTATCTCTGAGTCTTAAAGTAAAACAGTCTCCAGCTGGAAATCAGAACACCTAACTTTTAATCTCATTTAGTCAGAACCACATTTGGTTTCCATGTGCTTCTGTTTCTTTAGCTGGAAAACAGGGGTGGGAGTCACTCTGTGCTTTACAGGAAAGGAACATTGAGAGGATAAAAAGAGATAACTTGTTAAGTGCTAAAGAAAGATTCTTTATGAACTCAAGCTATTATAGTTACTTAATATGAGCTCTTCTCTAGAGGTTGTCATCATAGATTATTTGCCAGCACAGCCTTAAAAATGTCAGGCATTACAGAAAGGGAAACTTATAAATGAGAAAGTTGGCCACAGTCAGTCCCAAGGGCCTCTCTGACACTGGCAACTGTGGGGACTCTTGGTGTAATGAGTTGAAGTTGCATAGAGGAAATAGGCTCACCTTCTGCTGCAGCCACCAGCATCACAGAGGTCTGGAGCATCAAGCCAACACCCCCTGCTGAGCAGCAAAATGTTTGCACCACCTGCCATCCTGGGGAAAACAGTCATGCTGCTGGAAAGCATAATCAATGGAGAGGAAGCCTGGTCACTTCTCCATCTCTCCCTCCTTCTGCCAGGGAATATAAGTGACAACAATTGAGTCATCAGAATGAAAATCTTTAGTAGCCCTGTGGTGCTCCAGATGCATAGAATGACCTGCAACAATAGAGTTTTAGGAAGGATAGCTGATTGTGTTATCTGTTCAATAACAAAATGTGAACTTAGTTTATATTTTATATTAACTCTTTCATTTTTGTCTCCTAACACAAATTAAGGAAACGTTCATTGTCTGTGATGTTCCAGGCATGTTCTATGTAAAGAAGGAATCAGAACTGGATCAGAAATAGTTATTTACTCTCCAGGAGTTTATTACCCAGTGAAGAGAGAGAAGAAAAATACAATATAAAGTCATTATAATACAAGGTAGATGGATCTATTTGCACATTTGTATCTACATGTGAAAATGAATAAAATCCTTGGGATATTTTTATTTAAAAGCATGTTGGGGTACTATGAGAGGTAAAGAGAAGGGCCTATAAATTTAGATTTACTAATGACTTAAGGCAAGGCAATTGCAATTGTCAGTTATTAGATTTTTTTTTGTCAAGTAATGATCTACAGGCACCTTGGTAGAATATAGGGATATTGTAGGGAGCAAAACAGACAAAATTCCATATTGTCATCAAACTTACATGTGAGATGGGTATAGAGCAGGGAGACAAGAACAGTGAATGAATCTGGACTGGCCAAAAGAGAATATCCAGCACAGTCTGGCAATTTTTGTAAGAAGTTTGACTTTGTCCTTGAGAGAGAAAGAAATCATTGGTCCATCTTGTATTTTTATGATAAAGAAGCAAATGTAGAGGTTAGAGTGAAAGGGACTGGGATTCAAAAATGATGTGATTCTGTAAAATTATTTTGAAGAATCCAAGATTTTCAAGCTTCTATAAATTTTGATTGCTTGTAGGGTTGACAGAGGTCATATTTAGGAAGAGGTAACTGTAAATAAACATCCTAATAGATTTGATCATCCCATTAATTACTTAGAATTACAATCATGTATACAGCATTGGTTAGAAATTGTTGCCATAAAAATATACATTTTTTGATTTATGCAAAAAATAGACATCACGAAAATACACATGTGCATTCGTATAGCTCTTCAACGAGTGGCACTTATAGATTTTACTCCCTATAACCTCCAAGGATAAAGTATTATACATATATATTAATACATATAAGTACTTTAATAGATTAAAGATGCTATATAATAATGTTCAGAGATGTACCATGGTACCTCTCTCTGATTAGAATAGGTAATTAATATTTCTCTGAAGTGCCCCTTGAAGTCTTTGAAGTCACTTATGACGTCTGGTCAACTGCAAGCTCACCAGCTTGCAGGGATATGGGAGCAAGGGATATGGGAAGGAAGGATGTCCTCCCCTGGAGAACCAAGGAATTAGAACTTGTTGGGTTTTCTCCTGCCAGAGGGCTCTACCCATGCTGTTCATTTGTCTAGAACTCTCCTTCCTCCATCTCTTCATTTGGGTTATTCTGCCATACCCTTTAGTTTTCAGCCAATACATTCTTCCCTCTGGAAGCTCTTCCTGACAAGGGCTCTCCCTTTGAACAATGTTCAGTCTTCCTGTCATAACTCTGCAGACCCTGGAGTCACTGAGTCAATGGCTATCTTCCTGCCAGCCTGAAAGTGGGAGGGATACTGGCTTCCTGTTGAGCGTCCTGTCTGTCTGGCCCACAGTGGTGCCACTTGTAAACTTTGTGACTGGCCATTAAACTTCCTGCTATGGTCGCTTCACAGTCTTCCAAGAAAGTCAGGGCCTGATAAAGTGTTGTGTTTTACTTTAGGGTGGATATAAACATGTCAGTCTGAGAAAGGAGCTGGCATTCTGCTAGATGAATTGGCTCAAAGAAACTGGGAGAGTCGAGGGGCTATTGGAGGGAGGAGTAAAACCAGCAAATGTGAGTGATACAGAGGTAAGAATTGGGGACCAAGGATGCCTCTTTGCAGTATTGTATAAGGATGATTTTAAGCAGTTTGCGGAGCTGCTTCTTAATGTAAATCTGCCCTTCCATCTCTGTAGTGAAATCATCAGTAAATTCTAAATTGCCCACTAATCCTTTTGAGAGGCTCTATTATTTATGGTGACTTAAGAGAAAATAAATTCTGTAACTGCTCAGTCAAGAATAAAGACTAATATGGGAACGTGAAGAAGTGATGGTAATATTCCTTGAGAGGAAGATGAAAAATAGAGAGGTGGGAAAGAGAGAGACCAAATAAAACCCTGAAGACTTTGAGGGAGAGGATAATACCAAATATTTCCGCTTACTTTCCCTCTTTTCTAACATCTAAAACAGAAAAAGATTCTTCAGTTAGTCAGAGGAAAATAACTTGATTTTCGGAGTGTGAGAAAATTGCTATGCTGTCCTGTTCCCCTACAAGTTTTGAAGTGTTAGCTGACCAGTCACCAATGTCTGATTCACTTGTAGGCTATTAAGAGGGAGACCAGGTAAGGTGCTGCAGGCCTTGCTTAATAAGCTGAACACAGATGCCTACTTTCCCACCCCTAAGGGCTCATACTCAGTGCCCTCACACAGATTTTAAATTCAACCAAACTGAGGCCAAAACCTTAGATCTGCTGTGTTTGTAGCAATGAGACTACTGGCCAATCATTTAATGTATGTGCCTTGATTTTCCCAAGTATAACATGGGGTTGACAGTGCAATTCCACAGAGAATTGCTGTTAAGAAAATTAAAGGTGTTATTATTTGGTACCTGAGGCAAAAATCAGTGTTCAGCACATGCAATTTTCCTTCCCACTCTGGAAAAGGTTGATGATATGCTTTTTGAACTTTTCCCTCTCCTAGTATCACAAGCAGCAATAAATAATGCTAATTCTGATTCTGCTCTTCTTTTTTTCTAAGTCTCAAGTTCTGTACCTATAAAATCAGTCAGACCACATTCTTCTTTGATAGTAAATCTAACATTTTTTGGGTGCTAGCATATGCCAGTCACTGTTATTTGCTTGAGGTAAAAAATACCCACTACCACCACCACTACCAAAAAAGCCAACCTCTGTGTAGTATATGTTATCAACACTATTTTACAGCTAAGGAAATTGAGACATAGAGAAGGTTAGAAAACTTGTCCAAAGTCATGTAGGAGAAAATGACAAAACTGGGAATAAACCCAATAAAAGAATTGGGTTGTAGAATCCAGCTTTTATCACCAAATAAGTGAGGAGGATGAGGCATACATCTGATTAATAATTTAAAAAGTAAACTGCTACTTATATTCAATAAGAGAATTAATTATTCCATTTAGTATAAAACTGCACACTTGGGAGAGCCAGACCCCACTTCTTCCATTAAAAGAGATGGAGGAATCTTCTTGCTTTTCACTGTTTGGAGTGTGGTCCATGGAGGAGCAATAGCAGCAATACCTGGGAATTTGTTAGAAATGCAAATTCCAGTCCCCCTCCAGACCTTCAGGATGAAAATGATCATTTTAACTAGATTTTAAGAAGATTTCTACAAGTGTTAAAGTTTGGAAAATATGACTTTTGCTTCTCTGAACATCAGTGTCCTTATCTATAGAATGAGGAGCTTGGACCTGAGTTTCCCCAGTTCCGTTCCAGTGCTTGCATGCGGTTCTCCTGGTGTGACTCATGCTCTCCATGCCGGATGGAGGAATTCATCCATTCTCTTCCATCTGCATCAATCCCTAAAATACTTCTTTTGAAGAACTGTAAAAATGAAGCTATTCTCTGCAGAAGCATAGAGAACAATTGCAAAATCTTCATATTTTACTAAATTGAGCAGTTCAGCAACCTCTTTAGTTGGTTTTCTGTTTGCATAAACTTTCTTTCAGTAGATTGATCAATTCTTTTTTCACACGTTTTACTGCAAGTACTTATTTTAGCTAAATATATATTGAGGCCAATGTGGCATTATTTAAGATCATTTAGCCGGACTCTCTTCCTTCAGTAGGGGATACAAATGGCCTTTTAACCTTTATATTCCTCATGATACCCAAGAAGGATCCCTTTATTTTCTATTATTTAAATGTCATTTTGTTATTTTTCCTTGATCCTCATGTTGGCTTCTAAATGGGCATTTTGTTTTAAAAAGAGAAGAAAATTTTGATAATTTAACATATGAGCTTCATTTAAACAAAATAAAGTGAACTAAGTCATTTTCATCAATGTTTTCTGAGCTTCCTGTGACAAATTGGAAGGATTTTCACTGGAAACTGCTCAGAGGGAATGTCTGCTAAACTATGTGACAGGAACACAACTGATTAGTGACCTGTGTCAAGACAGCTGGGTTCACATATTGAGTTAAATAGATATAGATCAACAGATCAATGGATCAATCTCTCCACTAATAGATGATAGCTAGATGGATAGATAGGTATATAGATAAATGGTCGTATTTTATGTGGGTATCCTCTGCAACTGCACTCAATGCCATCAGCTTTGCAGACCCTGAGAGACCAGGAGACATGCTTGTGATTCATCACTGCTCTTTGACCACAACAGACCTGTATCTTTGATATCAGAGCCTGTGGTAAAACTCAGACCTCATTTTGTCTTCATTTTGCAGAAGAAATGGCATTGCTACAGTTGGGCACTTTTATTCTTTGTATATTTCAAGTGTGTTTTTTTTAAAAAGAAATCATTGTCATTATCTAATTTAATATATCCTGTAATTATCATAAATAAAGGTATAAAGAGTAGAATCAAAAATTTTGCACTATATATTCAAGAGTCAGTAGTTGTGGCATTTTTACCTAAAAGAAATCTTTAGTAATTTCAGAGTTTTGCAGCTCTTTCATATCACTGATGTTGCCAGTGAATAGGAAGTGTGTTAATAATCAATGTCTTAAAATTAGTCCTCCTCATCCCCATGTTCCCATCTCAAACAATAGGGGCCATTTATCTTTTACCTTTTTTCAGCAAGTGGAAGGATGAGGACATTGCTGTAAAATAGCCTATAGATAAGCTGTAGGAATTTGTGCAGTTGTGAAACGGTCAGTTCAACTGTGAAGTCTCCAAACTTCTACTATAAGGCAGGCTGGTTTATTTCTAATCTTCTTCTATCCCCTCTTAAAAAATATTTTGGATGATATTGGGAATGATCTCTTATAATTTTAATTTTTTGACTTAAGTCACATAATTCATACTTGTAATTTTCTAATTGCCTGTCCATTTCATAAATGTCATTGAATAGTGAAAGAATCATGGGAATACTGAGGACCTCAAAATTACCCAGTGTCACAACTTCATGGAAATATTTGAACCTCCCATAGAAACTGACAAAAAATTGGCAGACAGTTTAGGCCTTAATACCTCCAGAATGACAAATTCAATTAACTTCTTCCCAAGGCTGACTATTCATCTTTGAACAGGAGAAACTGATATTTTGTTTGCTTGTTTGTTTGTTTTTCTCCAACATTCAAGAAGCAAAGGATAAGAGAATTGGTCTTCAGATTTCACCTAAATACTTTACAGATAATAAATATCTTCTATTATTTTAGAAAGTAGAATTATGCTAAGCATTATGTTCAATTAAAAAATAAGCAGGAGTAGCAAGATGGCAGCAGAGCAGAAGGGTAGGGAGTTTGTTTCTTTCCATGGATACATCAGGAATACATCAATATGTGCAACAATTCTCACAGAAAACCAGCAGAACACTAGCAGAAGACCTGGGATACCAGAAAGGATTATAAAGATTCCTGCGTAACTGGGTAGGAAAAATAAAAGAGAGAAAGAGGAGGAGAAGAAAAGGGATGGGGCGTGCAGCCTGAGCAGGGGAGTTGAAGCAGAGAAGAGATTCCAAAATTCGAGGAAACCCCATTTCTGATGGGGAATTTGCTTAGGACATAAGGGAAGAATTTGGGGCTGTCTAAAGGGGTGAAGTGGCTGATCTGTGGCAGATGGGACAGAGTGAGAAATACACAGAAGGTCTGTACTGGGTCCCTGTGTGCCCCAGAATGAGATGTATAACCACAGCAGTGCAGGGGGGCTGGGAGCTGGAGCATGGAGACTGGAGAGAGTCAGAGTGAGAACTGCTGTTTGTTGGGGGAAGACAGACTGAGGAAATGGGAGGGAAGAAATCCACAGCAGGGAATGCCTACCAGGGAAGACTGGGCTGTCATGGAAGCTGGGCACTACTGCTGAGTCACATGCATGGGGAGGAGCCATGTGGTGCATGCAGATGAACAATAAAGGAAGCCCTCTCTCAAGCTGGCTGTTGTTTACCAGTCAATGACTAATAGAAAATGCCCCCTCAAGGCCCTAGCATGCCTGATGCCAAGTGCCAAAAAAAGAGTGGCCAGGGCAGGCTATCACTAGAGCCACATATCTTATACCTGTGGACACAGGTTTCCCTGTGAATTTGGCAATGACACTGGGGCTCCTGTGATCCAAGCAGGGTGCTACTGCTGACTCACACAGAGGGGGAGGAGCCAATAATTTACCCTCCCTCTCCCCTCATGCTGGTGCCTGCAGACAAACAATAAAGGAAGCCCTCACTGAGACAGAACTAAGAACTCCAAGGCAGCTTCAGGACCAGACTCCTGTGGGTGACCATACGCAGAGGCGGGGATAAAACCAAAGCTGAACACCAGAGACACAGGGACTAAGGAAGAGGATAGAAAATCTTTCCATCAGCTCTACCAGCTGCAGAATAAATCCCTGCAGTCAGCTAGGTAGACTCTGTGTCTTTGGAATATCGGAGTAGACAATGAATGTTCCAACAAGTGAAAAAGGTCTAGCTCTGGTAGCTGTGGACTTTGGGGGCAAATGCACACAGAAATTGGCCCAGATCACAGCCTAAGTGGACACCATAGGGCCCACAGCAGGTCCAGAGTGCAACACAAAGGCAGAGAAGGGCCTCTTGGGGAGACAGAGGTGGCCTGTGTCTCACAGCATGTACAAGGACACTTAGAGCTGAGACCACCCCAAGGAAACAGAATTATTATTATTTATTTTAATAGATTTTTGTTGGTTCTTTTATTTTTTAATTAATTATTTTAGTCTTAGGGGATCTTCATGTTTTATAACATATTTTTTATTTTTATTTTTTTATATATTTCTGTTTCTACTTGGGTATTCTGTTGTGCTGTGCTTTTTCCCTTATCCTTTTTTTTTTCTTCTTTTCCTTTAATACATTTTTATTTTATTTTATTCTTTCTCTTTTTAAATTTCCATTTATACTTTGGTTTTCTGTTCTGTGTTTTATCACTTTTTATTTTATTTTTCTTATTTTTTGTATTTTATTTTACTTTATCTTATTTTATTTTAATCATTTTTACCAGGCTGTCTTTTTTCCTTGCTTTATTCTTCAGTTGACACACTGTTTTGGTTTTTGTTTTTAGGTTTTATCTTTGTCTTAGTTCTAATTCTAATTGTTTGATTTCATTTTGGTGTTCTTCACCTTATCTAGATGTTTTCTTGCTCTTTGTTATATTTGATTCTTTTTTCTATTTTCCTTTTTAAATTTTTTAAAATATTTTTTATTTCTACATTGCTCTTCTGTTGTTCTCTCTTCTTTCTCCTTTCCCTTTTTTCTTTCTTTCTTTTTTTAAATCATTCTTGTTGGTTTCTTTTGTTTTTTTACATCAGTCTTGAGTTGGAACATTTTTTTTTTTTTCTTTCTTCTGGTTTTCAAATTTTCTTGGTTTTCTTTTTAATTTTCTAATTTTGTTCTGGGGTTCTTTAGCCTGGTTGTTCTAGTGCTTTATGTTTTATTTGGTTCTATTTTTGTTTCTCATGCATGTACATGTTTCCTTGTTTCAGTATTTGTTTGTTTAAATTTTTACCATTAGTCTTGGGTTTGGTTAGTCTTCTAAATTCTCTTTATTGCTGAGATGAATGACCTGCAGGATCTTGATTCCTTGACCAGGATTTGGGCCTGAGGCTCTGGGGTGGGAGAATTGAGTCCAGGATGATGGAATATTAGAGAATCCCCATCCACAAGGAAGATTAACAGCTGAGAGCTTGCATGGAGGCCTCTATCAGAGTCCAAGACCCAGATCCACCAAACTGCCTGCAGTTCCCAGCACTGGATACCTCACACCAAACAACAAAAAACACAGGAACACAAACCCAATAATCAGCACACAGACTACCTAAAGTCATACTAAGCTCACAGACACCCCCAAACACACCACCTGACATGGCCCTGCTCATCAGAGAGAAAAGACTCAGCTCCACCCACCAGAATGCAGGAACCAGTACCTCCCATTAGGAAGCTACTCAAGACATTAGACCAACCCCATCACAGGGGGCAGAGAGCAGAAGTAAGACGAACTACAACTCAGCACCCAAGGGAAAGGAGATCTCAAATACTAGGTAAATTAGATAAAATGAGAAAACAGAGAAATATCTTGCAGGCAAAGGAGCAAGATAAAGCCCCACAAGAACAAATAAATGAAGAATGAGGCAAATTGCCTGAAAAAGAATTCAGAGTAATGATAGTAAAGATGACCCAAAATCTCAGAAACAGACTCGAGAAAATACAAGAAACAATTGACAAGGACCTAGCAGAACTAAAGAGTAAAAAAACAGTAATGAATAATACAATAACTGAAATTAAAAATAATCTAAATGGAATCAATAGCATAATAACTGTGGCAGAAGAACGAGTAAGTGAGTTGGAAGATAGAATGGTGTAATAAATGTCACAGAACAGAATAAAGAAAAAAGGATGAAATGAATGGAAAACAGTCTCAGAGACCTTGGGGTCAACATTAAGCACACCAACATTTGAATTATAGGTGTCCCGGAAGAAGAAAAAAAAAAAGAGAAAGGGTTTGAGAAAATATTTGAAAAGATTATAGTCAAAAACTTCCCCAACATGAGAAAGGAAATAATCAAGTCCAAGAAGCACAGAAAGTTTCATACAGAATAAACCCAAGGAGAAACACACCAAGACACATATTAATCAAACTAACAAAAATTAAAAACAAAGAAAAAATATTAAAAGCAGCAAGAGAAAAGCAACACATAACATACAAGGGAACCACCATAAAGTTAACAGCTGACCTTTCTTCAGAAATTCTGCAGGCCAGAAGGGAGTGGAAGGATATAATTAAAGTGTTGAAATGGAAAAACCTACAGCCAAGAATACACTACAGAGTAAGAATCTCATTCAGATTCAGTGGAGAAATCAAAAGCTTTATAGACAAGCAAAAGTTAAGAGAATTCAGCTCAACCAAGTCAGCTTTACAAGAACTGCTAAAGGAAATTCTCTAGGTAGGAAACACAAGAGAAGGAAAAGACCTATAAAAGCAAACCCACAACAAATAAGAAAACAGTAGTAGGGACATATGTATCAATAAGTACCTTAAATGTAAATGGATTAAATGCTCCAACCAAAAGACACAGACTGGCTGAATGGATACAAAAACAAGACCCTTATATATGCTGTCTACAAGATACACACTTCAGACGTTGGGACACTTAGGGATGGAAAGTGAAGGGATGGAAAAAGGTATTCCATGCAAATGGAAATCAAGAGAAAGCTGAAGTAGCAATATTCATAGCAGAAAAATTAGCCTTTAAAATAAAGACTATTACAAGAGAGAAGGAGGAACAGTACATAATGATCAAGGGATCAATCCAGAAAGAAGATATAACAATTGTAAATATCTATGCATCCAACATAGGAGCACCTCAATACATAAGGCAAATGATAACAACCATAAAAGTGGAAATTGACAGTAATGCAATATTAGTAGGAGACTTTACAATACCATTTACACCAATAAACAGATGATCCAAACAGAAAATAAATAGAAAAATACAAGCTTTAATGACACATTAGATCAGATGGAATTAATTGATATTTATAGAACATTCCATTCAAAAATTGCAGAATACACTTTCTTCTCAAGTGCACACAGAATATTCTCCAGAATAGATCACATCTTGGGTCACAAAAAAAGCCTCAGTAAATTTAAGAAAATTGAAATCATATCAAGCATCTTCTCAAACCATAATGCCATGAGACTAGATATCAATTACAGGAAAAGAAAATTGTGAAAAGTACAAACACACAAAAGCTATATAAGACACTATTAAACAGCTAAGATATAACTGAAGAAACCAAGGAGGAAATCAAAAAATACCTAGAAACAAATGACAATAGAAACAAGATGAAAAGCCATAGGATGCAGCAAAAGCAGTTCATAGCAAAACACTGCCACATCAGCAAACAAGAAAAATCTCCAGTAAACAACCTAACCTTACACATAAAACAATTAGAGAAAGAAGAGCAAAAAAACCCCAAAGTAAGAAGAAGGAAAGAAATCATAATGATCAGATCAGAAATAAAGGAAAAACAAACGAAGGAAACAATAGCAAAGATCAATAAAACTAAAAGCTGGTTCTTTGAGAAGATAAACAAAATTGACAAACCATTACTGAAACTCACCAGGAAAAAAAAAAGATGCAAATCAACAGAAATAGAAATGTAAAAGGAGAAGTAACAACTGACACCGCAGAAATACAAAGAATCATGAGAAACTACTACAAGCAACTATATGCCAATAAAATGGACAACCAGGAAAAAAAATGGACAGATTCTTAGAAAAGTACAACCTTCCAAGACTAAACCTGGAAGAAATAGAAAATATGAACAGAACAATCACAAGCACTGAAATTGAAACTGTGATTTAAAATCTTCCAACAACAACAAAAAAAGCCCAGGGCCATATACCTTCACAGGTGAATTCTATCAAACATTTAGAGAAGAGCTAACACCTATGCTTTTCAAACTCTTCCAAAATATAGCAGAAGGAGGCACATTCCCAAACTCATTCTACAAGGCCACCATCACCCTGATACCAAAACCAGACAAAGACATCACAAAAAAATGAAAATTACAGGCCAATACCAGTAGTGAATATAGACACAAAAATACTCAACAAAATACTAGCAAACAGAATTCAACAACACATTAAAAAATCATACATCATCATCAAGAAGGGTTTATCCCAGGAAAGCAAGTATTCTTCAATAAAAGCAAATCAATCAATGTGATAAACCATATTAACAAACTGGAGGATAGAAACCATATGATAATCTCAATAGATGCTGAAAAGATTTTGACAAAATTCAGCACCCATTTATGATAAAAACTCTCCAGAAAGTGGGCATGTATGGAAACTATGTCAACATAATAAAAGCCATAAATGACAAACCAACAGCCAACATCATCCTCAATGGTAAAAAACTGGAAGCATTCCCTCTAAGATCAGGAAGAAGACAAGGGAGCCCACTCCCACCACTAATATTCAACATAGTTTTGGAACTTTCACCCACAGAAATCAGAGAAGAAAAAAAATAAAAGGAATCCAAATTGGAAAAGAAGTAAAATTTCAACTCTTTGCAGATGACATGATTTTTTTAAAGTTCTTTACTGTAATATAATTGCTTTACACACTTGTACCAGCTTTTGAGGTGTACCAAAGTGAATCACCTGTATTTATACATATATCCCCATATCCCCTCCCTCCTGAGACTCCCTCCTGCTCTCCCTGTCCTGGCCCTCTAAGACATCACCCATTATCGAGTCGATCTCCCTTTGTTATACAGCAACTTCCCACTAGTTAACTATTTTACAGTTGGTAGTGTATATATGTCTATGCTACATTCTCAAATCATCCCAGCTTCCACTTTGCTCCCTGCCACCCAAACCCCATGTGCTTCAGTCCATTCTCTGCATCTGCATCCTTATTCTTGCCATGTCATGGGTTCATCAGTACATTTTTTTTTGTTTGTTTTTTAGATTTCATATATATGAATTAGCATACAGTATTTGTTTTTCACTTTCTGGCTTACTTCACTCTGTATGACAGACTCCAGGTCTATCCGCCTCATTATAGATAGTTCCATTTCATTCCTTTTTATGGCTGAGTAATATTCCATTGCATATATATGCCACATCTTCTTTATCCATTCATCTGTTGATGGGCATTTAGGTTGCTTCCATGTCCAGGCTATTGTAAATAGTGCTGCAATGAACATTATGGTATAAATTTGTTTTCGGATTATGGTTTTCTCTGGGTATATGCCCAGCAGTGGGATTACTGGATCATATGGTAGTTCTATTTGTAGTTTTTGAAGGAACCTCCAAACTGTTTTCCATAGTGGCTGTACCAACTTACATTCCCACCAACAGTGCAGAAGAGTTCCCTTTTCTCCACACCCTCTCCAACATTTGTTGTTTCTAGATGTTTTGATGATGGCCATTCTGACCAGTGTGAGGTGATACCTCATTGTGGCTTTGACTTGCATTTCTCTCATGATTAGTGATGTTGAGCATTTTTCACGTGTTTGTTGGCCATCTGTATGTCTTCTTTGGAGAAACGTCTATTTATACCTTCTGCCCATTTGTGGATTGGGTTATTTGCTTCTTTGGTATTAAGCTGCATGAGCTGCTTATATATTTTGGAGATTAATCCTTTGTCCATTGCTTCATTGGCAAGTATTTCCTCCCATTCTGAGGGTTGTCTTCTTGCCTTGCTCATGATTTCTTTTGCTGTGCAAAAGCTTTTAAGGTTCATTAGGTCCCATGTGTTTATTCTTGATTTTATTTCCTTTATTGTAGGAAGTGAGTCAAAAAGGATCTTGCTTTGATGTATGTCATAGAGTGTTCTGCCTATGTTTTCCTCTAGGAGTTTTATAGTGTCTGACCTTAAATTTAGGTCTTTAATCCATTTTGAGTTCATTTTTGTGTATGGTGTTAGGAAGGGTTCTAATTTCATTCTTTTGCATGTTGCTGTCCAATTTTTCCTGCACCACTTATTGAAGAGGCTGTCTTTTTTCCATTGTATATTCTTGCCTCCTTTGTCAAAGATAAGATGCCCATATGTGCTTGGGTTTACCTCTTAGTTCTCTATTCTGTTCCATTGATCTTCTTTTGATTTTTGTGCCAGTACCATACTGTCTTGATCACTGTGGCCTTGTAGTATAGTTTGAAGTCAAGAAGCCTAATTCCACAACTCCATCTTTCCTTCTCAAGATTGGTTTGGCTATTCAGGGTCTTTTGCATTTCCATACAAATCGTAACATTTCTTGTTCTAGTTCTGCAAAAAATGCCATTGGTAATTTGATAGGGACTGCGTTGAATCTGTAAGTTGCTTCAGATAAGATAGTCATTTTTGCAATGTTGATTCTTGCAACCCAAGAACATGGTATGTCTCTCCATCTATTTGTATCATCTTCGATTTCTTTTATCAGTGTCTTGTACTTTTCTGCATACGGTCTTTTGCCTCCATAGGCAGGTATATTCCTAGGTATTTTATTCTATTTGTTGCAATGGTAAATGGGAGTGTTTCCTTAATTTCTCTTTCTGCTTTTTTGTTATTAACATATAGGAATGCAAGAGATTTCTGTGCACTGTTTGTATCCTGCTACTTTACTAAATTCATTGATTAGTGCTAGCAGTTTTCTGGTATCATCTTAAGGGTTTTCTATGATAATATCATGTCATCTGCAAAGAGTGACAATTTTACTTCTTCTTTTCCAATCTGGATTCCTTTTATTTCATTTTCTTCTCTGACTGCTGTGGCTAAAACTGCCAAAACTATGTTGAATGATAATGGTGAGAGTGGGCACCCTTGTCTTGTTCCTGTTCTTAGAGGGAATGCTTTCAGTTTTTCACCATTTAGAACGATGTCGGCTGTGTGTTTCTCATATATGACTTTTTTTATGTTGAGGTAATTTCCTTCCATGCCCACTTTCTGGAGAGCTTTTATCATAAATGGATGTTGAATTTTGTCAAAAGCTTTTTCTGCACCTATTGAGATGATCATATGGTTTTTATCCTTCAGCTTGTTGATATGATGTATCACATTGATTGATTTGCATATATTGAAGAATCCTTGCATCCCAGGGATAAACCCCACTTGATCATGGTGTATGATTTTTTTAATGTGCTGCTGGATTCTGTTTGCTAGTATTTTGTTGAGGATTTTTGCATCTATATTCATCAGTGATATTGGTCTGTCATTTTCTTTTTTTGTGACATCTTTGCCTGGTTTTCATATCAGGGTGATGGTGGCCTTGTAGACTGATTTTGGGTGTGTTCTTCCTTCTGCTATATTTTGGAAGAGTTTGAAAAGGATAGGTGTTAGCTCTTCTCTAAATGTTTGAAGGAATTCACCTGTGAAGCCATCTGGCCCTGAGCCTTTGTTTGTTGGGAGATTTTTCATCACACTCTCTATTTAAGTACTTGTGATTTGTCTGTTCATATTTTCTATTTCTTCCTGGTTCAGTCTTGGAAGATTGCATTTTTCTAAGAATTTATCCATTTCTTCCAGTTTATCCAATGTATTGGCATATAGTTGCCTGTAGTAGTCTCTCGTGATATTTTGTATTCCTGCAGTGTTTATTGTTACTTCTCCTTTTCCATTTCTAATTGTGTTGATTTGCATCTTCTCCATTTTTTTCCTGATATGTCTGGCTAATGCTTTATCAATTTTGTTTATCTTCACAAAAAACCAGCTTTTAGTTGCATTGATCTTTGCTATTGTTTCCTTCATTTCTGCTCTGATCTTTATGATTTCTTTCCTTCTGCTCACTTTGGGGTTTCTTTGTTCTTCTTTCTCTAGTGGTTTAAGGTGTAAGGTTAAGTTGTTTATTTGATATTTTTCTTGTTTCTTGAGGTAGGACTGTAATGCTATAAATTTCCCTCTTAGAACTGCTTTTGCTGCATCCCCTGTGTTTTGGGTTGCTGTGTTTTCATTGTCATTTGTTTCTAGATATTTTTTGATTTCCTTTTTGGTTAATTTAGTGATTTCTTGGTTGTTTAATAGTGTGTTGTTTAGTCTTCATGCGTTTGTATTTTTTACAGTTTTTTTTCAGGTAATTGATATCTAGTCTCATGGCATTGTAGTCAGAAAAGATGCTTGAAATGATTTCAATTTTCTTGAATTTATGCAGGCTTGATTTGTGACCTCAGATGTGATCTATCCTGGAAAACGTTCTGTGTGCACTTGAGAAGAAAGTGTATCCTGCAGTTTGTGTATGGAATATCGTATAAATTTCAATTAAATCGAGATGGGCTAATATGTCATTTAAATCTTGTGTGTCCTTATTTGTTTTCTGTTTGGATGATCTGTCCATTGGTGTCAGTGGGGTGTTAAAGTCTCCTGCTACCATTGTGTTACTGTTGGCTTCCACTTTTATGGCTGTTAGCATTTGCCTTATATATTGAGGTGCTCTTATATTGGGTGCATAGATATTTACAATTGTTATATGTTCTTCTTGGATTGATCCCTTGATCATTATGTAATGTCCTTCCTTGTCTCTTTTAAAAGTCTTTACTTTAAAGTCTAATTTGTCTGATATGAGTATTGCTACTCTAGCTGTTTTTTGGACTTCCATTTGCATGGAATATCTTTTTCCATCTCTTTACTTTCAGTCTATATGTGTCCCTTGGTCTGAAATGGGTTTCTTGTAGGCAGCATATAGAAGGGTCTTGTTTTTGTATCCAGTCAGCCAGTCTGTGTCCTTTGGTTGGAGAATTTAATCCACTTACATTTAAGGTGATTATTGACATGTGTTCCTATTACCATTTTCTTAATTGTTTTGGGTTTGTTTTTGTATGTCTTTCCTTCTCTTGTGTTTTCTACTTAGAAAAGTTCCTTTATCAATTGTTGTAAGGCTTGTTTGGTGGTGCTGAATTCTCTTAACTTTTGCTTGTCTGTAAAGCTTTTGATTTCTCCTTTGAATCTGAATGAGATTCTTGCTGGGTAGAGTATTCTTGGCGGTAGGTTTTTCTCTCTCAGGGCTTTCAGTATATCCTGCCACCCCCTTCTGGCCTGCAGAGTTTCTGCAGTAAGATCAGCTGTTATCCTTATGGGTTTTCCCTTATATGTTATTTGTTGCTTTTCTCTTGCTGCTTTTAATATTTTTTCTTTGTGTTTAATTGTCGTTAGTTTGATTAATATGTGCCTTGGTGTATTTCTCCTTGGGTTTATTCTGTATGGGACTCTCTGTGCTTCTTGGACTTGATTAATTATTTCCTTTCCCATATGGGGGAAGTTTTCCACTATAACCTCTTCAAATATTTTCTCAGACCCTTTCTTTTTTTCTTCTTCTTCTGGAATACCTATGACTTGAATGTTGGTGCACTTAATATTGTCACCAAGTTTTCTGAGACTGTCTTCCATTCTTATTATTCTTTTTCCTCTTTGCTTCTCTGTGGCAATTATTGCCACCATTCTATCTTCCAACTCACTTATTCATTCTTCTGCCTCAGTTATTCTGCTTTTTATACCATCTAGAGCATTTTTAATTTCAGTTATTTTGTTGTTCATTACTGTGTGTTTGCTCTTTATTTCTTCTGAGTCCTTAGTAACTGTTTTTTGTATTTTCTGTATTTTGTTATCAAGATTTTGGGTCATCTTTACTATTATTCCTCTGAATTCTTTTTCAGGCAATTTTCCTATTTCCTCTTACTTTATTTTGTATGTGGGTTTTATTCCTGCTCCTTTGCCTGCATGTTGTTTCTTTGTTTTCTCATTTTGTCTAATTTATAGGATTTGCTGTCTCCTTTCCCTATGCTGCCTAGTGGTAATTCCTCTTGTTTCTGTCCTCTGCCACCTATGGTGGGATTTGTACAGTGTCTTGAGTAGGCTTCCTGGTGGGGGGTCTGGTGTCTGCTTACTGGTGTGTGGCTCTGTATCTTTTCTCTCTGATGAGCAGGGCCATGTCAGGTGGTATGTTTTAGGGTATCTGTGAGGTTAATATGGCTTTATATAGTTTGTGTGTTCATGGGTGGTTTTGTGTTCCCATCTTGTTTGTGGTTTGGTGTAAGGTGTGCAGCAATGGCAGTTGCAGACAGTTGAACAAAGCCGAGTCTTAGACTCTGATATAGTGCTCTGTCAAAGTTCTCTGCAGTTAATCTTCCTTGTGTCTGAGGACTCCCTATTAGTCTAGCATCCTGGTTTCACTGCTCCCTCCCCAAAGCCTCCTACTTGGCTTCTGATGGAGTAGTCCAGCGTTCAAAGGTTGCTTGTCCTTGTTATGTTGGGGCCTTTGCAGTCTTTTCTCATGTGCAAGGTCATTTGCTGGTTGTCAACTTGTTCTCTGTGGTAATTATTGCATCTTTTGGTGTATTCCTGATGCATCTGTGGAGAGGGATGCATTTCACATCCTTCTACCTTTCTGCCATCTTTTCTCTCTCTCTTCTGTTTTTTCTGTGAGTTCTAGTGGCAGCCCGGGGTGGTGAAGGGATGCCACAAAGCGAGGACAGACCTGGAGGAAGCGCTGTCATCAGAGGGAGGTATCCTGGGGCTTGCTGAGCTGTGGTGCCAAAGTGGAGCATAGGGACATATGGGGTACAGGAGGAAGGTTGTTGGAGGCTTTGACCCCACCTGCAGGAATGGTGGGCCTGCTGTCCCTCTTTCTCTGCCTCCAGCCTTCTTGCCTCTGTGACCACTGCCACCACCATGGCAGAGCCACCTGCTGACATGATATTATACAGAGAAAATCCTAAAGATGCTACCAGAAAACTAGTAGGACTAGTTGATGAATTTAATAAAGTAGCAGGATAAAATATTAATGTCCAAAAATCTCTTGCATTCCTTTACACTAATGACAAAAAATGAGAAAGAGAAATTAAGGAAACACTCCCATTTACCATTGCAGCAAAATGAATAAAATACTTAGGAATAAATCTACCCCTAAGGAAGCAAAAGAACTGTATGTAGAAAACTATAAAACACTGATGAAAGAAACCAAAGATGACACAAACAGATGAAGAGACATACAATGATCTTGGATTGGAACAATCAACATTGTAAAAATGACCATACTATCCAAAGCTATCTACAGATTCAATGCAATACCTTTCAAATTACCAATGGCATTTTTTCACAGAACTAGAACAAAATATTTCACAATTTATATGGAAATGTAAGACCATGAATAGCCAAAGCAATCTTGAGAAAGAACAATGGAGCTTGAGGAATCAGTCTCCCTGACTTCAGTGTATACCACAAGGGTACAGTGATCAAGCCAGTATGGTACTGACACAAAACAGGAATATACATCAATGGAACAGGATAGAGAGCCCAGGGATAAACCCATGCAAACATGGTCACATTGTCTTTGACAAAGGAGGCAAGAGCATACAGTGGGGAAAAGACAGCCTCTTCAATAAGTGGTGCTGGGAAAATTGGACAGCTACATGTAAAAGAATGAAATTAGAACATTTCCTAACACCATACACTAAAATAAACTCAAAATGGTTTAAAGATCAGGTTACATTTGGGAAGGCCAGACACTATAAAATTCTTAGAGGAAAATATAAGCAGAACACTCTATGACATAAATCAAAGCAAGATCCTTTCTGACTCACCTCCTAGAATAATGAAAATAAAAACAAATATAAATAAGACTTAATGAAACTTAAAAGCTTTTGCACAGTGAAAGAAACCTAAACAAGACAAAAAGAGAACCCTCAGAATAGGAGGAAATATTTGCAAACAAAGCAACTGACAATAATTAATCTTCAAAATATGCAAACAGATCATGCAGCTCAATATTAGAAAACAAACAAATAAGCAAGCAACCCAATCCAAAAATGGTGGAAGACCTAAATAGACATTTCTCCAAAAAAGACATACAGATGTCAAACCAACATAAAAAGATGCTCAACATCATTAAACATTAGAGAAATGCAAGTTAAAGCCACAATAAGGTATTACCTCACATCATTCAGAATGGCCATCATCCAAAAATCTAGAAACAATAAATGCTGGAGAGGCTGTGGAGAAAAGGGAACACTCCTACACTGTTGACAGGAATGAAAATTGATACAGCCATATGGAGAACAGTATGGAGGAGGTTCATTAAAAAATGAAAAATAGAATTGCCATATGACCCAGGAATCCCACTACTGGGTGTATATCCTGAGAAAACCATAATTCACAAAGATACATGTACCACAATCTTCATTGCAGCAGTATTTACAATAGCCAGGATATGGAACCAACATAAATGCCCATCAACAGATGAATGGATAAAGAAGATGTGGTACATATATACAATGCAATATTACTCAGCCATAAAAAGGAATAAAATTGTAGTGTATTTGTAGTGAGATGGATGGACCTAGAGTCTGTCATACAAAGTTAAGTAAACCAGAAAAAGAAAAAGAAGTACCATATGCTAATACATATATATGGAATCTAAAAAACAAAACAAACAAACAAACAACAACAACAACAAAAATGGTTCTGATGAACCTAGGGGCAGGACAAGAAAAAAGACGTAGATGTTGAGAATGGTCTTGAGGACATGGGGGGGAAAGAGAAGCTGAGATAAAGTGAGTGGTTAGCACAGACACATATACACTACCAAATGTAAAATAGCTAGTGGGAAGCAGCTGCATAACATAGGGAGATCAACTTGATGCTTTGTCACGACCTAGAGGGGTGGGATAGGTAGGAGTGGAGGGAGGCTCAAGAGGGAGGTGATATGGGAATATAGGTGTAAATACAGCCAATTCACTTTGTTGTACAGCAGAAACTGCACAACAGTGTAAAACAATTATACTCCAATAAAGATCAGAGGAAAAAATTAAAATAAATACAAAAAAATGCATATTTTTACATACATTTAACATACATTTTCCTGGCAAGTTGGAAAAGTCAGATATCATCTTTATTTTGCAAATACCATGTAGATATTCAAAAGTAGATTCATGGTCACTCAGAGCCCCGGGCCCAGAATCTACTACTCTGGCCCCAGAAAATTGTTCTAACCACTGAATTCTTCTAATTTTCTGGGACTGCTTTTTATATTTATTGTGAATATTAAAAACTCCTTTCCTGAATCATTGTTCTCCCACTGTGCAGTCAGGCATGCTGCTTGTCTGTGGCAGAATGAGTACAATCTTCTCCTCAGGACACTTGATTTGGAATCTAGAGACTTCATTCCTGGTGGGGGTAAGAGCAACATTTCCCCCATAATTAATTTCTGTAAGCTGCAGTTCATTAGAGTGAAGAATGACAGCCTTCAGATGCTGATACTGACTTGTGTGGGACTCCAAATCTTTACCACCTTATTTAAAGGTGGAGTCAGCCATTAATGGTAATAATAATTCAAACATTTTTTAATACTAACAGCAACTCAACCACCTTAAAATGATTCTGGTTGTGAGCAAACTAATAAGTTTAAAGGCAGATCATGTTCTTTCTAAGTTTTCCATGGCTGCTTCTGGGAATACTTGATAATTTATGAAGGCTTATACCATCAAATTAATTATATTTTCCGGATGCCACATGCCTTTAAAAAAAAAATACCAGCCAGCTCTGAATTATGAGTAACAACAACTGTAGCTATTCATTCCTCCAGTTTATGGAAAATAAAACTTGAGTCATCTTAGCAATGCCATTATTTCAGGCACAGTCAGTTTAAGATGTGTCAGCAATTTTTTATTCTTCATCCTATGCATTTTTGGTTAAAAATTAGAAGGCAGTGTTGCAGCTGGGAAGCAAGTTTTTCAACAAAGTGCAAAAAAAAAAAAAAACATTGTTAGTCTTTTGTAACTATACAATTTGAGAGAGAATAAGAGCAAGTTGATGGACCATTTGAATTTTTTCTAGCAATGGGAATATGATTAGGTTTAGGATTTCACAGCCCTGGAAAGTCAAATGCATTAGTCCATAGTCAAAGCCTGAAGGAGTTGAAAGTGAATTAAGGTGAGTTTCCTACAGGTGAGAATCCAAATAATAGAAAATAGAGCCCATAATCTAGGCCTGTCTCTCTTCTATTAACAACTGGTCTTTCCTATTGGCTATAGACTTGATATATCCCACTAAAGCAGAATGCAGAGGGCTACTGATCCCAGACTGATTAACTTTTCAATGCCTATTTATTTATATATTGTCTTTGGCTACTTTTACACCACAAGATTAAAGTCAGTATCTCTACAAACACTGTTTGCCCACCAAATCCAAAATACTTACTGTCTGGTCCTTCACAGAAAAAAATTATCAACCCCTGATCTAGAAAAGTGAAGTGATAGTGCCTAACTCATAAGGTGATTGTGATCATTAAATAGCATAATATGTACATATTGCTTAGGACATTGTCTGGCACATGGTATAATAAATTCTCATTAGCTGTTGGGTATCATTACTTGTACTTTGCCACACTTTAGGCTCAGTGGAGGCAATATGACAAATATGACACAGCTCCATCCTCAATGACCTTAAACCAACAACATAGTATGATAGTGTGATAGAATAGCACAAGATGCTCAGTGGGGACATGCAGGAGCCATATGCAATACCTACCTCTTCCTTATATTTATTATGGGATCTAAGATATACAAAATCATGCTTAGTGTGGGAGTTGGGATCAAGATGGTGCAGGAGTAGGAGGCAGAGTTCACCTCCCTCCACAAAAACACTGAAAATACATTTACAAGTGGAATGTTTCACACAGAACAGCTACTGAGTGCCAACAGAAGACCTCAGACATTCAAAATGGCAAGAAAACCTCCACATAAATGGGTAGGACAAACAGAAAAAGAAAAAGAAGGAATCAGGATGGGGCCTGCACACCAGGGAGGGAGCTGTGAAGGAGGGAAGTCTCCTCATTAGTGAAGAGATCAGACTGGATGGAGGGGGAGATTTGGAGTAAAAGAAGGAAGAGCAGCAACCAGTTTGTGGAAGGCAAAATGGAGAGTAACCTGAACAGAGGGTTGGCACCACCACACTGTACTCCCCAACCTGAGATACTCCTCTGTTGGTGAGGGTGGGGGTTGGGTACTGAAGCTCATTCAGACTTCTAAGCTCAATCCCAGGGAGAGGACCAGGGTTAGGTGCAGAAACATCCTGGGGAGGTCAGGCTGTGGCAATCGAGGATGTACCAAGAAGAAGCCTGGGCCTGCCATAGAGGCAGGGGGTAAGGAGAGGGCAAGAAGTACCAAAAAAGCTTCTTTCCCTGTGAGTGCTCCCAGGCAATAGTACACCACCTACAGAAGCTCTGGGGGCAGATGTGAGTTGCCTCTGCAATCTTGGGCTAGAGAGATGGCACTGGCCACCTCTTCCAGACCTGTAGGCAGATGCCTGGCCCTGCTCCTGCTGATCCAGAGGGGCACAGACAGCTGCCAACACTAGGAATTCCACCAACAGGTCACAGAACCTGCTCCCATTGACCCAGAAGAGTGCAGACAGATTGCCCCCACTAAGAATTATGCCAGCAGGATCCAGGACCCTGCCCACACTATCCCAGGAGGGTACAGATAGCTCCTGCAACTAGGAAATCCATCAGTGGGTGACAGGATTGGCCCTGCTGTCCCGGGAGTGCTCAGATAGCTCTCACTACTAGGAAGTCCATCAGTGGGTGCCAGGACACACCCTGGTGTTCCAGAAGGGTGAAGATAATTCCCCCTGCTAGGAAACTTATCCAGAGGAGGAACTGAAACTACAGCTGAGCCCCAGGTGTTATGTGACTAAGAAGATGAGCTGAAATCTCTTGCAGCTGCATAACTGGGAGTTACACCTCAGAGGATGGCTTCCTAAATCCAGCACCTGTGAAACACCCAAAAGGACAACAAGTGCTCTTGCAGCTAGGACAGTTCTGGCTTTAGCAGCTGTGAGCTGTGGTGACATACATGTGGGGGTTGGGCCAGACCATAGTCTGAGCTGCCTCCATAGCTCCCACAGTGGGTCCAGGTTTATGACTACTGCAGTCCTGGGACCTGACTTCACTGGATCTGCATTGGTGCCTGAGTGAAAACAATGCCCGAGAGTCACCAGGGCCAAGTGCAGTCATACCCACAGCTAAGGCAGGACTGAGAGCAGTGCCAACAACAGTGTACTTTGTGAGCCCACACAACATGTGAAAGAGGACACAACAGAGCACTTTGACAGGTGAACAACTCTAGAGGAGGAATACTCAGTGGCATCTCTCCCTGTGGGAGTGCTCCAATCCTGCCTACATTGCATCATGATCAGAAAGAGCTAAGAAACACATCTGTGGGCCTCTACTCCAACAACTAAGGAACAGACCCTGTCCCTGACAGGGCGGAGACAAGCACAGAGCAAAGGGGAGATCTCAATCAATACCTAGAATAGGCTCTGATCACTATAACACCAATCAAACCCCCTATCAAGGGGATAATGGCACAAGACTCTGGACCAAACTCATCCCCCTGGGGGCAGACACCAGAAGCAAGAGGAACCATAATCCTGCAGCCTGTGGAAAGGAGACCACAAACATGGTAGGTTTGACAAAATGAAGTGACAAAGAAATATTTTGCAGATGAAGGAGCTACAAGAGCATCTAAATGAAGAGGAGATAGGCAATCTACCAGGAAAAGAATTCAGAGTATGATAGTAAAGATAATCCAAGACCTTGGAAAAAGAATGGAGGCACAGATGGAGAATATAAAAGAAAAATTTAAAGAAGACCTAGAAGAACTAAAGAACAAACAGAGATGAACAAGACAGTAACTGAAATGAAAAATATACCAGAAGGAATCAACAGCAGAATCACTGAGGCAAAAGAATGGATAAGTGACCTGGAAGACAAAGTGGTGGAAATCTCTTTTGTAGAACACAATACAGAAAATAAGAGTGAAAAGAAATGAAGACAGTTTCAGGAACCTCTGGGACAACATTAAACACACCAATATCTGAATTATATGGGTCCTGGAAGGAAAAGAAAAAGAGAAAGGGCCTGAGAAAATATTTGAAGAGGTTATAGTCAAAAACTTTCCTAACATGGGAAAGGAAACAGTCAATTAAGTCCAGGAAGTGCAGAGAGTCCCATACAGGATAAACCCAAAGAGGAACATGCCAAAACACATATTAATGAAACTAACAAAAATTAAATACAGAGAAAAAATATTGAAAGCAACAGGAAAAAGCAACAAATAACATACAAGGGAATACCCATAAGGTTATCAGCTGGTTTTTCAGCAGAAACTCTGCAGGCCAGAAGGGAGTGGTACGATTTATTTAAAGTGATTAAAGGGAAAAACCTACAACTAACAATACTCTACCCAGAAAAGCTCTCATTCAAATTTGATGGAGAAATCATAAGCTTTACAAACAAGCAAAAGCTAAGAGAATTCAGCACCACCAAGCAAGCTTTACAACAAATCCTAAAGACAACTCTCTAGACAGGAAACAAAAGAAAAGAGAACAAAAGAGGAAGGGAAGAAAAAAGACCTACAAAAACAAACCCAAAGCAATTAAGAAAATGGTAATAGAAACATATATATCAATAAATATCTTAAATGTAAATGGATTAAATGCTCTAACCAAAAGACATAGACTGGCTGGTTGGATACAAAAACAAGACCAAATATATATGCTGTCTATAAGAGACCCACTTCAGACATGGGGACACATACAGACTGAAAGTGAGGGGATGGAAAAAGATATTCCATGCAAATAGAAATCAAAAGAAAGCTAATATAGCAATACTCATAGCAGAGAAAATGATTTTAAAATAAAGACTGTTACAAGAGACCAGGAAAGACACTGCATAATGATCAAGGGATCAATCCAAGAAGAAGATATAACAATGGTAAATATATATGCACCCAGCATAGGAGTACCTCATTATATAAGGCAAATGCTAACAACCATAAAAGGGGAAATCAACAGCAACACAATAATAGTGGGGGACTTTAACACCCCACTTACACCAATGACAGATCATTAGGTCAGAAAATTAATAAGAAAACATAAGCTTTAAACAACATCTTAGACCAGATAGACTCAACTGATATTTATAGGGCAGTCCATCTGAAAGCAGCAGAATACACCTCCTTCTCAAGTGCACACAGAACATTCTCCAGGATAGATCACATATTGGGCCACAAATCAAGCCTAAGGAAATTTAAGAAAATTGAAAACATATCAACCGTCTTTTCCAGCAACAAAACTGTGAGATTAGAAATTAATCACAGGAAAAAAAAACTGTAAAAAAAAACAAAAAAACAACAAACAAGCTAAAAGATATGTTCATATTTTCTGTTTCTTCCTGATTCAGTCTTGGAAGGTTATACCTTTCTAAGAATATGTCCATTTCATCCAGGTTGTCCATTTTAGTGGCATATAGTTGCTTGTAGTAGTCTCTTATGGTGCTTTTTATTTCTGTGGTGCCTGTTGTGAATTCTCCTGTTTCATTTCTAATTTTATTGATTTGAGTCCTCTCCCTCTTTTGGTTGATGAGTCTTGCTAGAGGTTTATCAATATTATTTATCTTCTCAAAGAACCAGCTTTTAGTTTTATTGATTGTTGCTACTGCTTTCTTTGTTTCTATTTCATTTCTTTCTGCTCTGATCTTAATGATTTCTCTCTGTCTACTAACTTTGGCTTTGTTTGCTCTTCTTTCTCTAGTTTCTTCAGGTGTAAGGTTAAATGGTTTATTGGGGACTTTTCTTGTTTCTTGAGGTTGGATTGTGTTGCTATAAACTTCCCTCTTAGAGCTGCCTTTGCTGCATCCTATAGGTTTTGGATCATTGTGTATTCATTTTCATTTGTCTCTAGGCATTTTTTGATTTCCTCTTTGATTTCTTCAGTGATCCATTGGTTATTTAGTAGCGTATTGTTGAGCCTCCATGTGTTTGTGCTTTTTACAGTTTTTTTTCCTGTAATTGATTTCTAATCTCATTTCAATTTTCTTGAATTTACCAAGGCTTGATTTATGACCCAAAATGTGATCTATCCTGGAGAATGTTCCATGTGCACTTGAAAAGAACGTGCAATCTGCTGTTTTTGGATGTAATGTCCTATAGATATCTATTAAATCAAGCTGATTTATTGTGTCATTTAAAGCTGTGTTTCCTTCTTAATTTTCTGTGTGAATGATCTGTCCATTGTTGTAAGTGGGGTGTTAAAGCCCCCTATTCTGATTGTGTTACTGTCGATTTCCTCTTTCATAGTTGCTAGCCTTATGTATTGAGGTGCTCCTATATTGGGTGCATATATATTTATAATTGTTATCTCTTCATCTTGGATTGATCCCTTGATCATTATGTAGTGTCCTTTCTTGTCTCTTGTAACATTTTTTTTTTTATTTTACAGTCTATTTAATCTGATATGAGTATTGCTACTCCAGCTTTCTTTTGATTTCCATTTGCATGGAATATCTTTTTCCATCCTCTCACTTTCAGTCTGTATGTGTCCCTAGGTCTGAACTGGGTCTCCTGTAGACAGCATATATATGGATCTTGTTTCTGTATCCATTCAGTCAGTCTGTATCTTTTGGTTGGTGCATTTAGTCCATTTACATTCAAGGTAATTATCAATATGTATGTTCCTATTACCATTTTCTTATTGTTTTGTTTTTGTTTTTGTGGGTCCTTTTTTTCTCTTATGTTTCCTGCTTAGAGAAGTTTCTTTAGCATTTGTTGTAGGGCTGGTTTGGTGGTGCTGAATTCTCTTAGCTCTTGCTTGTCTGTAAAGCTTTTGATTTCTCCATTGAATCTGAATGAGATCCTTGCTGGGTAGAGTAATCTTGGTTGTAGATTCTTCCCTTTTATCACTTTAAATATACCATGCCACTCCTTTCTGACTTGCAGAGTTTCTGCTGAGAAATCAGCTGTTAACCTTATGGGAGTTCCCTTGTATGTCATTTGTTGTTTTTCCCTTGTTGCTTTTAATAACTTTGTCTTTAATTTTTGTCAACTTGACTACTATATGTCTTGGCATATTTCTCCTTGGGTTTATCCTTCCTGGGACTCTCTGAACTTCCTGGACTTGGGTCGCTATTTCCTTTCCCATGTCAGGGAAGTTTTCAACTATAATCTCTTCCAATATTTTCTTGTGTCCTTTCTCTCTTCTCCTTCTGTGACCGCTATAATGCAAAAGTTGGTGCATTTAACATTGTCACAGAGGTCTCTTAGGCTGTCTTCAGTTGTTTTCATTCTTTTTTCTTTATTATTAGGTCGCTTATTCACCCTTCTGCCTCAGATAATCTGCTATTGGTTCCTTCTAGTATATGTTTCATTTCTGTTATTCTGTTGCATATCTCTGTTTGTTTGCTCTTTAATTCTCCTAGGTCTTTGGTAAACTTTTCTTGCAACTTTTCAGTCTTTGCATCCAACCTTTTTTCAACGTCCTGGATCATCTTCACTATCACTATTCTGAATTATTCTTCTGGAAGGGTGCCTACCTTCTCTTCATTTAGTTGTTTTTTTAGGGTTTTATCTTGTCCCTTCATCTGGTACCAAGTCTTTTGCCTTTTCATTTTTTTTCTATCTTTCTGTGGCTGTGGTTTTCAGTTCCACAAGATGAAATACTGCTGATACTGCTTGATACTGCTGTCTGCCCTCTTGTGGAGGAAGCTACCTAGGAGGCTTGTGCATGCTTCCTCATGGGAGGGACTGATGGTGGGTAAGGCTGGGTGGCTGGAGCTCAGTAAGAGTGTAATCTGATTTGGTGAGCAGAGCTCAGAAAAACTTTAATCTGCTTGTCTGCCAATGGATGGGGCTGTGTTGCCACCTTGTTGGTTGTTTGGCCTGAGGCTACCCAGCACTGGAGCTTACAGGCTCTTTGGTGGGGCTAATGTAAGACTCTGGGAGGGCTCACACCATAAGCACTTTCCAGAACCCCTGCCACCAGTGCCTCTGTCTCCTCGGTGAGCCACAGCTGCCCCCCACCTCTGCAGGCAACTGTCCAACACACCAGCAGGTAGGTCTGCTTCAGTCTCCTATGGGGTCACTGATCCTTCCCCCTTGGTCTTGGTGAGCACAATTTTGTGTACCCTCCTAGAGTGGAGTCTCTGTTTCCCCCAGTCCTGTGGAGGTCCTGCAATCAAATCCTGCTGGCTTTCAAAGTCTGATTCTCTGGGGATTTCTCCTCCCATTGTTGGACTCCCAGGCTGGGAAGCCTGACATGGGGCTCAGAATCCTCTTTAGTGGATGGACTTCTGCAGCATAACTGTTCTCCAGCTTGTGAGTCACCCACCCAGCATTTATGGGATTTGATTTTAATGTGATTGCACCCCTCCTACCATCTCATTGGGGCTTCTCCTTTGTCTCTGGATGTGGGGTGTCTTTTTTGGTGAATTCCAGTGTATTTTTGTCAATGATTGTTCAGCAGTTAGTTGTAATTCTGATTCTCTTGCCAGAGGGAGTGAGCGTATGTCCACCTACTCCGCCATCTTGATCCTCTCCTCCAGGCCTTCAAGAATATGTTACTAAATAACCAATAGATCCAACCTCACCACTACTCAACATAGTTTTGGAAGTCCTAGCCACAGCAGTCAGAGAAGAAAAAGAAATCAAAGAAATCCAAATTGGAAAAGAAGAAGTAACAGTCACTGTTTCCAGATGACAGAATACTATACATAGAAAATCCTAAATATGCCACCAGAAAATTCCTTGAGCTAATCAGTGAATTTGGTAAAGTTTCTGGATACACAATTAACACAGAGAAATCCCTTGCATTCCTATACACTATCAATGAAAGATGAGAAAGAGCAATTAAGGAAACAATCCCATTCACCATTGCAACATAAAGAATAAAATACCTAGGAATAAACCTATCTAAGGTGATAAAAGACACAAGATTCAGAAAACTATAAAACATTGATGAAAGCAACCAAAGATGACACAAACAGATGGAGAGATATACAGTGTTCTTGGACTGGAAGAATCAACATTTTGAAAATGACTATACTACACAAAGCAATCTACAGATTCAATATCATCCCAATGAAATTACCAATGATATTTTTCACAGAATTAGAACAAAAAATCATAAAATTTGTATGGAAATACAAAAGACCCCAAATACCCAAAGCAATTTTGAGGGGAAAAAAATGGAGCTGGAGGAATCAGACTCCCTGACTTCAGACTATACTATAAAGCTACAGTAATCAGGATGATATGGTCCTGGTACAAAAACAGAAATATAGATCAATGGAACAGGATAGAAAGCCCAGAGATAAACAATGGTCAACTCATCTATGACAAAGGAGGCAAGGATGTACATTGGAGAAAAGGCAGCCTCTTCAATAAGTGGTCCTGGGAAAACTGGACAGCTACATGTAAAAGAATGAAATTAGAACACTCCCTAACACCATACACAAAAATAAACTTGAAATGGATAAAAGACCTAAATGTAAGGCCAGACACTATAAAACTCCTAGAGGAAAATACAGGAAGAACACTCTTTGACATAAATCACAGAAAGATCTTTTTTGACCCACCTCCTAGAGTAATGGAAATAAAAACATAAATAAATAAATGGGACCTAATGAAAAATGAAAGTGCAAAGCACAGCAAAGGAAACTATAAGTAAGACAAAAAGACAACCCTCAGCATGGGAGAAAATATTTGTAAATGAATCAACAGACAAAGGATTAATCACCAAAACATGTAAACAATTCATCCAGCTGAATATCAAAAAAAAAACCAAACAAACAACCCAATCAAAAAATGAGCAGAAGACCTAAATAGGCATTTCTCCATAAAAGACATACACATGGCCAAGAGGCACACGAAAATCTGCCCAACATCACTAATTATTAGAGAAATGCAAATCAAAACTACAATGAGGTATCACCTCACACCAGTCAGAATGGGCCTTATCAGATAATCTACAAACCATAAATGCTGGAGAGGGTGTAGAGAAAAGGGAACACTATTGCACTTTGGTTGGAATGTAAATTGATACAGCCACTATGCAGAACAGTATGGAGGCTCCTTGAAAAACTAAAATTAGAGTTACCATATGACCTAGCAATCCCATTTCTGGGCATATACCCAGAGAAAACCACAATTGAAAAAGACACATGCAGCCCAATGTTCATTGCATCACTATTTACAATAGCCAGGTCGTGGAAGCAACCTAAATGTCCATCAACAGATGAATGGATAAAGAAGATGTGGTAAATATATACAATGGAATATTAAGCAGCCATAAAAAAGAATGAAATTGGGACATTTGTAGAGATATGGATGGGCCTAGAGACTGTCATACATAGTGAAGTAAGTCAGAAAGAGAAAAACAAATATTGTATATTAATGCATATATGTGGAATATGGAAACATGGTACATATCAACTGGTTTGCAAGACAGAAATAGAGACACAGATGTAGAGAATTAATATATGGACACCAAGGGGGGAATGCGGAAGTGGGGGGGCATGTGGTGAGATGAATTCAGAGATTGGGATTGCTATATATACATTGCTAATAAGAAAAAATCAAATTTTATACTTCAAATATATTCAGTTTATTGTATGTCAATTAATTTCAATAAAAATTCTTTAAAATAAATAACCAATGGAGTACTGATTAAATCAATAGGAAATCAAAACCTACCTAGAGACAAATAAAAATGAAAATATGATGACCCAAAACCTATGGGACTCAGCAAAAGCAGTTCTAAAAGGGAAGTTTATAGCAATACAATCTTACCGCAAGAAACAAGAAAAATCTCAAATAAACAAACTAACATTACACTTAAAGTTGCAAAGCAACTAAAGAAAGAAGAACAAACAAAAACCCAAAGTTAATAGGAGGAAAGAAATCATAAAGATCAGAGCAGAATTAAATGAAATAGAGACAAAGTAAACAATAGCAAAGATCAATAAAACTAAAGCATGGTTCTCTGAGAAGATAAATGAAATTGATAAATCTTTAGCCGGACTCATCAAGAAAAAAGGTAGAAGACACAAATCAACAGAATTAGAAGTGAAAAAGCAGAAGTAACAACTGACACCACAGAAATGCAAAAGATCATGAGAGACTACTATAAGGAACTATATGCCAATAAATTGGATAACCTGGAAGAAATGGACAAATTCTTAGAAAATTGCACCCTTCCAAGACTGAAACAGGAAGAAATAGAAAATATAAGCAGACAAATCACAGCACTGAAATTGAAACTGTGATTAAAAATCTTGCAACAAACAAAAGTCCAGGACCATATGGCTTCACAGGAGAATTCTGTCAAACATTTAGAGAAGAGCTAACACCCATCTTTCTCAAACTCTTCCAAAAAATTACAGAGGAAGAAACACTCCCAAGGTCATTCTACAATGCCACCACCACCCTAATACCAAATCAGACAAAGACACTGCAAAAAAAAAAAAAAAAAATTACAGGCCAATATCATTGATTAACATAGACACAAAAATCCTAAACAAAATACTAGCAAACGGAATCCAACAACACATTAAAAGGATAATACAGAATGATCAAGTGAGATTTACCTCAGGAATACAAGGATTCTTCAATATATGCAAATCAATCAATGTGACACACTATATTAACAAATTAAAGAATAAAAACCATATGATCATCTCAATAGACACCGAAAAAGCTTTTGACAAAATTCAACACACATTTGTGATAAAAACTCTCCAGAAAGTGGGCATAGAGGGAACATACCTCAACATAATAAAGGCCATGTACATCAAACCCACAGCAAACATCATTCTCAATGGTGAAAAGCTGAAAGCATTTCCACTAAGATCAGGAACAAGACAAGGATGTCCACTCTCACCACTATTATTCAACATAGTTTTGAAAGTCTTAGCCATGGCAATCAGAGAAGAAAAAGAAATAAAAGGAATGCAAATTGGAAAAGAAGAAGGAAAACTGTCAGTGTTTTTGTAGGACATGACACTGTACATAGAAAATCCTAAAGATGCTACCAGAAAACTACTAGAGCTAATCAATGAATTTGGTAAATTTGCAGGATACAAAATTAATATGCAGAAATACTATATATATATAGTTAATACAATGTGATATGTCAACTATATCTCAATCAAACAGAAAAAAAATTGTTGAGTGAATTAATAAAAAATAACATTGTAAGGTTCATCTATTTGTTAGCTATGTTAGTAGAACATTACTTTATGTTGCTGACATATTCCATTTGTATGGCTTTTATTTATCTATTACCCAGTTGTTGAATATTTTTACTGTTTTCTGTTTGCTGCTATTACAAATAATGCCTCTGTGAACATGTACATATCTTTTATAGTTATAAGTTTTCATTTATCTTGGGTAAATTCCTAGAAGCAGAATTTCTGGGTTGTATAGTAGGTTTATGTTTAACTTTTGAAGACACTGACAAACTGCTTTCCAAACTGGCTGTACCATTTTAAAGTAATCTTCTCCAGTACTTGCTATTGATTTGTCTTTTTCATTATAGCCATTCTAATGGATGCATAGTGAAATATCTATTCACACCTTCTGCTTATTTTTATTTTTTTATTTTTTTTAATGTTCTTTTTTTTTTCTTTTTTAATTTATTTATTATTTTTTGGGGGGGGTACACCAAGTTCAATCATCTGTTTCTATACACATATCCCAATATCCCCTCCCTCCCTCAACTCCCCCCCCACCCTCCCTCGAGTACCCCCCACCCTCCCCGTCCCAGTCCTCTAAGGCATCTTCCATCCTCGAGTTGGACTCCCTTTGTTATACAACAACTTCTCACTGACTATCTTTTTAACAGTTGGTACTATATATATGTCTGTGTTACTCTCTCGCTTTGTCTCAGCTTCCTCTTCACCCCCCGCCCCCCCCAAACCTTGAGTTCTCCAGTCCATTCTCTGCATCTGCATCCTTGTTCTTGTCACTGAGTTCATATACAATGGAATATTACTCAGCTATAAAAAGGGATGAGATGGAGCTATATGTAATGAGGTGGATAGACCTAGAGTCTGTCATACAGAGTGAAGTAAGTCAGAAAGAGAAAGACAAATATTGTATGCTAACTCACATATACGGAATCTAAAAATGGTACTGATGAACTCAGTGCTTATTTTTAAATTGAGTTGTTTTCCTCCTTCACTGAGTTATGAGTTCTTTAAATGTTCTGTTTACAAGTCCTTCATAAGATACTTGATTTTCAAATATTTTCTCTAGTTTGTGGCTTATCTTTTTATTTTCTTAATTGTGTTGCTGTAAGTACAAAAGTCTTTAATTTCAATGAGGTCTAATTAATGAGTTTTTCTTTTACGTGTTGCACTTGTGATATATCAAAATTCTTTGTTAACCCACGGTTAAAAAGTTGTTCTCCTATGATTTGTTCTAAAGGTTTTTAAAATTTTAGCTGTTACATTTAGGTCTGTGATCAATTTTGAGTTAATTTTTTTTATAGTTTGAGGTGAAGATCTATTTGTTTTGTATGTGGATATCCAATTGTCTCAGTACCATTTGTTGAAAAGACTACTGTTTCTGTTCTAAAATGGTCTTTGTATCTTTGCTGAAACTCAACCATAAATGTAAGAGTTAATTTATGGACTCTCAGTTCTGTTCCATTGATCTATATGCCTTTCTTTGTGTGACTACCACATTGTTTTGATTACTGTGGCTTTATAGTAAGTTCTGAAATTAGTAGTGTAAGTCCTCCAATTTGTTCTCTTTTAAAAATTGTTTTGGCAATTCTAGGTCTCTTGCATTTCTATATACATTTTAGGACCAGTTTATAATTTCTATTAAAAAGTCAGCTGCGAATTTGATAGTGTTTGCATTGAATTTATAGGCCAATTTAGGATGAGTTGCCATTTTGACAATATTGAAATTTCCAATCCATGAGTATAAGATGTCTCCTTACTTATTTATATCTTTAAAATTTCTTACGTGTTTTTTATCCAATTATGAACAAAATTGCTTTCTTAATTTTGTTTTGGATTGTTCATTGCTAGCATATAGAAATACAATTGATTTTTGTATTTTGATTTTATGCCCTGTGACCTTGCTAAACTCAGTTGTATTAATTTTTATGATTCTTTGGGATTATCTACAAACAGGAACATGTTACTGCTAATAAAGAGTTTTACTTATTTCTTTCCTACCTAAATGTCTTTTCAAAAATTTTCTCTCTCTTTTTTTAACTTTTTTTTTTAAATTTCTTTGGTTAGACCCCCCCCCCCATACAATATTGAATAGAAGTAATTAGAACAGACATCTTTGCCTTGTTCTCAGTCTTACATGTAAAGCATTCACATTCAGTTTTTCACCTTTAGTATGATAATACCTGGTTTTGGATTTTTTGTTTTTTGGTTTTTGGTTTTTTTTGTAGACGCTCTTTATCAGATCGAGGAAGATTCCCTTGTATTTTTGGTTTGTTGAGAGTCTTGTTTTTCTTTCTTTCTTTTTTTTTTTAAGATAATTGGATGTCAGATTTTTAAAGTGATTTGTTTTCATCTATTGGGAAGAGTCTGTGGTTTTTGTTCTTTAAGAATATGATGTATTATATTAACAAATTTTTGAGTGTTAAAACAACTGAGAAGAATCCTAACTGGTTAGGCTATATAACCTTGTTTACATATTGATGGATTGTGTCTACCTATATTTTATTAAGGCTTTTTACATCTATGTTGGACTCTAGTTTTCTTTTCTCATGATATTTTGTCTGGTTTTGTTATTAAAGTAATACCGGCATCACAGAATGAGTTGGGACATGTGGCTAGTGCACCCAGTACCATGTTTTGATATGGATAGATCACTCGACACCTGAATTGATTATAACACATGGCTGGAGTAACAACAGTGAAGAAGCATGGCCTAAGAAAGTAGATGGCAGAGGTCCCTATTCTAGAATCACATCTTCTTGATTTCATTACCTCATATGAGGCCCTTCAACTCTTTATTTTGAGGGTTCTAGTGTTTTTGCTTATTCTATAAGGATGGGAGAGATGTAGACAAGAACCTCACTATGAAAATGTGCAAAAAAATAAGCCGTAGGCCAGGAGCATTGACATCATCTGGGTGTTTGTTAGAAACACAGACTTTTAGGCCTCAGTGAGATTGGAAATGTTACGGAGTTGTTCTGATTAGAAACATTAGGTGTTGCATGGATTTGAAAGGTCAAGAAGGAAAAAAAGGGGTCCAACCAGATACAATTGTAGGTATGAGACTTCCCTTGTTGTCATCTTGGGTTTGTGGCTACCACACCTGGGGTATTAAACACACAGTATTCATGGAGTGTTTTCATAAAGCAACATTATTTTGTACTCTTATTGTCCTTTTGTCTTTAATTACTGGGGTTAGTTTTCCATGACTGGATTAAAATCTGACATTTCCATGACCCTCTGGTCAGGGACTTTCTAGTCTGTTCAAATCAGAAAATAGAGTCTCAATTTAAAAATTAGAATGTGCAGATCCTTCATTCAAGAGCATGACTTGCTTCTCATCTCACAACTAGGAGGGGCTTTTATAGGAGGAGCTTTTATAGGAGGGGCTCTTCTTCCCTGGAAGAAGAGAGTGTGGTCAGTCACTTCCCTCTTTTTGGATCACCTCCTCCCTCACTTGATAGCTACTGATTTTTTGGGGGTGAGGGTGGAGGGTTGAGGTGAAGGGGTAAAAAAGGTAATATGGAAAGAGGGCAGGTAAGAAGTATAAGAAAGTTTTCCTTTCCCTGGTACCATCTTAGACTGGTCTTGAGCCTTCCTAGTTTGGCCAAATTTCAGTTACTCTGTGCTGAGTCCTGTTTGGGGTTTTAGGAAATCCTCTTGGACAGAAACTCACTATCTCATGTGGTCTTGAAAATTTTGCTCAACAAATCATAAGGATACAAGCCATTTCTGGCCCTGCAACACTTCTCAACCTTGGAGCAGCCAGCCAGCCTGCCTATCTTTATTTGGAAAAGGCAAAATATGACATGAGTCCACTGTAAATGTTCTAAATGCAGGAGACACAAATCGAGCTCTTTGAGAGGTCCTGGGAAGCCTTTCTCATTAGGCCTCAGAATGGTGGAACTCCTAGTACACTATATTTCATCCCAGGAGTTTATTTCTGAAATTCCTCCCAGATCTCCACAAAGTCTGGCCCAAACTGTAAGGTAGGTAAACAGATAATAGTCATGAAACCAATTTTCAAATATTTTTCTTTGAAAATGTGTATCTTAGTCTGGTGATTTTTTTTAGAAATTTCAAATCTATTGAATCTTCATGACTCATTGAAATATCCAATTTAACAATTGAGGTGAAACTGCCCTAACTTTTAAGAAAATCATAGTATTATATATAACTTTGGTAAATATCTTGGCAAATCTGAAGCTCTGGTGAATGAGCCAAGGAAAGCCTTGGTAGGAGGGTTGAGGGACCACTTGGAGCAAAGAAGGGATTAGGCATGATGAACTTGATGAGTAAAAAGCAGACATTTGGAGGATAGTGTGAATTTCTGAGTACACTGTCTGCCACATAAATGTATTTCTAGCTTTAATTTTCTGACACATTTGAATCCTAGAGGATGCAGTAAATAAGACTAAAAGAGAACTTTCACTAAAGTCATACCCCACTGTGGGTTATTCCTAAATTAACTCTATTTTAGGAATGCTTCTAACAGTATGTGATCCACAGAAAAACACACTATCTCCCTGATTCTTCCATAGAAAAGGACTCAGGAGAGACCCAGGTGAAATAACTTTTATGTGCTCAGGGGGAGGGAGAGAGGGTGGCCATAGGTGCTGGAGGAGTAGATTCTTGCCTGTGGGTCCCTCCAGAGTAGTGGTGTTCACAGATGAGGACTCTCCTGTGTCCACAGAAGTGTGGGAAGACTTGTTTCTCATGAAGCTGTGGTGACTGTCACAGAGCACCATGGTTGCCATGTGAGTGGATTTGTTCATCAATGCATAAGATCTCCCACGAACACCCGGAGGTGTGGTGAAACAGGGGAGAAGCTGGAGGAGCTGAAGTTCTCTTTAAGTAAACAGAGATTATGGATTAATTAATTTCAGTACAACTGTTTGTGTGGTCTCATTTGTTACTCAAAGGATTTTAAGGCCTAAGAAAATTTGACTTTGGAATTATAAGGTCATTTGTGTCAATAACTGACTGGAGCTGTTGAATATTGAGAAGAAACTCACAAAAATAGGATTTGAAGTCATCAAGAATAGGTCAAGCTTACTAAGGTATCATAAAAACTCATGAAAGAGCAAACGTGCTCTCTTTTTTCTCTGCAGTTTCTCTCATTCTGAGTGGAGGAAGCACTGAAGCAATTCTTTTAGTCATAAACCACTGACATATGGTGAGCAGAACATAGAGACTAACCTTAACCTTTTCATCCTCCAGAAATGGTTACATCTTTTTCAATAGAATTAGCATTAATGCATATGTACCTTTAAAATGTCTGCTAACAACATTAATCACTCTTACTGTGACATTTCTTTCTCTATACATCAACACCACTTTTGAATCTTCATATTTTGTTCCGCCAATTTTCAAAAATTCTTAATCTCCTTCCATTCTTTGCATTTCCTTTCTCACCTTATTCACTTTTCAAAATGGAAAGAATATTTATGTGAAAAAAATGCAATTTTCATCAAATATTTTTCAATTAGCAAAAAATGACTTTTGCATTACTTTTTTCTTTGGGCAAATATGTCATCTGAGTTAATTGCATGGAGACTCAGTCTCATGTTAATACTTTACTCTGTGTTCAGTTTAATGTTTCAGTGTCTGAATCTAAGTCTGGGAAAACAGGGAAAATATCATCAGAGATGTTTGGGCTTTAGGCCAAAGAAGAGAATCAGACTGCCACATGAAACAAGACTCAAACCTGAGAACAGGACTCAGCTGCAAAACATATGTTTAGGGAAGAAAAGTGCTTTTCTTCTTTGTAGTAGCATTACCTTTGATACATTCCCCTTTTGGCAGTCTTGACTAATAAAGCATTTGTAACAAAAACAATCTTGTGAAATTGTTGGTTTTCATCCTCCCATGTTTTAAATTCATCAGATTCAGCAGTGCCCTTCCCTGAAAATTGAGATTTGTGGTCTTTAACAAAGGTTTATAAGGCACATACGCACTGATGTTAAATCAGGTGAAACAGACAAGTGTTTCTGGAGGATGGAGAGGTTGAAGTTAGCTTCTATCCATTTGACTAACCATATATCAGTGGAGCATGACCAAAATAAATGGAGCACAAGAGTACGATCCTTAGTCAGACAACATGATTCAGTTTATTACCAAGGTGAAAGCAGAGAGCAGTGACTGGCTGCCATGCTGTGAAATTGCATTTTCTGCTACATTTGTGCTACCCCTCTGAACTAAGAAGCTAGGTCACTGTCCTATCATGTTAAACAAGTATGCAAGTCAGTGAAGGCCTTCCAGGTAGCAACATCTGGGTGATACTTTCCAGGACAAAAAGGGCCTCAAGGAACTGAGCCTCAAGTAGTTGCACATCTGTTTCAGGTTTGAAAATGTGGTATTCTTGCGAGCATGTCCTTGAAGACATTTTAGTTCCTGATTGCAAATTTCATCATTTTTCAGAAGTATTGATATAATGGCTACAAACACATTTTGTGGGCAATGTTCTGAGGGCTGTGTGCTTCTCATAGGGAGCATGTTTTGGGGACTGGTCATGTAGATGCTTGATATAAAATGTATACTTTTGAAATATAGTATATATGTTTCATAATTATTCAGTGAACAAGATCATAGCATTGTCCAGTTTCTGATGTGAGAATAATTAATATTTCTTTCGCTATTCTGCTCTGGTTTGTGAGCTCTTGGGAGTTTGTTGACCTTAAAATAAAAAAGATAAATTAATTAAGCAATTGTCTTGGTGACAGATAAATGAAAATCTACACCAAAATATTCTATTGATACATTCAGAAAACTTGGTGCTCCACTGGGACTGAGTCAGATGTGAGACGAGAGGTTAAACATCTGTCTTATTAATGGGTCTTTGGAAGAGTAGCTACTTAAAAATAATTCATCTGGTGAGTTAACTGAGCCTCAAGTTAGTCCTCAAATGCTAGGTTTATGCTTGCTGTCCAAATTAATTACCTGCAAATGATAGCTTGGATGACTTGCTTCAATTCAGGCAAGAAGGACAGAAAACAAAAGAACAGGACAGCCAAGTGGAAAAAGAGAAGAATAAATATTCTCAGTATGATGACTGCAAAACAAAGCCAAAATCGTCTAAGCACAATGACTGTGATGCATCTTCCATCACTCTATATACCCATTTATCTCTGCAGAGAGTACATGGTGCTGTTGTAAGAATTTTAGAGGATCTTGAGCAGTCTCAGCTCTACAAAAAACACTCATGGCTATAATGTCTGTATAATATATATGTTCAGGGTTAGAATGCAAATCACATGTTTATCTTTTCCTGTTTGATTCCTAATACATGAGAGTTGTATTGAATAGAAACTTTTAGTGGTCAGTATATGGTGGCTACAAATGTCATAGGATAGAGTTTCAAAAATCCCCAAGTAAATGGTTTGTCAGTAGTGAATGATTTTGGTGTCAGGACTGAAGCACCAAATACAGTTTCAGCCCAGGTAGAAGGATGGAGATAACAAAACTTAGCAGGAGCCCCAGGCTCAGATCTGGCTTTCAGGGCCAAGGAGGAACGAAGGCTATTGAGGCAGAGCTCTGGAGTGAGTTAGTTCTACCTTTGAAAACTGACCTGCAGCTTTCCCAAACTTCAGATTCTTCATCAGCCATGTCTGACTTCTTTCTCAGAGTCAAGCTATGATATTAGCACTCCTATTATTCTTAGTTTACAGGTTATAACAGTAAGACCCGGAGACGTTACGTATCTTACCCTGGGTAAGATGATGTGAATAAGTGAGGACTGAGCAGGAGATGGACCCATGGCAGTTTGATCCCAGTGCCCTATTCTCAGCAGCCATTCTCTACTGCTTTTCATTGATGTCAATAATTAATGGCACATTCAAAAGTGTCAATAATTCTAATCGTGTTACTTTGGGATTCCAAGATGTATAGAATGGCATGTGTGATTAATAAGCTTACCACTACAGTTTCGACTAAAACAACCCAGGTTCCTAGTTGTGCAGAAGGTTTGATTTTCAGAAGAAAAGATCCTTAACTAAAATTATAGTTGTAAATTTTAGTATCTTTTTTTCTTGTATTTAATGATATTTTGTGATTACTGAAGTAATAAATACTGTACAAATTCGAGTAAGTCAAGAAATACATTGAGAAAATAAGAAAATTTCACATAGTCCTGGTAACTAGATGTAATTATTTTAAACATTTTGTTGGATTGTCCTATGGCAAGTATGTTGTATGTGTACTTAGGGTGTGAATATATGAGTGCAGATGCCAGAAATATATTTGTCCAAGATCACACAAAACTAAGTGGTAAAATTAAGATTTTAACCCAGGCCTGCCTGAAATAGATTTTTGAATATATAAATATGTACATATCCAAAAACACATACCTGTTTGTATAACACATAAATAAAATTTTATTTAAATATTATTCCTATCCATTACAGTATGCATCTAGTCTTCAAAGACTATTTTCATATTCACCTTAAGTTTTATACCCGTACTAGAAGTTATGTAGACACGGTTTAACCCATCTCTCTGTTCACTTCTATTCTTTTAGACCCATAGTTGGCCATTCTTGAGTTTCTTTTTTTTTAAACCACTTTACTGAGGTATTACTGACATACAAAAAGCATATTCATGTATATACAACTTGAGTTTGGAGATGAGTATATATCTGTGAACCATCACCACAATCTACATCATAAACTAATCCATCACCTCCAAAAGTTTCCTCCCAGCCTCCTCTATTTTTTTCGGCTTTATTGGGGTATCACTGACAAAATTGTAAGAAATTTAAAGTGCACAATGTGATGATTTGATCTATGTATATATTGTGAAACGGCTCCCCCCATCAAGTTAGTTAACACGTCCGTTACCTCACAGATTTACCTTTTATTTGTGTGTGTGAATGTGTTAAGTTCAACTCTTAGCAAATTTTGGTTAAAGAATAGCGTTATCAACTATAGCAACATTAGTGCCTCAGACCTTATTTATTTTATAACTGAGAGTTTGTACCCTTTACCAACCTCTCCCTATTTGTCCCACTCGCCAACTCTAGTACCCACTTTTCTACTCTTTGCTTCTATGAGTAGAACTTTTTTTTTTAAGATTCCACATAAGTGATACCATGTGGTATTTGTGTTTCTAGCTGGACTATTTCACTTAGCATAATGCAGTCCAGGCTCATCCATGTTGTCACAAATGACAGAATTTCCTTCATATAGAACTATACCTATAAACATACATAAAAATATAAATGTAAATATATGTACACACACACATATATAATTATATATGGTAGTTGGATCATATGGTAGTTCTTTTTTAATTTCTTGAGGAAACTCCATACTGTTTTCCATAGTGGCTGCACCAATTTACATTCCTACCAACAGTATACAAGGGTTTCTTTTTCTCCACATTCTCAGCAGCATTTGCTATCTTTTGTCTTTTTGATAATAGACATCCTAACAGGTGTGAATTGCCCTCTTCATTTGTTTTATTTTTTGTTATAAGAATGCTAACCATAAGATCTACCCTCTTAGTAAAATTTTAAGTATACTATGTAGTATTGTTAATTGTAGGCACAAATTGAATTTCTTATTTTGATTAGTGTCTTAACTTCTTAGGGGAGGTGTTCGAATTTTTTTTCAGAAAATACTTAAAGGTTATATTTTCTGACTCCCTTGGATGTCTGAAATATTAGGTGTCTGCACACAGCAATGAAAATCCTAAATATGTTTGCCCTATATCCACTGGCTCTGATCTTGTTTCTCATCATTGATCTCTTTACCTTGTTCCTCAGAACTCTATAGGGAAATATTTAATCTGTCCTCTACTAAATTCATTCTCTGCTATATCTTGTATATCATGGGAGAGACTACACTATAATTTTTAATTGCAAAATCATATCTTTCACATTATAAATTTTCTTGTCCAAGATCTTTTTCTCTTTATGACTTAATACTATATTTTATTTGATTCACTGCATACTTGTGTGTATAGGAAAGTCCAAATTAGAATTTTTAAAAACATATTTTTCCTTGTATTAAATCTATCTCAAGGGAAGGCACCTGTGATGATCTCAGGACTATTCTTTTCTTTTGAATTGTGATATAATTTCAAAAGCATGGTGATTCCTTTTTGCTTATTCTTGCATAGGGAAGTTCATGTTTACCCAGGATTGACTTAAAGTAAGTTTGGAATTGAGACTGATGTGGGCCTCTGTCTAATTCTTCCATTTTCAAATATAAAGGTAAAAAAACTATTTGTCATAGTTCTTTTTGACTGGCTTTGGTATTCTTAGATTGAGGGTGGTAGAAAGGGAGTTTGAGTCAGAACACTGGGTGATCATTGCAGGTAAATTTGCCTCTGATCCAAAGTATTTCCCATTGTGTGGTGCTTGGTTTATTCTCACTTCTAGCCACCTCCTCTCTGAGTTGAGGGCTGCCAGTCATATTCTCCTGGGTCTCCTCCATCTGCTTTCTAGTACCCTTTCATTATAAGATAATTAAACAACTGTATTCAACTCACTGTTTCTCCCAAAAGTCCAGAACTGTGGTATGTACATTAAAAATTAAGTTGTGAAATAGGACTTGAGAGTCAAATAATCTGCTTCTACCTTTTTAAGTTGTGTGCCTTTTGGAAAATGATCTAATTTTTCTGAGGCTCAATTTTCCAATCTGTAAATTGAGAGAAACTACTTTCTCTTCTGTAGGGCTGCTGTGAGGCCTCTGGGAGATACCAAGGCACTGCCAGTCCATGGCAAAGGCCATCAATCAACAGTGCTGTGGTTTCCTACTGAGCCAGATTCCTACTAGAATCCTTCTCAAAGCATGCCACAGGCTCGCCACTCCCAAACAACATCCAGGCCCTTCTTTGGTTACATGCTTCTGTGATGCTTTTGTATGTTGCACAGCTCTTGGTCAATAGTTGCACTTGGTAGTTAATAAATACTTTAAAATTAATATGATGGACATAATTTGGGGCTCCTTTGGAGATTTAGTGAGTCATCTTTTGCGAGAGTTTCTCATGTCTTATTTTTAATTAGCTTTTTCCCATGGATGCACTTTAATAGGGAAAGAATTAAAGAAATAAGGCCACTGGGAGTGAGAGCCTGAGGAGCAACTAGAATCAAGAGAAGGAATAAGGGAACATTGTTCATTGTGAGCAGTGTAAAGACAGGAAATCCTGGATGTCACCCTCTTTTGTGCATGTGCCCTATTCCCTGTGAGATCAGTAGCAATCTTGTCCTTTCCTGAGCACTGGCACTAATCCCTGCCCTCAACAGCCTTGGATATGGAAAGAAGGAGAAGGAAAAGGTGGATTTAATGAAAATGCTTCTGTTACCAAACATATTTCTGTTGCATTTGTGCTGTATCCTGTCAGTACCTAACCATATGGTGTTAAAAACGCTCCCTAAAATGTGATTTTTTAAAAACTACTTTGCAGTTATAATGGGTAATAGTGACCTGCTTCACAGCTAGAAATGCATGAAAGTGGCTACTATGATATCTCCAAACTTCAAAATGCATTAGAGGACCAGGAGGGAGGAAGAAAGGAAGCTGATCTCTATTCCCATCTCTCTATAAATCACAGTGGGTACCTCTAATAATTTAAGTCAGAAGGGAGCACTTGGGCAGTTGCTTCTAGTCATTATTGGGCCATCAGACCCCTGAGCTGCGATTTTATAACTGCCTGTCTCCTTGGCTACTTATTCCACCTTGAAAGATGAGTCTCTGTGTCCAGACTTCAGGGCATCTTAACTTTCCTCCAGCCACAAAGCTCATCTGTAGCTACAACTGAGGCCTGCAGAGACTCCCTCCAGTGGTCACTCCAGCCCTGTCAATCAGGTAAGAAAAAGCCAACACTAGCTGGAGCAGTTTGAATTTGATAAACTGATCCTCTACATTAAGCAAAATAACGTTAAATGTCCTGGGAGAGATTTCTCCATCTTTGCAATAGATCATTCCCATTGACTTCATGGCCTGGGAAGACCCACTAACATTTAGAGACTGCAGACAGAACTCCAGCTACAGCTGCCTACTCCTCTGCCCTAGAATCAGAGCTATGAGGATGCCTAAGGGTGGTATTTCTGAAACATTCTTGCTCTGATCCCAAGTCACACAGCTAGTTGACCTCAGATTCTTTATCTTTAAAATGAAGGGAATGGACTAGATGCCCTTCTAAGGCTCTGTAGCTTTGACATTTTATGAGTTGATGACACAAATTTGCTTAAACATTACTTTGCATATTACTTGCCATCTTTCTAGTGAGCAAGTTAGTACAAGTCACAGATATAAAATTACAAAACCCCTTCACCCTGTTAAAAGATAAACTGAGGGGTATTAAGAATTTTATCTGTTGGAATCAGGCAGCACCAAACCATAAGTGGTAGCTGTGCTATGCCAACCGGAGCCGGGGAGAGACTTTGTAGAGAAGAGGCTGAAGCAAAGTAAGGAAATTGTTGATTGGCCATAGCTTAAAGCCTGGTTGGCTCTTTGTGATTGGTTATCCTTAGGTTTCAATTTCCCAACCTGAGGCATTTATGGGCTTGGATTTTGGATTGTTTATGCAGGCTGCCCAGCATTAGCGCCCCACTCAGTCTAATGTCCTCCTTGTTTAATGAATGTAACACTACTAATACTTTAGAGGGGAAGCTCAAACTAAGTCTACCCTCATCCTCCTGAGGCAGAGGAAGTTTTACCCTGAGTCCTGGGTTTGCCTGTAGCTGTTGCTCCAGGTTCTGCCTTTTATCAGCTAAATGACAAAGGGAAGTCTCCTTAAAACTCTTGAACCAGTTTCCATGTTTATAATGTGAGAGTCAGTTTGTTGTAAAGATAGTTAGAATTCATGTATCAAAAGTGACTGGGAACATAGCAGGTTCTCGATAATTCACAGGCAGGCATCTGCTCTGTGATATTGGGTGATTCACTCCCCCTTCACTCCTGTTTCTTCACATTTCACAAGTGGAACAAGAGCTGGATGAGCTCAGGACCTGCCCTGGTCCCCATTTTCTCAGATTCTTGCAGAGCCCTAAAAGAGGGCTCCAAAGAAATGTATTCTATTTATTTGACACATTTCAGTCTCACTTCCTCAATTTGGGTTCTCCATACTGTTCTACTTTCAGAAACAGTTTGTTCTGTGACAAAAGATTTGCAAAAATATTGGGATACTTGATAAAGTTTCTCTCTTTTTGTCAGTGATTCAATGCCTTTAACAAAATTTATAATCCTTTTGTAGCTAAATGTTTATATGTGTTGTTAAACCATAATGTAAAAGTATATAAACATTTTCATATGTTCTACTAGATCAAATATGGTACATATGATAATAATTAGAACCACCAACCTAACATATTGTGAAAAATGCCACATATGCGTTTAATTATAGTTTCTGATTTTCAAGCATGCATTCAGGAAAAGGAGGAAGTGGCTTTCTATTTAACTTCTTTGCCGCTAACAGAACATGCATGTGTTTTGGCAAGTTTCCTATGGAACATCTGTCTAAAAGGAAACATTGGGGAGTTAATCGACATCTACCAAGCCTGGGCAACTGCTCTATGGCCCATGCTGTCTCTGTTAAACTTCTTAACTGTGTATTCCTTTAAACAGAGTCACAAAACATACTATTGATTCAGCTCTTTGAATAAAAAAGCATATCACAAGCAAAACTTAAACTGGTTTATTTACAGATGAGCTTTATGAAGTTGGCAAACTACTTAGACTCTTTTTCCAAAAGAATTATTTGTAGAAGACGCCAATGCTGGGGTGGGGATAGGGTTATGGGGTGGGGTTTGTAAATGGCTTGCGGATGTTTCCAGTGGTTCATACCAAAGGAATGAATGGAAAAAGGCTCCTTAGAATTGGGTGGTGGGGGTGGAGAAGGAATGGGATGGAGAATGAAACAAACTGGCACTTTAACATTGCCTCAGTTCTGGTTGGAGGAACAATGATGAAGGATCTGAAAAATAATAAAGAGACCAACAATTTAGAGGAGATGGCTAGACAGATGTAGATAGAATGGGATTAAATCTTCCCTTTCTCAGCTAGGTTTGACAAAGAATGTCCAAATGGTTTACAAATGAAGAAAGATTAAGTGACAGAATGAATAGTTCCATGCTACTTGGAAACTTAGTGGGAATATTAGAATTTGAGCTTAATGCCTTGCTCTAAATTCTGACATTCATTTTTTTAAACTGCAGATATAAATTTTTCCCCACTTCATAATTAATTGTGCCACAGCAAGGACACTTAAGACTATGGTGATGGGTAAAAGACAAGACACCCAGTTAAATTTGAGTTTTGGATAACAATAAGTTTTTTTTTTTGCTAAATCTGGCAACTCTGGTCAGACAGTAATGTAAAATGACAGAAAGCCACAACAAGTCCAAATCAGGCAAGCAAGCCTAAAACAGGACCAATACAAAAGGCAAAGCTAGAGAGAAATCACACAGATGGTTAAAGCAGGAAACCACAAACTCCAAGGGAAGAACAAAGTGGTAGGGGACTGGGGATGGTTGGCAAAGAGGAATCAAGAGCTGGAAGATTTGCAGACCCAGGAGGAAGAAGCCAGAGCAGAACAAGAGAGAGAAAGTAATTCAGAAGAACTTTGATAAGGCACATACTAGGGCCTCACAACCAAAGTGATTGTATTAGTTTGGGCTGTGATAGCAAAGTACCACAGATTAGGTGGCTTAAACAACAGAAATTTACTTCCTCACAGTTCTGGAGGTTAGAAGTCTGAGATCAAGGTGTCAGCAGGGCTGATTTCTTTTGAGGTCTCTCTCGTTGGCTTGGAGGTGGCCATTATCTTTCAATGTCTTCTCATGGTCGTTTCTCTGTGTGTGTGTATTCTAATCTCCTCCTTTTGTTAAGATGCTAGTCGTATTGGATTAAGGCCAGCCCATATGACTTAATTTTACCTAATTATCTCTGGAAAGGCCCTGTCTCCAAATACAGTCACATTCTGAGGTACTAGGGGCTAGGACTTCAACATAGGAATTTTAAGAGGACATAATTCAGTACATCACATGTTGTACTTCCCAAATTGCAATCAATTCAGTTCAGTTCTGCAAGCATTTATCACTACTTAATATAAGTAATCTTGTGCCAGGTGTTGGGGAAACCAAAATTAATAGGGCATGATTCCCGCCTTCAAATGCACTATGTAGTGGGGAGTTAGACACATACATAAGAATATTGGTTTAGAGAAAACAGATTTAGGTCAAATCCTGGAGCAGCTCACTGGCAAAGTGAGCTTGGACAGTTTTCTGATCTGATAAAAGATGTAACCATATCTAGTAGTAGTCTTGAGAGTTGGCAATATTCATATCAAGCCCAGTTCCTGGTGCATAACGGTAGCTTTTACTGTTACAAAGTTTCATAAAACACACAGGGAGATAACTGCTACAACTAGAAAAATTTAGACAACTCCCCCCTAAAAGTCATCATTAGAGCAGAGCCTTATAAAACACCAGGAGAATTTTGCTAGGTGGAGAAAGGAGCTAGATCATAAAACAAATAAGAAACAGCAAGAGGCATACAAGTATTTTAATATGCCTAGAGCAGAGCAGGGCTGATGTAGGTGGCAGAAAATAAGGCCAGAAAAGAAAGTTGGTGCTACATTGTGAAAGGCCTTGCATATCATGCTAAAATATCTGAAGATTTTGCTACAGGCAAAGGAAAACAATGCTTCTGTGTAGTTTTGTTTGTTGCTGTTGTTTGCTGTTTATTTGTTTTTATTATTTTCATAGAGAATTAACTGCTTTTCAAAGGTGGTATATGGGAATGCCCGACTATAATGGAAATGAAACGAAAGTTAATAAAAAGAATAGCTCTTATCTAAGGCAAATTCTGGCAAGCAGTGTGTGCTAGAACTAGATCTGTCCCTTCCACAGTATCAATGGATAAAACAATTCTTTCAGTTTCCACCATGACAAAACAAAATGAAAATCTCTCAGCCCTTGCTTCTCCCTAACTGTCCCCACTTGGTACATAAGAACACTCAGATCTCTCATATTTTCTAAAAAAAATCCCTCCTTTGATCTCCCATCTTCTCTTTGCCTACTATTCACTTTATTTTTTGTTGTTCTTATTATTGCTGTTATAAATGGAAAAAAATGTTTCTTATCAAGTGATATGTGTTTATTGCAGATAAATTAGAAAATATGATAAGGAAATTAAAAACAAATTTTTAGTAACTCCCTCCAAACACCTAAAGATAATTTACTCTTTTGAATAGGTATGCAAATTTTATTTTCACAGTACGTGGTGGGATCAAACTACACACTCTTTTGGGTGTTGTGCTGTTTTTTTTTTAACATAAGCTTTTTATTGAAGAAAAATATAGAAAATTATACAGTTAAATGTTATCAACATCCATCAAAAAATAAAATATCTTCATTTCCCCAGGAGCCTTCCTCTCCCCCAAGGTCACCATGCCTGATTTTGAACGCTAGGTAGGGTATTTGCTGTTCATGTAGTGTGTACTATTTAATAACTGGCTTCTTTCATCCCACATTAGTTTGTGACATTTATCCATGCTATTTACTGCATAGCAGTGGTTTATTCATTTTTACTTTCTGCATGATAATTTACTGTATGAATCCACCACTATTTATCTACTCTTCTGTTCATGAGTGTTTGCATTGTTTTCTTTCTTGGGTTATGAATAGTGTTGCCATGAAGTTTACTGTACACATATTTTGGAGCATACTTGTATACATTTCTATTAGGTATATATTCAGGAAAGAAATTACTGGGATAAAAGAATATGCAAATGGTTTTCAAAACTGATTGATATACAATAGACTGCATATGTTTAAAGTGTACAATGTGATTTTTTTTCTTATTAGTAATGTATATATAGCAATCCCAATCTCCCAATTCATACCACCCCAAACCCTCCACCGCACTTTCCCCACTTAGTATCCATATGTTTGTCCTCTACATCTGTGCCTCTGTTTCTGCCTTGCAAACCAGTTGATCTGTACCATGTTTCTGTATTCTTCATATATGCATTAATATACAATATTTGTTTTTCTCTTTCTCACTTACTTCACTCTGCATGACAGTCTCTAGGTCCATCCATGTCTCTACAAATGTCCCAATTTCTTTCCTTTTTAAAGCTGAGTAATATTCCATTGTATATATGTACCACATTTTCCTTATCCATTCATCTGTCGATGGACATTTAGGTTGCTTCCATGATCTAGATGTTGTAAATAGTGCTGCAGTGAACATTGGGGTGCATGTGTCTTTTCAAACCATGGTTTTCTCTGGGTATATGCCCAGCAGTGGGATTGCTGGGTCATATGGTAATTCTATTTTTTGTTTTTCAAGGAACCTTCATACTGTTCTCCATAGTGGCTGGATCAATTAACATTCCCACCAACAGTGCAAGAGGGTTCCCTTTTCTCCACACCCTCTCCAGTATTTATTGTTTGTAGATTTTCTGATGATGCCCATTCTAACCCATGTGAGGTAATACCTCATTGTAGTTTTGATTTGCATTTCTCTAATAATTAATGATGTTGAGCAGCTTTTCATGTGCTTCTTGGCCATCTGCATGTCTTCTTTGGAGAAATGCCTGTTTAGGTGTTCTGCCCATTTTTTGATTGTTTTTTTTTGTTTGTTTAATATTGAGTTGCATGAACTACATATATTTTGTAGATTAATCCTTTGTCTGTTGATTCATTTACAAATATTTTCTCCCATTCTGAGGGTTGTCTTTTTGTCTTGCTTATAGTTTCCTTTGCTGTGCAGGAGCTTTTAAGTTTCATTAGGTTCCACTTATTTATTTTTGTTTTTATTTCCATTACAGGGGGGTCAGGAAAGATCTTGCTGTGATTTATGTCAAAGAGTGTTCTTCCTATATTTTCCTCTAGGAGTTTTATAGTGTCTGGCCTTACATTTAGGTCTTTAATCCATTTTGAGTTTATTTTTGTGTATAGTGTTAGGGAGTGTTCTGACTTCATTCTTTTACATGTAGCTGTCCAGTTTTCCCAGGACCACTTATTGAAGAGGCTGCCTTTTCTCCAATGTACATCCTTGCCTCCTTTGTCATAGATGAGTTGACCATTGTTTATCTCTGGGCTTTCTATCCTGTTCCATTGATCTATATTTCTGTTTTTGTGCCAATACCATATTGTCATGATTACTGTAGCTTTATAGTATAGTCTGAAGTGAGGGAGCCTGATTCCTCCATCTCAATTTTTTCCCTCAAGATTGCTTTGGGTATTTGGGGTCTTTTGTGTCTCCATACAAATTTTAGAATTTTTTTGTTCTAGTTCTGTAAATCATATGGCTTTTTTTTTTTTAGCTCTTTATTGGGACATAATTGCTTTACACTCTTGTACCAGTTTTTGAGATACACCAAAATGACTTAGCTGTATTTAGACATATATCCTCATATCCCCTCCCTCCCGTGTCTCCCTCCCACCCTCCTTGTCCTGGCTCTCTAAAGCAGCACCCATCATCGAATTAATCTCCCTTTGTTATACAGCAACTTCCCACTACCTATCTATTTTACATTTGGTAGTGTATATATGTCTATGCTACTTTCTGACTTCATCCTAGCTTCCCCTTCACCCTCCCCCCACAACCTCGTATCTTCAAGTCCATTCTCTACATCTACATCTTTATTCTTGCCCTGTCACTGGGTTCATTAGTACCATTTTTTTAGATTCCATATATATGTTAGCATACAGTATTTGTTTTTCTCTTTCTGGCTTACTTCGCCCTGTATGACAGTCTCTAGGTCTATCCACCTCATTACATATTTGCATGTCTTTTACTATGTATGAGATTGAGTATCACTTTATGTCCATTGGCTAATTGGATACCTCCGTTTTTTGCAATCTTATGAAGACTTGTGTTGTCCATTTTTTCTGGTAATTCTCTGCCTTTTTGTAATGATTTGTCCTTTATATATTCTGGATGCAAGTGCTTTCTCAGATGTATTTATTGTAAATGTCTCCTTACACATTGTGGCTTGCTTTAAAAAATCTCATAAAGTTATATTGATGAATTAAATTTCTTAATTTTAATCAACTCCACTTTATCAATCTTTTCCTTTATATTCAGTGAAAAGTCCTGTTTACAAAATATTTATCTATGTCAAAGTGGCAAAGATAGCCTCCTATGTTGTCTTCTAGAAGCTTCATTGTTCTGCCTTTAATATTTAGAGTGCAAACCCTAGAATTGATTTATTTATTTGACATGAGGTATGGGCCAAATTTAATTTTGTGTGTTTATTTTTACATCCAAATAACCCAGTACCATTTATTGAAAAATCCTTTCTTTCCTCATTCTGCGGTGCTTTCTCAGTACTGCTATTTTTTTTTGTAATTCCAGTGTTCATGCGTGTAGATCTATTTCTGAATTCTCACTCATCTTTCTGTAGATCCAAATTTACATGTAACTATTTGATTTTTATTTGAAATTTAATAAAATTGGAAATTTACTTATTTGCTTAAGTCACACTTAGCCATACTTCAAGTGCTCAGTAGCTACATGTGGCTAGTGGTTACCAGGACAGTGCATCTACAGAACATTTCCATCATATAGAGAGTTCTGTTGGGCAACATCACTGTAGGTCATTGCTGTTTATTTCCACAGATCTTATCACTAGCTGAGGAAATCTTATTTTCATTTGCTTATTGTCTTTGTCCATTATTAGAATATAAGCTCTATGAATGCAGAAACCTGGTCAATTCACTGTTTCATGCACAGATTCCAGAACAGTTCCTAGTACATGATATTTGTTGAATGAATGAGTAATATTCTGCTGTGTCCTGTGCTTTCTGAACTGCTTTCTGAACCCACTATATCTAATTTCAGTGAGCCATCTCAAGATTCAGAGCAGAGAAAGATACCTTGCTGTTTTGAAAATTTTGCAGTGTCCCACATAAGGTATTTATAATTGTTGTTGATTAAGACAATGTTACTCCTACAGAAATGTATGATATTGATAAACACTGTCTTTCTTTGGTTACTTACTTTGTATTACAGGCTGTTCCAAAATTTACATTAACTCATTTAATGCTTATGCCAACCACATGAATAGATACTGTTATTGTCTCCATTTAATGGATGAGAAAACTAAGAAACAAAGTAGTTTGGTGACTTATCCAAGGTCACCACACCAGAGAACGGAGGCACTCAGATTTGAATCCAAATGTCTGCTGCAAAGCCTGATCTCATAATAACTGGCATTAGTGCGTCTCAAGATAACCATAGAAGTCTGCAACTTATTTTGTTTGTTTATTCATCAACTTAAAAAATAATACAATTGTTGCACAGTACCAGATAGTGTCTTCAGCTCTGTGTATCTTTTGCTCTCTGCCACCTCTCTTCTCTCTTCAGAATACAGACCATATTTTGATTGATTTACAACCTCAATCCTAATGGTTTAAATTGTTTAGATATTCCTACTTATAGGTTGGATTCCCAAGAAACAGAGCAAGAATTTTAGCGCATCAAGGAGTGCATTTAAGAGAGATACTGTGAAGGAGGCAGGATAGGGAAGTATGGGATAAATCTATATAAGAATGTCATCTCAGCTGGTGTCCAGCTTCAGGCTGATCCCTTAGAGAGCTCTGGGGCATGAATTATACGGTGATCAAGGGGACAGGTCCTTTATACACCCATGTTAGTCAGTTATTGGCATCAGGCTGCCCGTGTGTATGTATGTGTTCACGCGTGCGTGTGCATCAGAATTGCCTTCAGGGAGAACACTCCTGTTTAGATCAGCTTAGGGAAATTCTCTGGAGAAGGCAAATGTAAGCCATTAGCCATCAAAACCTGGGGCTAGTATACTGACCAGGAAAAGGCGATCTTGACCAGGGCACTGACAGCATTCACTGCCCTCACTCCACCCCCATTAAAATGTTCCTCTTTTATTTATTACTTAAGATTAGTATGAAACAGTGTTCAGCATGTTCATGCAGTTGGCTGGTGTTGTGGGGATTTCACAAAACACTTACACAGCCCTGATTATTGCTGCTGGGTCTTTGCTTTAGGAGTACGTGTTACATGCATTTAAAGATTTCCAAATGGAATGAGATCAGAATGAAATAAGAACACACTACAAGCTATTTTAAACAACAACTAGTAAGTGAAAACATCCAGTAGATGATTAAGAATCACATCTTGAACCTCAGCAAAGACTGTGTAATGCACCTTTAAGGAGGAACGTACACATTAGCAGCTTTTTCAGTGATTTTGGTGTCTAACAGGGAACTCAGGAAATGTAGGCAGGAGGATGTGGAGTCATTTGGAGAGCTCAGTGGGATGAGAGGGCACAGAGCATGTCTCCCCCTGTTTTATTGATATTTATACTGTTTTCTGTTTATACTCTTTAGAAGAACAGTTATGAAAAAAGATATTACATTCATTGGCTGTGAATGTGACACCAACATCTGCTTGCCTTGGCTTGATGCCTCTGGTAGGAACCATTGGGAATGTTTTAGCCCACACCTTCTCTTTGGAAACAACATGAGCAAAAAGAAAACATCAAAGGCCTGAAACACCTGTGTAACCTCTTCTACACCATGGAACAGTCACATAAACTGATTCTGAAAATAAAGCCCTCTGTTCCTTGCCTCCCTTTGAAGATGCTGGGAAGGAGTGATCACACGAGGTTCTGATGGCCTGTGAAGTTCTTATCTCCTGCCCAGTAATCCTGAGATGTCAGGAAAAAAATCCTTAGTGCCTCTAAAAGCAAGAGCTGGGAGCAGGGATGTTGCGTATCAAGAAGTATCACTTTCCCATCCTCACTACAGCCTCACTTAAAAGGTCAAAGCAAATAAAATCTTTTGGTACAATTTTGGTAATCCATATTTAGAGAAAACCCTACTGTACCTTTATGACTTTATTCTCAGTTTTCCAAAATGAGATATAACTTGTTTCAATTGCTTAAAACAGAGGGGCAAACCAAGTATGGTGAATGCATTCTGTTTGAAATCAATTTCCTTCATCATTTTATTAGATTGAATGCTCTGAGCTAGGGATTATTATTTTCCCATTGTGCTTTTCCAAAACTGCCCACTCATGGAGCTCTGTGGCTGTGGGCTCTGGATTAGCTTCATTGCTTTTCTCTTCTTCTACTTTCCTGGCTACAAAGACACTTTCCTCACCTTTGAGTAGCAAGGTGGCATCACAAGAAAGGTAGAATAAACAGGATGATTAAACAACCTGTGTGCAGCAAGGGGGCAATATTTCAATAGCAAATATTGCTACCCATATACTTCAACAGAATGTGCTAAAGTAAACAAAATGATAGTATAATTATAGTAGTTCCAGTTATGTTAATTACACTGCATACACGCTTCACTGATAAGCACCTGTGCTGCAAAGAAACTCTGTGAGCCTGGAACTTGAGCCTTTTAGTGCTATTATATTCTTGGATAACATTTACCCTCTCAGAATTTTTTTCTTTCTTTTGTAATACTTCTGTTGGAAAAAAAATTCAGGGGCGTGCCACCCTATGTTTCTAGAGAAGCCAGAGAACCTATACCTGCTATGTTCTTCTGTGTTTCGGTTCCTTTCTCCTCGAACCTCAAAAGAAAAACATTAACATGTTCTATTTAACTAATTAAAATCTATCTTAAGAAAATGAATTTCCTTTTCAGTTTACTCCAAAACACATTCTCTGCTTTAATGTCATCCATAAAAGAGAACCCCTGAGAGATAAGAGAACCCCTGAAAGAAGAATTCACCAAAAGCTGTTATTCACATAGCAGGTTGCGTTGGGGGGGAGGGGGGGAGGGTGAAGGGGGGGGATAAAGATGGGAGAATCTGGTACTGCTCCCAAGTATTTTATTTTGGTGGGTTTATGGGACACATAAAGAAGGTCACAGATTGCAAAGATATGGAAGATATATAAAGAAACAAATCATAACAAAAAATCAAATGGTCAGACAGGGAAAATTAACTAAAAATAAACTAGAACCATTTAGATTTTAAAATTGAGTGCTAATGCACTTAAATAAAACAATGATTTAAATATTAAGCAATAAAAAACTCATCAATAAAATAAAAAGTAGTTTAAAGCCTAAGTCAACCAAAGGATTTAAAGAGTGAAAAGAACCCATGTCTAGTCCAGATATTATCTATGAGACATTGTCATAATAGTGTAGTAAATAATTACTTCAAGAAGAAAAAATAAGGAATTGTTTTCATCCCCAAAAGAGTGCCAAGAAACTAACAATTTAAATGAACTGCTTATAAAATCAGAGGATAAAATGAGTATATTAGTATACAGTCAAAGCAACAGAGTAAATTTCATTTATTTAAAAAGAAGCCTAAGTCAGTTAAATTCCACCTTTGCACCTCACTCCACTCCCTCCTGTGTCTTTTATGAGCTCATTTCAACAGTTACTCACTTTCTCACTTTCTCTTTCTTTCTTATTTTCTACCTGTTCTTTTCCCACAGACTGCTCAAGCTTCTTCAATCTAAAATGATTTTCTCTTACCCTTACTTCTCTCTTTCAGGGTTCACTTCTTTCTCTTCTTGCCCGATCTCTTGAAAGGATGGATGATAATCATTTCCAGTGTTCTCACTTTCACTATCAGTGCAAAGTAGAAGTTTCAGGGAATCAGATTTTTAAATAAATCAGCATCAACTTGTCAAAACAAGGCTAAATTCTCTTTTGTTCTGCCTTAGTTGCAGACAACTCATCTGCAATTAGGTTGACATCTAGTACCAGTAACCCTAAAACAGGCTTTTTATATGCCATCGCATGAGGTTTGTTTTCCATAACATTGCCTATTGAACAAAAAGAAACACTAAGGAAAACATAAATGTACTAAGGATATGTATGAGACAAGTGCGGCCTATAAAAATATCAAACAAAAACATATGCCCTGGAGGGAAAGGTTTTTAAAAAATGCTGAGCTGATTTTGCGTAGGCAAGAAAAGCTAAGAGTTGGTGACTAACCACCTGTAATTAAGTGAAAGCTTATTAGAAAGGAGGATGTTGCCAGCTGCTCTCCATTCTGCTGAGGGTAGAAGGATGAGATTAAATTATAACCAGAGAGGTGATATTAGACATAAGGAAGAACACCGTAGCTTTGGGGGGGGGGTGGGTGATATTTTCTGAAATGGATTATCAAGGGACAGTGTAAACCTCACTATAGAATTGTAAAAAGTTTGAAAATGGGACAATGTCTCAGATAATTTAGGTAATTTTTTTTGTAAACATAATGAATATTTGCTTAAGACTTGCTACTAGATGAGTCTCTGCTTATGAAATATATCTCAAGATGTAATGTGGATAAAATGAAAAAATGGTATTTTAATTTTGGGTAAATATTTTCTTTGCCTAGAGCACAGTTTGTTTTTATTTTACTCTATCTTACCTCAGTTCCCTAAAGATTTTTTAGTTGTTGATTTAAGTACAAATGCCTCAAGGTAGAAATGACCTTTTCTGATTCCTTCTAAGCTTTATTACTCTAATTTTTTTCAGTTTCCGCAGTAAGATAAGAGCATAACAGAAAACCTGTGTTCTTTGTCTTTCTGATTATCAAGGGTCTATGAAGACATGTTTCGACTTCATCATTCACTATAGAAATACTCATGACACCATGAAGGTTAATATATTGGTTCAGAAATGCATGCCTTGGGAAGTAAGCTTATGGGTGGGTTTCTCTCTTTCAGAGATAGTAAAAGAAAAGATGAAAAGATGTGAGAAAGCTCTTCATTTGCTTTTGGATTAGAGAGGCAAAAGTGACTATGGAGTAATATTAAAGTAGCAATTGATTTATCTGGATATGTCTTTCCAAAATACTCAGCAATAGAGAAATCACTGGGAACCTGTAAGTAAAAGTGTTCTATGAGTAACCTCCAAAGAAGTCACAGGTAAACCTCCAAATGTTCATGGATTTTACTCTCAGAAGTTCCTCCCAGGTAATTATTAACCTTCCCTACTTATTCTTTTTTTTAGATACTGATGTATCAAATTAAAAGCCAGACCTCAGCAAGAAAGAAGACACAATCTATGGAAAGAAGTCAGACAAATTAAAAGAACCTGCCACAAGTGACAAAGGCACCAAAGCAACTGCAGAGGGCACTGCTTAAAGCTGAATTCCCTCAGCAGGTATTTATCAGCCTCCCTGAGGAAACAGAAATTTATCTGAGATTTGAAAGATGTGTAGAAGGTAACTAATATCTTGGAACATAAGGGCATGGGTGAAGGACACAAAAATGTTTCATACAGCGTATACAGCTTGTGCAAAGGACCTGAGGTAGGAGGAAGCTGAGGAAATGAAAGACCACTATAAGTAGAGTAATAAGATGAGAAGTGCTGAAAAGGCTGGGATTAGATTGTGCAGAAAAACATGTGGCTATTAGATGCAGGGTGTTATGGATACTGTTTTAATACTAATGAACACAGGGAAGCTATTGAAGGGTTTTCAGTGTGAGAATGAGATAATGAAACCTGTATTTTAAAACCATCACTCTGGCTACAGTATAAAGATTTACTTGGGGCAAGATTGGCAGCAGGAAATCAGTGAGAAGGCTATTATAGTAGTATAATCAAAGATAGTGGTGAATCGACTAGAATGCTTGCAATGAAAATGGAGAAGAGTAGAAAGTTCAGTAGACACTTAGAAGGTAAACAAGAGATACTTAGAAACACTTTTTCTGGACTATAAATGGGGGTGTGGGAAAGGAAATTACCAAAAATGACTTCCAGTATTACAGGAAACAATAAAAAAGAACTTTTTTCAGTCAGAGCTTGCCAACCTTTTTTTTAAATAAAGCTCCAGATAGTTCATATTTTGGGATTTAGGGGACATGCAGACTCTGTCACAACTATTTGACTTTGCTGGAATAGAGTGCAAGAAGTCACAGACAACGTGTAAATGAATGGGGTTGGCTGTGTTCCAATAAAACTTTACCAAAACAGACAGGAGACCAGATTTGGCCCTGAGGCATAGTTTACCTATCCATATTAGATGATGAACACTCTGCGTAAACAAACTGTTATTTACATTGATGGCCCTGGATTATGGAAAAAAAATTTAAATTTGCTTCAGTGTTTTCTGGTGAATGAAAGCCATGAATATTTGAAATACTTTAAGAGAATCTAGAGAAAATTACTGAAGGCAATTTTGGTGCTTAAAGCCTTACCTGAATTTTTCAGATCACTAAAGCAAATATGGAATACATTTCATCCTGATAACAGGATGAAATTGAGGTTTCAACATTAATATTGCTAACTTAGCTTCAGAAAGGTCAGCTTTAAGAAGGCCTGAGTTACATTCATCTTATTACAAACAACTGAGGCAGCAACAAATATTTGCATGATGATATCTCTCTATATTTCACTATTATATCATTTTGATAGTGAATGACATTCCTCCTGAGTTGTAATAACTGTAGATAAAGGCATTTCTTCCCAGAATTTGTGATAACTTCTCTATAGCTTGTATTCTTGGCAACAAGTGTTTGGGTAGATGAACATAAACAAGAGCAAGTACAATTATGCAAACTCCAAGAAGACTCTGACACAATATTCTTTCATTCAAAACAAGTTTCTTAGCAATTCTGCAGAATGAATATGGAAAACTTATTAAGTAGAAAAAGTTGTCTTGAAAATTCCTATTTGTATGGCAGTTTTTTCTTAAAACCCTCATTTTATTACAAGCATCATTAAACACCTTTAAAGTCTGTGTCCAGATTCCAAACCAAATATCCAACCAGACTCTTCTGCTGCCTGGACTGTGGAATCTAAGGAAGCTTGAAAAATTATGGAGTTCAGTTCAATGACAACATAATTTTATTTTTACAAAGATAGTTTCTAGAAGTTATATGACTATTTCCTCATTTAATATCTAACTTTATAATACATAAATACAATTTTAAATTAATTTTTATTGGAGTTTGGTTAATTTACAATGTTATGTTAGTTTCTGCTGTACAGCAAAGTGAATCAGTTATAGATAGACATAAATCCACTCTTTTTTAGATTCTTTTCCCATGTAGGTCATTACAGTGTATTGAGTAGAGTTCCCTGTGCTATACAGTAAGTTCTTATTAGTTACTTGTTTTATAAAAGATGTTTTAAAAGTCTTGATTCTTTTAAACATAATACCCAGAATCAATGAGTTCTCATAGCAAATTATCTCCTGGAGAGCAGGCATGGAAACATTCTTTTTTTTAATTGAAGTATAGTTGACTTACAGTATAATATTAGTTTCAGGTATACAGCCTAGTGATTTGATACTTTTATAGATTATAATCTAAGGGAGCTGACCTAACAGGTGTTTTCCTTTTCATATGATTTTATGAAGCTATGAAATCCTCATTAAGTCGTATCTCACAGGCATCTCTCTTGGAACCAGCTGTGCCAGATAAGCAGAAAAGGTTTTCTGATACTTCAATGCTACATAGTAAAGTGAGAACCTGAAACAACAAAAAACAAACAAAAACCCACCCAGGTGCTAACTATTTAAAACCCTATTAACTATGCTAATGTGGTTTTCCTACTAGGTCTTTATAAAAACACTATTAACACTTTTCACCAGCAGCTACTCAAAGGCAGACCTACACTTAACTCCAAGATTTTCACCTCTTTTGTCCTGGCCAAAAAATAATTAATGCTAATTATAGATCAATTGACTTCTTGTTTATTATTTCAATGTCAATGTTAGTGCTTTCTGTGTACATATTACAAGACTATGTGTGGGGGAAGAAAAGTTTTTAAACGTAAAACAAACTCTGCTCTTGAAGAAATTAACCAAGGAAGTGGAATAGAAATTTAGAGTCAATTAATAATAACTGAGAGTTTATGGTAAATAAAAATGAATATTCAGCTGGAGAAGCTAAAATAATTCAAAGAAGAAACTGTTTTGGGAATTTCCAGGAAACACCTCATAGAAGATAGAGAATTGGCCTCGAAAAATTTGAAGGATGGATAAGATTAGGAAAGATAGTCAAGGTGGCAGGCGTGTCATGTAGAATGCATAATATGTCATGCTCTGTCTGGAATACACATGACAGGCTTTGGGGACTTATTATGAGACCACCCTGGGCAGGGCAGTGTTTAGTTGCAAATCAGTGAAGCGAGTTGAATAGTTCAGTGACTCATCAGCAGAAGGATTTGGATATGTTCCGTGGTAGCATCAAAGAATTAAATAATAGGCAGGAGGAGTCAGTAAACTAAAAACAGGAAGGCTAGGAAAAAATTAAAAGAAAATAGTGCCACGAAATCGCTGAGAGAGAAGATTTTTTTAAAAGTAGGAAGAATGTTCCAGTTGAGCACCAGTTGGAGAATAGAAAATCAACCCAGATTTTGATGATTGGGAATGGTAGGAAGTGCACTCTCAATAGACTGTTGGGGATAGAAACTGGATTGAAATAAGTTTAATACAGATGAAGCCTGAGTAAATTGACAATATTAGTGTAAGTCTGGAAGCTGTAGTGTCTAGATAAAGATAGTTGACTGGGTACATTTTTTTACCCCATCTTCCTCCCAATATCCCATTTAAGTGACTGAAAAGATGTTTAAAAGAGTACATTTATAGGAGTGCTGCAAAATATTAAAACACTCAAATTCTTGTCTTATTTAGGAGAAAAGTTATAGGGGTTAATTAAATTGATCAATGTTGACAGAAAAAATATGTTTAAATGTTTGTAAAATTTTAATGGTCATCTTACTAGGTGTCTATATCTGCATCTACGTGTCTATATCTGTTGATGTAGAATATTGAATATCATTCTCAGACAAATGGAATTTAAAATATATGTGGGAAAGTAGATGGAATTCGGGGACAGAGTGACACAACTGTGGAGGAAACATAACCTGGTTAATTAAACTAATCAACATATTCTTTCACCTGTCAAGTCACAGAAAGCAAAGACCACCAGACACTCAAGGAAAACAAATAATATGAAAGAAGGAGCTAAAGACAAATAATTCGAGGAAACAGATGTACAGAAAAGAGACCTTAAAAATTTTAGTTGTTTCAGAGAGATTCAAAAAGACCCTCAATTTATACAGTGAAAACAAGATTCAGTAAAAATAGCAATCAGAGAAAGTAAAGGATTCTTGGAAACTAAGCATATTTGCTAAACTTTTTAAAAATTAATAAAAAGGCTGAATAAGTGAATGTACATTGCTAAAGAATATAAATTAATAAAGCACTTTAGTTATAAAATAAATAAGCCATGGGGATGAAATACACAGCAAAAGGAATATGGTCAATAATACTGTAATAACTTCGTATGGGGACAGCTGGTTACTAGACTTATTGTGGTCATTTCATAATGTATGCAAATGCCAAGTCACTAATGTGATTTGACACTTGAAACTAACATAATATTGTACACCAACTATATTTCAATAAAAAGGAATTCTTCTTGAGTAAATAAATGAAAAAAACAGGAAAATATTCCAGTACCTATGTCAGGGTAAAAGAAATAAAAAAAATATGAAGAAAACCTTTTAGTAGATATCAAGGAGAGTTCCAGTGTATCTAATATTCCTGTTCTAGGAGAGAAGAGGAATGAGATATTTGAGCAATCAAAAGATAAGTTGACTTTAAAAAAGGAATGAGGTGGAAAAGATTCAAGTCTTCATATTGGAAAGCTTACTGGGTATCTAGTAGTAAAATGAAATAAAGCAAATACATCCACCCCTTCGTTATCAAATATTTTATTCAATATTAATAAATAGTAATTAGCATATAGTAATATGCCAGATACATTAGAGATACAGCCGTAAAGAGGAGAGACCAAATTCTGCCTTTATGGATCTTATATGCTAAAGAAAAGAAATAAAAATAATGAATTAACAAATATGGCAAAAATTAAAAACCAATACATTCTCTGAAGAATGTTATGTGCGTAATGAGAGAATAACTGTATGAAGCTACTTTATACGAGGATGTCAATGAAGGTCTCTGAGGTAGTAACATTTACTATAAGATCTGAATAGCAAGAAAGTGCCAGCCATGAAAAGACCTGGGAGAAGAGCATGCCAAGCAGAAGGAAGATCTTTACATGTCCTGGTGAATTTTCCAAATGCCAAACCTTAAGAAAAAAAAAAGGAAACATATCAACTACCCTTGAGTAGGAATAACAGTGGAATCAGAACTTTCATCTATAAAACTGTATACTAGTAAAAGAAGAGAGAAAATAATTCTGAGTCTAGAATTTTATAAAAGGTCAAACTACCATTCACGTATTTTTTCAGATATGCAAGGACACTGAATTCATTCTGGGAGGAAAAAAGAAAACTTTAGTATGTATTCCAGCAGAATGAAAAAAGAATACAAGGTAAAGTATAACATGGGGTATATGATCAAGCAAATAAATCAATAAAGCATGTTATTTCTAAATAATTATTGATAGCGTAGATGTAAAGTTTAGTTCAATTGTTGATTGTTCTGATTATAGCTACAGAAAAAGCACCCCAAAGTTTAGTGGCATAAAACAACAGTAATCATTTATTATTATTTTCTATAATGGTTATGGGATTGACTCAGCTCAGCTGAGACCTAAGTTCTTCTCATTTAGGGTCTCTAATGTGGTTGCAGTCAGGTGATTAGTGGAGGTAGAGTCATTTAAAGGGCTTCCTCACTCATATTAGGGGGTTAATGCTGGCTAACAGCTGGGGCCTCAGCTGAGGCTGTCAGCTGGAACACCTTGATGCAACCTCTGTGTGTGTGGCCTGAGATTAAAGCATGGCGGCTAGGTTCTAAGAGCAATCATCCCAAGAAAGCAAATCAGGTGGAAGCTGTATTTCCTACAATCTGGCCTCAGAAGTCATAAAACACCTCATATTTGTTAGGAGCAAGTCATTAACACCTGGCCAAATTCAAAGGGAGCGGTATTAGACTTGTACATGTTTTAAAACCACCACACTGAGGAAGGATACTTTAAAAATTGTCACAATATAAAAAAATTAATAATAATCTGGTGATGAGAAACAAAAAAGAAGTAAAAATGTTACTCAAGCCCTTGTCTTATTTGGGAGGAAAAGTTATTGAGGTGAATAAATTATCAAAGTTGACACTGAAAAAATGTTTAAATATGTTTAATAAATTGCAGTAGTCCACACATTATATACCTATATCTATTTACACATAATTTTCCCCAATGAAGTGCTTAATTTGTTAAATAATTCATCTTGAACATTCTCCCCTCTACCACAGATATATCTGTTCATCTACTTTCAAGGCTCATGCCATCAGGCTTCATTCCTGACCTCCCTGTCTGTCAGTTCTCTGACTCAGAATCTTCCTCCTTTACAGTGGTAATCTATGAAACTTCAGTTTCTTTTAATGACCCATTGGTCAAAGAAGCCTCCAATGCCTAAATCTTTCTTCTTCAAATGACCTCCATCTCTACTGAGATTCACCTTTGCCTGTTACCAAACTCTGAATCCTGTCAGCCCTGGGAATTACTCCACCTCACATTCCAACTGTAACCCTCATCTTCAACTCTTACTATATCACCCTTCTATTTTAGAGATGTCAAATTCCTTGATATTTTTATTTCCTTCCAGTTTATTAGCCCTGTTGCTCATCTTTTCCCATACGTAGCATGAACCAAATTGTTGATTATCTTATTCATTATGTTGCAGATATGCAAACAGAATCTGCCTAGTTAGCTCAGGCCTATGCTGCAGTATCTACTGAACCATGTTTAGTCTTTCACTCCCTCAGGTTTCTCACCTCTAAACTGAAGACAGTTACTTTATGTAGCTGATGTAAGAACTGAGTGTGAAATGTTTCCATTGTGTCTGGTAGATAGTGAGGACTGAGTGAGTGCTGTGGTGGCAGCAGTGGTGGCAGTAGTGGCTATTTTCAGAGGAGGTTGCTCTGAAAAGTTGAAATAAAGCAGGGGAAATAATAGGTCGATGCCTCAGAAGGCTGGTATAGACTTCCTTGCCTCATATTATTCCACCTGCCTGAAGTTTATCCTTTCTTTCCCCGAAAATTCCAAAACTACCATTTTTGGTACTTCACATTAGTGGGGGAAAAAGAGATCAGATATTCCAAAATTTCTCTTGAGTCCAGTGGATAACCATTGGGTTCAATTGAAGTGATACACCAAAATGAATTCTAGATGGAGGAAAGGTTTAATGGAAAAAAATTGAAATGATAAAAGCATTTGAAGAATACATGGGAAGGTTTATTTATTTATTTATTCATTTTTGAGAAAGCTTTACAAAAACAAACAAACAAAATGCCCCAAATAGAAGTCATTTTCAAATTGATAAATTTGATCCAATAAAATATTTTAAGTTCTGTGTGATAAAAATACCTAAACAAAGTCAATAGACAGATGACAAACTGGGAAAATATTTGCAGCACATATGGCAAAAAGACATTTCCCTGTACTAAAATTACACTAATTAAATATACTTAAAGTTTTAAAATATATTAAATTTTTAAAAAGCAAGGGCAAAACACTGTATATGATGCTTCTATTTATGTAAAAAGAAAAGTGAAAATATGTACAAATGGTTGCCCATGCATTGAATATCTGAAGAGATATACCAAAAAATGGCAAAAATGAGGTGCTTCTAGGGAAAGAAACTTGAGACTTATTTTCATTAAACAGCTTTTTTTACTCTGCATTTTTAAACACATATATAGCAATATCTTATCATCATAAAACTGAAACTCTTTGTAGTAAATCTTCCCTGAAACCCTGAATGGGAAAAAGGGAGGGCAAAAAGAAGGAAGGAGGGCAGGGGGAGGGAGGGAGGGAGGAATAAAAAAAGAGGAGGAAGGAAGATCTAACATCTCAATTCTCACAGTAACTAATCTTTGTTTTTTTAATTACTTTATCATAAAAAATATTCCATCTTCTCTACTAGAACACAAGCTGTTTAGGGCAAAAACATTTCCCAATCACAGTTAGTGTTTTGTACTGTACAAACATTTAATAGATGCTTTATATACACTTTTAAAATAAATAAGCAAGTGAAGCTTATCGCACAGTGTATTTCATGTGTGATCTTTTTGCTTTGCGAAATTTGCCTCCTGTTATCTCCTGTGCCTCTAGTATGTTGCACAGATTTTCCAGAATTTTGGAAAGTGCAAAATAAATATTGCATGATAGCAATATTGTCTCTCTGAGAGGGAGTTTTATACCACTGGCATTTGAGTCAGAAAAGTTCCAGAGCCCTGTCATCTTGTATAAATCCTCCTCATTCAGAAAGACAATACCACTAAAGAGCATAACATATATAAATTTGTGTATTCTTCAAGACGGTCCCAACCAAATGAAAGTGAGTAACCTTCCACCAAAATCATTAATAGTTTACATTTGTAGTAAGCTTACTGGAAATGATTGGTATGCGTTGTGTATAAATTTGAAGCTTTATGCTGCACACAATTTAGGCATAATTGATTGACTGAATAATTCTAGGCTACCTTATAATCAAATTTCTTCAGCCCAGTGTTAGATGTTAAATCACATCTCCAAAATGTGGTTCTAGTGATGAGAGTCCATTAACATTCTTGAGTGGTATTACATACAACAAAATTGCAAGCATATGAGAATGAAGACAATCTTTAGAAAAGAATGGTGTGAAACTAGAATTGGATCCAGTTTGTTAACAGCAGGGCCAGCATCCACCTAACCCCCTTCACAGGATGGGGCCTGATCCTTACGCAACTAAGAAATCCGATTCATTAGTGTCTTGACTCCACATCTGAATAATAGCCTTATTTGTTTACTCACTAGTCTCTGTAATTTCTGCAGATGTTTTTTGATCAAAGATTCATCTTCAAGCTAATTCTATCCTCTTTGTCAGGAAATTGTACACAGATTTCATCTAAGAAGACAAAGGCTTTGCCATGAAGTTATTTAAGTGGCAGTAAGCAACATGTTTAGCCAGAAAGTTTGGCCCAGAGCTCAGGGTTAATACAGTAATGTACTTAAATATCACATTTGTGCCATGATGCATATATCATGTACCTATAATGTAAAAACACATTTTAGGTAAAGTGCCACACGTACCTACACACACACAAAAGTCTCCATCTTCAGTTCTTCAATGTGTTCCTGAGTGTACTTCCTATGAGTGAAAAACGTGGCTCAGATCAGACCCTTTCCCTACCCATATTTTGAATCTGCAAGAGTCTGCTTTTCTAAAATTCCAAATAAGTCCCTTTCTTTCACAACCACAAATGCACGCTCCTGTGTGTATGTCTGCCCCCGTCTATCTATGTTGCATATGAAAGTTTCAGTCCAAGAGCAAACATGATTGAAAAGAGGTAGGCCCAATATTCTGTGGTCATGTTGAAAGGCAGGTCGAGGCAGAAATGTGTGTAGGGCAGTGATTGTTCTGGTGTGCTTTGGGAATGAGTAGTGCCACAGATGTGGAACTTTCAGTGCTAAAACCCAGATGGATCTGGGTACACTGAGATTGATGATCACCCCAAGTAGGTTACTTGTCTTTAAAATGATGTTGTTTTTATCATGTGGCCATGACTGGCTTGTGTAGCTATAGTTGGAGATTCTGATACTGTGCTTTGTTCATCATCCTGGGAAGTCTTCTCAGCACCTGGGGCTATTGTGGGGACTCCCCTAGCAGCCCAGTAGTTAGGACCCAGCACTTTCACTGTGTTGGCCCGGTTCAATCCCTGGTCAGAGAACCAAAATCCTGCAAGCCATGCAAACACAAACAAAAACAAAAACAAAATAAAAAACAAAAAATGGGGGCTATTGTGATTTCATACGTCTCACAGAAGAAATTCCTGGCAAGGTCTAATGTGGGAGAAACTGGGGAGAGAATGGCAGTATCTTCAGCATCTTTTGTAGAACCATTTCTTCTACCTCATTTTTCCCTAGGCTATTCCTGTCCTCCAATTATTCCCTTGTTCCATTCCAGAATTTACTATATACTCGGAGGCAGAGAGTAGCTAGTATTGGATCTACAGTTGAGCAGACTTATCACATGATTGCATTAACTCTGAGCCCTCATGATAAGTTCATCCTAGATTTGTGAGTTTGTTTACGTATTTGGTACATAGTGTGTTCTATATGTCTTTGGAAACATTTATTGGCTTGAATGAGTTAAGTGTTGCAAATGATCCTCATGTTATAGGAAAACTTGAAAGCTTGTGGGATTAGCAGTATCTAGTATTTAACTAACATTATTATATTATTAAATATGCATAGTCAGCAGAGTTTTGAAAATGAAAAGAGAATTCTGTTTGAAAATGAAAGCAGAAAATTTCTTTTGATACATCTAGGAGAGTGATACTTGTTCGTTTTTGAAATCTTATGATACAAAATATACTAGGAAATCAGAAAACATAAGAAAGCATGGAAACATCATTACTTGCAACGTCTTCTGGGAATGGTGAGAACTATCGCTTATGAAGTCTTTGTTACTTGCCAGGCATTTGCTAACATCTTTGCTGTGGTTATTCCTTTTAATTCTCATAGCAATATTCTGTAGGCATTGTCATCCTCATTTTACAAACGAGTAAGCTGAACTCAGAAAAATTAAGCCATTTAAAGTTATAGAGCTGATACTGGTAGAGTGAGAATATCTGCAGTGCTCCTCTATCTTTCAAATTCATGCCCTTGGCCACTCTGCTGCCATGCCACTCTGCTCAGTCAGTTTTCTCTATTCATTCAGCAAGCATTTATGTGTCATGAGAGTTAGGTCTGTGCAAAAGACAGGAAATCTAGCAGGGAGCATGACGGACTTCATTTCTGCCTCTTTGAAACAAATACTTAATGCAAGTAGTCCCTACCTTTGTACATAATGAATTCTCAAAATGTTTTTAAAGGCCAAACTTAAATCTTGGTAGAGAGAGTTCTTCCCAGAGAAATATAGAAATTAAAATTCTTAATCTTTACCTTCTAAACACAATATGAAGTCCTTTATAATACACACTGTAACTAGCTTAATCCTAATGAGTATCTGAGTGAAACTAAATTTGATTTCTTTGGCTTTTGAACCAGAATTATTAATAGAATTATTACCTTTTAGGTCAGTGGAGGATTTTGGTGGCTTAAATGTAAACCTAAGCAATGGCAAAAAATGCAATTGCTTTCAAATTGAGGAACTCAGTACCCCCTTACACATTTCACTTTATTGAAGATAGGCCAGTACATAATACAATTCATCTTGTTTCCCTCTGTCTCCATTACTTTAAAAGGGCCATGATATGCCCTATTAAGTGTAAAAATTAATTGTGTCTTTCTCATATAATTTATATGGCATTTACCCAAGGTCATAATTAAATGTTGACTTGTATACTAACATACTTTCTTCAATCTTCCAAAATTTTACAAGGATAAGCAACAGTACAATACTTAAATAAATACTTCACGGAAAACAAATCATAGTGATCTTAAAAAGGTAATTCAATACACTAATCTGATCAATTGGTCTTGTAAAATCAATCACACTTGTCTTCAAACAAAAAGACAGAAAAAATTCATAAATGAAATATGTTTTCCATAGGGACTCAACCAGAGTTTGATTTATAAAAATAGTCCCTAATAGAAAGACTAACTTCATTCTTAAAGAATTTCCACACACACACACACACAAAAAACAATGAGAATTCTGTTTTCTTTTGTACTAGTTAAGCAACTGGCTGGATACATGTAAATCATTCTGAAACAGAGTTTGTAGTTATAGTTCTATAGTCTTTGTTTTTCATGTGTACGTGGAAATGACAATAATCCAAATCACCTAGAAAGCCTAGGCCAGAGCATTCTTTAAAATAAATCCTACTCTGAAACTCAGACTGGGTTTCCAGAGAGCAATGATGACTCTCATCACCAGGTTATTATTATTATTATTATTTTTTTTTTTTTAAATTTTAATTTATTTATTTATTTTTTTGGGGGGTACACCAGGTTCAATCATCCGTTTTTATACACATATCCCCATCTTCCCTCCCTTCCTTGACGCCCCCCCCAAGCCCCCCCCACCCTCCCCGCCCCAGTCCTCAAAGTCATCTTCCATCCTCGAGTTGGACTCCCTTTGTTATACAACAACTTCCCACTGACTATTTTACAGTTGGTAGTTTATATATGTCTGTGTTACTCTCTCGCTTGGTCTCAGTTTCCCCTTCACCCCCGGCCCCCTCCCATACCTCGAGTTCTCTAGTCCATTCTCTGTATCTGCATCCTTGTTCTGGTCACTGAGTCCAACAGTACCATTTTTAGATTCCGTATATGTGAGTTAGCATACAATATTTGTCCTTCTCTTTCTGACTTACTTCACTCTGTATGACAGACTGTAGTTCTATCCACCTCATTACATATAGCTCCATCTCATCCCTTTTTATAGCTGAGTAATATTCCATTGTATATATATGCCACATCTTCTGTATCCATTCATTTGTTGATGGGCATTTAGGTTGCTTCCATGTTCTGGCTATTGTAAATAGTGCTGCAATAAACATTATGGTACAAGTTTCTTTTGGGATTATGGTTTTCTTTGGGTATATGCCCAGGAGTGGGATGACTGGGTCATATGGTAGTTCTATTTGTAGTTTTTTAAGGAACCTCCAAATTGTTTTCCATAGTGGCTGTACCAATTTACAGTCCCACCAACAGTGCAGGAGAGTTCCTTTTTCTCCACACCCTCTCCAACATTTGTTGTTTCCAGACTTTGTGATGATGGCCATTCTGACTGGTGTGAGGTGATACCTCATTGTGGCTTTGACTTGCATTTCTCTGATGATGAGTGATGTGGAGCATCTTTTCATGTGTTTGTTGGCCATCTGTATGTCTTCTTTGGAGAAATGTCTATTTAGGTCTTCTGCCCATTTGTGGATTGGGTTATTTGCTTTTTTGGTATTAAGCTTCATGAGCTGCTTGTATATTTTGGAGGTTAATCCTTTGTCCGTTGTTTCATAGGCAATTATTTTTTCCCATTCTGAGGGTTGCCTTTTAGTCTTGTTTATGGTTTCTTTTGCTGTGCAAAAGCTTTTAAGTTTCATGAGGTCCCATTCATTTATTCTTGATTTTATTTCCATGATTCTAGGAGGTGGGTCAAAAAGGATGGCGCTTTGATGGATGTCATATAGTGTTCTGCCTATGTTTTCCTCTAGGAGTTTGATAGTGTCTGGCCTTACATGTAGGTCTTTAATCCATTTGGAGTTTACTTTTGTGTATGGTGTTAGGAAGTGTTCTAATTTCATTCTTTTGCATGTTGCTGCCCAGTTCTCCCAGCACCACTTATGGAAGAGGCTGTCTTTTTTCCATTGTATATTCTTGCCTCCTTTGTCAAAGATAAGGTGCCCATATGTGTTTGGGCTTACTTCTGAGTTCTCTATTCTATTCCATTGATCTTCCTTTCTATTTTTGTGCCAGTACCATACTGTCTTGATCACTATGGCCTTGTAGTATAGTTTGAAGTCAGGAAGCCTGATTCCACCAACTCCATTTTTCCTTCTCAAGATTGCTTTGGCTATTCGGGGTCTTTTGCGTTTCCATACAAATCGTAAGATTTCTTGCTCTAGTTCTGTGAAAAATGCCATTGGTAATTTGATCGGGATTGCATTGAATCTGTAAATTGCTTTGGGTAGTACAGACATTTTCACGATGTTGATTCTTCCAATCCAGGAACATGGTATGTCCCTCCATCTGTTTGTGTCATCTTTGATTTCTTTCATCAATGTCTTAAAGTTTTCTGCATACAGATCTTTTGCCTCCTTAGGCAGGTTTATTCCTAGGTATTTTATTCTTTTGGTTGCAATGGTGAATGGGAGAGTTTCCTTAATTTCTCTTTCTGCTCTTCCGTTGTTCGTGTATAGGAATGCAAGAGATTTCTGTGCATTAATTTTGTATCCTGCTACTTGACTAAACTCATCAATTAGTGCTAGCAGTTTTCTGGTAGAGTCTTTAGGGTTTTCTATATATAATATCATGTCATCTGCAAAGAGTGACAATTTTACTTCTTCTTTTCCAATTTGGATTCCTTTGATTTCTTTTTCTTCTCTGATTGCTGTGGCTAAAACTTCCAAAACTATGTTGAATAGTAGTGGTGAGAGTGGACACCCTTGTCTTGTTCCTGTTTTTAGGGGGAATTCTTCCAGTTTTTCTCCATTGAGAACAATGTTGGCTTTTGGTTTTGCATATATGGCTTTTATGATGTTGAGGTAATTTCCTTCTATGCCCATTTTCTGGAGAGCTTTTATCATAAATGGATGTTGAACTTTGTCAAAAGCTTTTTCTGCATCTATTGAAATGATCATATGGTTTTTATCCTTCAATTTGTTGATATGATGTATCACATTGATTGATTTGCGTATATTGAAGAATCCTTGCATCCCAGGGATAAACCCCACTTGATCATGGTGTATGATTTTTTTAATGCGCTGTTGCAGTCTGTTAGCTAGTATTTTGTTGAGGATTTTTGCATCTATATTCATCAGTGATATTGGTCTATAGTTTTCTTTTTTTGTGACATCTTTGCCTGGTTTTGGTATCAGGGTGATGGTAGCCTCGTAGAATGAGTTTGGGAGTGCTCCGCCTTCTGCAATATTTTGGAAGAGTTTGAGAAGGATAGGTGTTAACTCTTCTCGAAATGTTTGATAGAATTCGCCTGTGAACCCATCTGGTCCTGGGCTTTTGTGTGTTGGGAGATTTTTAATCACTGCCTCAATTTCCGTACTTGTGATTGGTCTGTTCATGGTTTCTATTTCTTCCTGGTTCAGTCTTGGAAGATTGTATTTTTCTAAGAATGTATCCATTTCTTCCAGGTTATCCAATTGATTGGCATATAGTTGCTTGTAGTAGTCTCTCATGATCTTTTGTATTTCTGAGGTGTCCGTTGTTACTTCTCCTTTTTCATTTCTAATTCTGTTGATTTGCATCTTCTCCCTTTTTTTCTTGATGAGTCTGGCTAATGGTTTATCAATTTTGTTAATCTTCTCAAAGAACCAGCTTTTAGTTTTATTTATTTTTCTTATGGTTTCTTTCCTTTCTTTTTCATTTATTTCTGCCCTGATCTTTATGATTTCTTTCCTTCTGCTCACTTTGGGGTTTCTTTGCTCTTCTTTCTCTAGTTGTTTTAGGTGTAAGGTTAGGTTGTTTATTCGATCATTTTCTTGTTTCTTAAGGTAGGACTGTATTGCTATAAACTTCCCCCTTAGAACTGCTTTTGCTGCATCCCATAGGTTTTGGGTTGTTGTGTTTTCATTGTCATTTGTTTCTAGATATTTTTTGATTTCCTCTTTGATTTCTGTAGTGATTCCTTGGTTTTTTAAGAGTGAATTGTTTAGCCTCCATGTGTTTGTCTTTTTTGCAGTTTTTTTCCTGTAATTGATATCTAGTCTCATGGCGTTGTGGTCTGAGAAGATGCTTGATATGATTTCAATTTTCTTGAATTTGCTGAGGTTTGATTTGTGACCCAAGATGTGATCTATCCTGGAAAATGTTCCGTGTGCACTTGAGAAGAACGTGTAGTCTGTCGTTTTTGGATGGAATGTCCTATAAATATCAATTAAGTCGAGATAGTCTAATGTGTCATTTAAAGCTTGTGTGTCTTTATTTATATTCTGTTTGGATGATCTGTCCATTGATGTAAGTGGGGTGTTCAAGTCTCCCACTATTATTGTGTTCCTGTCGATGTCCCCTTTTATAGCTGTTAGCATTTGCCTTATGTATTGAGGTGCTCCTATACTGGGGGCATAGATATTTACCATTGTGATATGTTCTTCTTGGATGGATCCCTTGATCATTATGTAGTGTCCTTCCTTGTCTCTTTTAATAGTCTTTACTTTCAAGTCTAATTTGTCTGATATGAGTATTGCTACTCCAGCTTTCTTTTGACTTCCATTTGCATGGAATATCTTTTTCCATCCCTTTACTTTCAGTCTATATGTATCCCTTGGTCTGAAGTGGGTTTCTTGTAGGCAGCATATAGAAGGGTCTTGTTTTTGTATCCATTCAGCCAGTCTGTGTCTTTTGGTTGGAGCATTTAGTCCATTTACATTTAAAGTGATTATTGACATGTGTGTTCCAATTACCATTTTCTTAATTGTTTTGAGTTTGTATTTGTAGGTGTTTTCCTTTTCTTGTGTTTCCTACTTAGAGAAGTTCCTTTAGCACTTGTTGTAAGGCTGGTTTGGTGGTGCTGAATTCTCTTAACTTTTGCTTGTCTGGAAAGCTTTTGATTTCTCCCTCAAATCTGAATGAGATTCTTGCTGGGTAGAGTATTCTTGGCTGTAGGTTTCTCTCTTTCAGGACTTTCAGGATATCCTGCCATTCCCTTCTGGCCTGCAGAGTTTCTGTGGAAAGGTCAGCTGTTATCCTGATGGGTTTTCCCTTATATGTTGTTTGTTGCTTTTCTCTTGCAGCTTTTAATATTTTTTCTTTGTGTTTAGTTGTCGTTAGTTTGATTAATATGTGTCTTGGTGTATTTCTCCTTGGGTTTATTCTGTATGGGACTCTCTGTGCTTCTTGGACTTGGTGAATTATTTCCTTTCCCATGTTGGGGAAGTTTTCCACTATAACCTCTTCAAATATTTTCTCAGACCCTTTCTTGTTTTCTTCTTCTTCTGGGATGCCTATAATTCGAATGTTGGTACGCTTAATGTTATCAGTGACGTCTCTGAGACTGTCTTTTAATCTTTTTATTATTTTTTCTTTTTCCTGCTCTGTGGCAGTTATTTCCCCCATTTTATCTTCCAAGTCACTTATTCGTTCTTCTGCCTCAGTCATTCTGCTGGTTATAGCATCTAGAGTATTTTTAATTTCAGTTATTTTGTTATCCATTGCTGTTTGTTTTTCTGAGTTCTTATGAACTGTTTCTTGTACTTTCTCTATTTTGTTATCGAGATTTTGTATCATTTTTACTATCATTACTCTAAATTCCTTTTCAGGCATTTTTCCTATTTCCTCCTCATTTATTTGGTCTTGTGGGTTTTTTTCTTGCTCCTTTGCCTGCATGGTGTTTCTTTGTTTCCTCATGGTTGTCCAAACTTTTGGGGTTGCTTGTCCTTGGGTTTTTTTGCGTTATTCTGTGACCAGCAGAGGTTCCTTTATTGTTTGTCTGTAAGCCTTGGTGTGTGGGGAGGGAGAGGGTACAACAGTGGCTCCTTCTCCTGGGAGGCAGTGAGTAGTGGCGCACTGATGTCTCAGTCAGGCTTGGAGGTGCCTGTTGCAGAGGGCGCCGGTGGCTCAGGCGTAAACAGAAAGTCTTAGAGTTGGGCCTCTCTCGGGGGTTTTTTTTCTTTTCTTTTTTTTTTTTTTTTTTCTCTCGGCAGCCTCCCTGCTGCTGGCGTTGCAAGGGGTTTTAATCTAGCCCCACCCGAGTGCCTGAGGGTACTTGTTATCCCTGAGAGCCTTAGGTCGCCCGCAGGGTGTCTCTCCACTGCCTGTTGCAGAGGCGCGGAAAGAGAGAGAGAGGCTATGCGCGTGGCTCCTCCCAGCCGCCAGTGAGCCTGCAGCCTCCAGCCGCCATCATGGCCGGGCAGCTCTCAGGAACGGGCACTCCTCTCCGCGGGCCTCCTCCCTCCTGTCCTCTCGGTCCGTCACCCTACCGGCAACAATGTTTCCCACACTGAACCAGCTCACCTGCTCCCACACTCCCGCTCCTGGACCCTCCGTTCAGCTGCGGATCGATGTCTTGGTCCGGGAACGCTGAGCTGCGCTGCGGACCCTCCGAATGTTTCTCACTCCCTCCCGTCTGCCACAGCTCCGCGGCTTCACCCTCTTTGAGCCCTCGTAGATGCCTCCCTACCGGCTATGTCGGGCTCCCCGCAGTCCCATCCGGTGTCCAAGGCCGTCTGCTGGTGTTCAGCTGTTTCTCTGTGAGAATTACTGCGTCCTTCCGTGCATTCCCAATGCATCTGTGGGGAGGGATGCACTCCACGTCTCTCTACTTCGCCGCCATCTTTAATTCCTGGGTTATTATTATTTTTAAATAATTCAGGAAGGAACATCTGCAATGCTTAGCTACCTCAGATTTCTAATTGGGAAGGTGTTACTGCATTAATTGCCATGTTGCATATAGTCTTTGTGACTAAATAGCTAAACAACCATCCAAAGCAATCCAAGGGAGCATTTCTTTTACATCTAAGAGAGATGCTTACTTTCAAATGTACAGTACACTGAGACATCTAGCACTTCAAGGGAATGGTAAGGAATATTTGCATTTGTTTTTATTTGGTTGAACTTAAGAAAACTGATTATTTGGAATCATAGACTGAATGGATCCTCCAAGATCATTAGCTCTGTGGCATTGAAAATGTTTTAGTAGTGTAATGAATCCTTTTTTTCAAATGCAACCTGATGGGGACCTCTACTATTTGAAATGGACATCAGGTAAATCAATTTTTCAAGTTCAAAGCAGAACATATACACAATATTAGGCTCCATCAATATGGTAAAATATGGATATATATCCCACATACATATGCGTGTTTCTCTGTTATAGCTTTAAAAATATTCTTTGAAAGGAAACCTGAGTCATATCCGCTGAGGAATTTTTGTGGAATATAACAGTTCCTTAAAACAGTCTGAAAAACTCTAATGTAGCTTTACCATCTCATTTTGAAGATGAAGAAAATGAAACCTAGAGGTTGAAACGTTATTGTTCCAGAAGACATAATGGCAAAATCAAAACTCAAACCCAGGTACTCTTATTAAAGGAAGAATGGCTTTGTTTCTATGCATTGAGTACTCAACCTGTGTTAGGCACATAACTCACTTAATGTTTTTAACAACTGTATGAAGAATTAGTGCTATAATCCCCATTTTTATAGAAGCTGAAATTTGTAGATGTTAGGTAATTGAGCACTTACAAAAATGGTCAGAGTTTTACTGAATCCTATTTGTCTTGAAATCCATGCCCAGGCTCATGTCACATCTCTGATATTTGAATATATGATCTAAAGGGCCAGATTTAGAGTAAGGTGAATCTGAGGCTAGAAGGTCCCGATCTCTCTCTGTGGATCCTCTTTGATGTGTTTTCAATTAGGTAGATCCAGAAAGAACTATCTATCCACAGACTGGCCCTGCCTTTCAAATTATATTTAGCCCAGAATTGGACCACCCTAAACACTCAAATCTCCTGTATAGGAGCCATTCCTACTTCTGACTGTGCCAGAATTGTTGGCAAGTTGTAGCAGATATATCTATATCTATATCTATATCTATATATATATATGTATATACACATACACACACACACACATGCATACATATATACATATATACATAAACAAAAAAGAAAAACTGAAGATTTGGACAGAATTGGGTTAATTTCTAAAGTGATATCATTGGCAGTAATAAGTAGAACATTTTCTGAGCTGAAATGAATATGACTATTAAAAAAGAGGGGCTTTGCAGTTTTCTTTTTGTGCCAAAACCTTCTGAGTATGTTTAAATCCTGTAAATCTACTGGGTTTCATTCTTTCTCTTACTTAATATCCATCATAAATCAAAATGCTCTCAATTTTATCAGAGCATTGACTACATGTAGTAATTAGCATTTAAAATCATTATCTGGAAGCCCTCAGGGAAATTTCGTAGGTGAGATGATCCAATTCGAGTCTCCAGCTGAATGTAGGTCAGAAGCGCCAAATCACCCTCTATAATTGTTCTCAATTGGTAATCTCATATCAGCTGATGAGAGGCTCAAGCCAAATTAGGTCGAATTACCTATTACTTCTTAGGAATACATTTCAGTTGTGCACAGGTCAAATTGCACTGCCTGACCTGTGATTACCCAGAGGCTGGCTTTGCTAGAAATCATAGATCTGAGGTGAGGCAGTGAGAATGGCAGCTAGTCCTGAGGGACCTGCCACATGACTGTGAATTATCTTAAAACAGCTTTTAAAGATAGCCCTGTGATATGTATATAAAATTTAGAATCCTAGACAGAGGAAGAAAATCAACAGTCTCAATGTCATATGTAAGCAAATGATGAAATAGGAAAGTCTCCACTTTTCAAAATTTAAATGAAACAAATGATGATAAAAAAATTTAAATCCATTTTTAAAACTCAATAGCCCATAAGGAATTTTACACAAAAATAATAATTTGAAGAAGAAACACAAGAAGAAACCCCAATAACAACCCAATAGCAGACACTATTGTTATCTTCATTTTTCAGATGAGGACACTGAAACATAGAAAAGCTCAGCAACTGCTCAAGACCATACAACTACTTTTAATACATAGAAATTGGGCCACAAGCTCTGCATGTTTAGTAAAAACACTCCCATGATTCTAATGCATGCACTTACGAGGTAACTGTTTCAACCTTTTCTTATAGAGATATTGGGTCTGGGCTGAACGGGTAGGATGCTTATGCCTTCCCAGATCTCATCCTGCCCTTGAGCTCAGGTGTCTTTTCTGTGCTCATAAAGCTGTGTGGGCAAGGCCACATGTTCTTTTTCTCCAAACAAGTATACACCCAGTATGAGGAGGTGATATCGAGAAACAGGCTTCTCATTTTTACCTTACCCTCAAACATAAAGGAGAACTGATCTGGTAATATTGTTGGGAGTCCTCTACTATATGTAATTTCTATTGAAATATGGTTGATGTACAATGTTAAGTTAGTTTTAGATGCACTACACAATGATTTGATGTTTTCATAGTGTTCATTATGAAATGAACAACATGATAGGTCTAAAAAACACTGGTCACCATACAAAGCTATTATAATATTATTGACCATATACCTTATGCTGTATGCTATATCTGCATAACTCATTATGTAACTGGAAGTTTATACGTCTTAATCCCCTTCACCTATTTTGCCTACCCCCTCACCTTCCTCTCTTCAGTTCTGTGAAAAATGCCACTGGTATTTTGATAGGGATTGCATAAATCTGTAGATTGCCTAGGGGAGTATAGTTATTTTAACAATATTAATTCTTCCAATCCATGAACACGGTATATCTTTACATCTGTTTGTGTCATATTCAGTTTCTTTCATCGCATCTTACAGTCTTCCGAGTACTGGTCTTTTACCTCCGTTTTAGATTTATTCCTAGGTATTTTATTCTTTTTGATGCTCTTGTAAATAGGACTGTTTTCTTAATTTCTCTTTCTAATTGTCCATTCATAAAGAAACACAACAGATTTCTGTATACTACTTTTCTGTCTTGAAACTTTACTGAATTCATTGATGAGTTCTAACAATTTTTTGGTGGCATCTTTAGATTTTTCTGCATATAGTATCATGCCATCTGCAAACTGATAGTTTTATTTTTTCCTTTCCAGTTTGAGTCATTTATTTTCCTCATTTGATTGCTATGGCTAGGGCTTCCAATACTATGCTATAAAAGTGGCAAGAGTGGGTATCCTTGTCTTGTTCCTGATCTTAGAGGAAATGTTTTCAGGTTTTCACAACTGATGATGGTGTTGCCTGTGGGCTTCTCATATATGGCCTTCATTATGTTGGGGTATGTTCCCTCTATACCCACTCTGTTGAGATTTTTTTTCGTAAATGGATATTGAATTTTGTCAAAAGCTTTTTCTGCATCTATTGAGATAACCATACAATTTTTATTCTTCAATTTGTTAATGTGCATCACCTGTACTGATTTGCAGATGTTGATCCACACTTGCATCCCTGAGACAAATCCCACTTAATCATGGTGTATGATCTTTTTAGTGTATGTTGAGTTTGGTTTACTAGTGTTTTGTTGAGAAATTTCGTATCTGCTTTCATCAGTGATGTTGGCTGAATTTTCTTTTTTGTGGTGTTTTTGTCTGGCTTTGGTATCAGGGTTATGGTGGCCTCACAGAATGAGTTTGGAAGTGGTCCTTCCTCTGCAATTTTTGGGAATAGTTTCAGAAAAATAGGTTTTACGTCTTCTCTAACTACTTGGTAGAATTCACTTGTGAAGCCATCTGGCTCTGGGCTTCTGTTTGGTGTGCATTTTTTTTTTTTATTATTACTGCTTCAATTTCATTACTGTTAATTGGTCTGTTCATATTTTCTTCCTTCTTGGTTTAGTCGGGAAATTGTACATCTCCTTCTAGGCTGCCCCTTTTATTGGCAAATAATTGTTTGTAGTAATCTTTTATGACACTTTGTATTCATGTGGTGTCAGTTGCATCTTCTTTTTCATTTCTGATTTTATCAGTTTGGTCCCTGTCTTTTTTTTTTCTTGATGAGTTTGGCTAAAGGTTTATCAATTTTGTTTATCTTTTCAAACAACCAACTTAATTTCATCCATTTTTAAGTCTCTATTTCATTTATTTCTGCTCTGGTCCTTTTGGTTTCTTTCCTTCCACTAACTTTGGGTTTTGCTCTTCTTTTTCTAGTTCCTTTAGGTGTAATGTTAGGCTATTTGAGATTTTTTTCTCATTTCCTGAGGCAGGCTTGTATTGCTATATACTTCCCTCTTAGAACTGCTTTTGCTATGTCTCGTAGATTTTGGATTATAGTGTTTTTATTTTCATTTGTCTCCAGGTATTTTTTTTTAAAGAGTTTATTATTATTATTATTATTTTGGCCGCATTTTGGTTCTTCATTGCTGCGCACAGGCTTTTTCTCTACTTGAGGCAAGTGGGGTAGAGGAGCTACTCTTTGTGGTACGTGGGCTTCTCATTACAATGGCTTCTCTTGCTATAGAGCACAGGCTCTAGGCAGGCGGGCATCAGTAGTTGCAGCACGTGGGCTCGGTAGTTGTGGCTCACAGGCTCTAGAGTGCAGGCTGAGTAGTTGTGGCACTGGGGCTTAGTTGCTTTGCAGCATGTGGAATCTTCCCAAACTAGGTATCGAACCCGTGTCCCCTGTATTGGCAAGTGGATTCTTGAGCACTGCACCACCAGGGAAGTCCTCCAGGTATTTTTTATTTCTTCTTTGTTTTCAGTCTTTGAATATGTTCTCTTCTCCCTTCTCTCTCTTTTCTCCTTCTGGACCCCTATAATGGAAATGTTAGTACAATTGACATTGCCCTAGAGGTCTCTTAAACTGTTCTTACTTCTTTTTATTCTTTATTCTTTTTTTTTTCTGTTCAGCTTCACTGATTCCTTTTTTTTAATAAATTTATTTATTTATTTATTTATTATTTATTGCCTGTGTTTGGTCTTCATTGCTGCACATGGGCTTTCTCTGGTTGTGGCGAGTGGGGGCTACTCTTCGTTATGGTGTGTGTGCTCCTCATTGTCATGGCTTCTCTTGTTGCGGAGCACAGGCTCTAGGTGCATGGGCTTCAGTAGTTGCTGCACATGGGTTCAGTAGTTGTGGCCTGTGGGCTCTAAAGTGCAGGCTCAATAGTTGTGTCACATGGGCTTAGTTGCTCCCTGGCATGTGGGATCTCCCTGGAGCGGGGATCGAATCCCTGTCCCCTGCCTTGGCAGGCAGATTCTTAACCACTACGCCACCTAGGAAGTCCCTTCAGTGATTTCTACTACTCTGTCTTCCAGCTTGCTGATCTGTGTGTTTGTATTATGTAATCTACTCTTGATTCCTTCTAGTATACATTTTTATTTCAGTTATTGTGTTCTTCATCTCTGTTTGGTTTGTCTTTATATTTTCTAAATCTTTGTTAAAAACTTAATTTCTTACTCTGATTCCATTTTCTCCTGAGTCTTTGAGCATCTTTGTAACCATTATTTCAAACTCTTTGTCAGGTAGATTGCTTATCTCCATTTCACTTAAATCTTCTTCCAGGGTTTCATCTTGTTCCTTCATTTGGAATATTTTCCTCTGTCACCTAATTTTGCCTAATTTTGCAGCTTTTATTTCTATGTATTTTGTAGGTTGGTTATGTTTCTTGACCTTGGAAAAGTGACCATATGAGGAGATTTTCTATGCATCTGAACAGCCCACTCCCCTCCAGTCACCAGAGCTATATAGTCTAGGGATGCCTCCTATATGTGTTGCATGGGTCCTTCTCTTGTGGTGAGGTGACTACTGTGGGTTATCTTATGGGTGTGGCTCATCCCTGTTCTGATTGGTTGCAAGGCCCTGTCCTGTGAGGAGACTGCCAGGTGCTGGCAGGTGGGGCTGGGTCATGAGTTGGCTGGCTGTAGAGCCCCGGGGCGGGGGGGTTGTCCTGGTTCTAATTATTACCCACTGGTCCAGTATGTCCCAAAGCTGGTATCATTCCAACAGTGAAAGTGACCAGATCCCAGGGTGGCTGGCTGAGGTGTCCAAGGTGTCTTAGACCTGGTATCAGCCTAGTGGTGGGAGAGCTGAGTCCTGACGTGTCAGGCTATAGGGCTGAGTTGGTCCTGGGGCTGGTATCCACATGCTGGGTTGTGGGACCAGGACCAGAGAATCCTGGAGCTGGTGCCTGGCCACTGATGCGCAGAGCTGGATACTGGGATCTCTGGCTGCAGAGACTGGGATCCCAGAGTTGGCATCAGTCCACTGGTGGGCAGTGCTGGGGTCCAGGAGTTCCTGGGGTTAATGCCAGCCACTATCAGGTGGAGTCAGATCCCAGAGTTCCTGCCTGTGTGACCTTGGAGATCCCAGAGTTGGTTTCAGCCTGTTGGTGTATAGGACCAGTGTCCAGGGCGTCCAGTGCTGGCTCACTGGTGGGAGGAGCCAGGTCCAGGGTCTCTGGATCCTGGGTCCTGGGTGATCTTAGAGTTGCTATTAGCCCACTGGTAGACACAGTGGAATCCAGGGTGTCCTGGCTCTGGTGCCTGCCCACTGGTGGGTGAGGCTGGTCCCAAGGTTAGTGCTAGCTCACTAGTTGGCAGGGTTGGGTCCCACAGTCTCTGACTGCAGGGCCCTGGGAGTCCTGGGGCTAGTGTAAGTGCACTTGGTGACCAGAGCCAGGTCCACTCTGGTAGATGCGGACAGGTCCTGGAGAAGCTGAGAGCTTAGGGAGTCTTAAGACAGACAGCCTGCTGATGGGTGAGGCTATGTCCCTGCCTGGGTTGTTCAAGCATGTGAGATTTTGTGTATGCCCTTTAAGAGTGGAGTCTTTATTTCCTACAGCCTTCTGGCTCTTCCAAACATAAGCCCCAGGGGCCTTCAAAACCAATTGTTCTGGATGCTCATCTTTCTGTTGCAGGGCCCTCAGGCTGGAGAGCCCAGTGTGGGGCTCAGATCCCTCACTCCTTGAGAAGAAGCTCTGCAACTGTAATTATCCTCCTGTTTGCAGGTCGCCCACCCTGGGGTATGGGTCTTGACTGTACTGTGGCTCCACAATTCCTACACATCTCATTGTGTTTCCTTCTTTATATCTTTAGTTGTAGAAGATGTTTTCTACTAGTTTTCAGTTTTTCTCATCAATACTTTCTCTACAATTATTACTAATTTTGGTGTCAGAGGAGTGAGCTCAGGGTCTTACTACTCTACTACCTCGGCCACTCCCTGCCCTCAGTTTTTAATCCTTTTTTTTTTTTCCCCTTTTCTTTTTTCTGTTCAGCTTGGGATATTTTCACTACTCTGTCTTCCAGTTCACTGATTCATTTCTTTGTATCATCTAATCTATTGTTGATTCTTTCTAGTGTACTTTTTATTTCAGTTATTATATTCTTCAGCTCTACTTGGTTCTTCTTTATATTTCCTTATTCTTTGCTAAACTTTTAACTGTGTGTATCCATTCTTCTCTAGAGGAGAAGTCCTGGGACTGGTGCCAGCTTGTTGGTGGTTGGGGCCATCCTGTCATGCCTGGCTGTAGAACCCAGGGTTCCAGGACTGGTGCTGGCCCGCTGGTGGGTAGGGTCATGTCCAAGCATGGTTGGCTGTGGACCCAGGGGATCCTGGAACAGTTGGTTGCTGGGCCCAGGGGGTCTGAGGGCTGGGGCTGCCTTGCTGCTGGGAGGCCAGGTTCTGGCGCAGCTGACTATGTAGCCTGGTGGTCCCAGGGCCTGCCTAGGTTCTAGGTTCTGGCTGGCAGGAAGGCAGTAGTGGGTCCTGGGGCAGCTTGTTGTGGGCCTTGTGGGAGCCTGGGGCTGCCAGCCCACTGCTGAGTGAGGCTGGTTTCCCATGAGACTGGATACTTGGACTTCGGGGCCTGGCCTGGTACTAACTGGTTGGTGGGTGGGGCTGGGTCCTGGCATTAATAGGCTTGAGGGAGAACTACTACAAAATGGGACTTGTCAGCACCAGGGTCCTCATGGTAGAACAAGCTCCCCAAAATGGCTGCTACCAGTGCTTACGTCTCCAGCGAGAGTCCCAGTGGCTCCCTGCCTTTCTGGGAGGCTTCTTCAAGATTAGAAAGTGGGCCTGACCCAGGCTTCTTTCAAATCACTGCCTCTGTGCTGAGTTTCAGATCATGTGAGATTTTTGCATGTGCCCTTTAAGAACGCAGTTTCTGTTTCCTACAGCCCTTTAGCTCTTCCATGTACGATTACAGGTGGCCTTCTAAGCCAGATGTCTGGCCCTTATCTTCCCAATGCAGGACCCCTGGTCTGGGGACCCTGATGTGGGGTTCTGATTCCTCACTCCTTAGAGAGAACTTCTGCAATTGTGATTATCCTCCTCTTTGTGGCTTGCCTACCCAGGGTTGTAGGTCTTGATTATACCTTGTTTCCTCCCCTGCTACTTGTCTCATTGTTGTTCCTTCTTTATATATTTTGTTGTGGAAAATCATTTCTCCTAGAATTCAGGTCATCCTCATTGATAGCTGCTCAGTTAATAGTTGTAATTATGATGTGCCTGTGAGAGGAGGTGAGCTCAGTGTCTTCCTACTCTGCCATTTTGGCCATCTTTATAATTTTTTCTTGATAGCTGGATATGATGTACTGGTAAAAGGAACTTCTATAAATAGGCCTTTAGTAACATGGTGGTGAGATGCGGGGCCGGGGGGTACGTATTCTGTAACTCTATAATTTGGTCTTTGAGTAAGCCTATGCCTCTAGACAAGTGTTTCTCAGTTTTTTGTTTTGTTTTGTTTTGTTTTTCTCTACCATTAGGTGGGACAGCATGGCTAGAATGTGTTGGAGTTGAGTATTTCCTCTCCCCTGGTCAATTGGGCTTTGATTATACAGTTGGATCTCGAATAACATGGGGGTTAGGGTGCTGAAGCCCTGCACAATCAAAAATCCACATATAAATTTGACTCCCCAAAACTTTACTAACAGCCTACTGTTGACCAGAAACCTTACCAACAGCATAAACAATACATATTTTGTATGTTATATGTATATCTACATATAGTTTATGCATTCATGACATACCTTTTTTAAAAATATTTCTGTGCTATATGGGGTTTTTTGTGGGTTTCTTCAAATTGCTGCAAGTCTACCACAAATTTTCAATGTACTTACTTAAACAATCTGCATATAAGTGGACCCACAAAATTTAAACCTGTGCTGTTCAAGGCTCAACTGTACCTCGGGCAGGTTACACTCTGGTTAATTGATATCCCCTGAGGGTAAGAATTGTTAAGAAGACCACAGTGCTCTGGTATATTCCAAATGGTTAATTTACCTTCCCCCAATCAGAAGCCCAAGGGGAAGGCTTCCCTGGTGGTGCAGTGGTTAAGAATCCACCTGCCAATGCAGGGGAAATGGGCTCGATCCCTGGGCTAGGAAGATACCACATGCCGCAGAGCAACTAAGCCCATGCATGACAACTGCTGAGCCTGTGCTCTAGAGACCATGTGCCACAACTACTGAAGCCTGTGTGCCTAGAGCCTGTGCTCCGCAACAAGGGAATCCATCATAATGAGAAGCCCGCACTAGCTGCAACTAGAGAAAGCCCACATATAGCAGTGAAGACTCCACACAGCCGATAAATAAAGAGTAAATCTTAAAAAAAAAAAAAAAGCCTAAGAGGATTTTCTGATATTTACTTTGGAAACCTGGTCAAGCTCCTGGAGGTAAATCTCACAATATTGTGGGGCTCCCCAATGACTGTGTCCCCTAGAATTTTTAACTCTTAAAATGTCCACCCTGAGCCTCCAGCAATTCATCAATTACAGCCCAGTTTTTCTACCCTATAGTGGTTCCTATGGCAGTTTCCATGTATGAATCTCTGCTCTGGGAAGCTACAACTCCATGCATTTGCCTTTCAGTCTCTCCAATCTTGGGACGACATTTTGCCCTGTGTCCCTATGTCTTCCCCTCTCATGGATTCTGTTCAGATTTTTACTTGTTAGGACAATGTGGTAATTTCCATGCTCCTTACAGAAAGAATTGGACTGAACTACTTTTTTAACACATAAACTTTTACATCATCAATATTTTGACAATGTACTTTCTTTACATATTTTTTCTCAGTTTCTGATGCTAGCTTTATGAGACTGGAATATATTTTCTATTTTCAATCTATTAGTGAATATGTTTATAATGTTTTAAAATTTTTTTTAAATAAATGACTGTTGATATTACTATTTTGTTAGTAAAAACCCTATAAAACACTCAGGAGGATGACATAATATATATGAACTAGTACATGTGGTAGTATTGGTATGCATCTGCTTTTACTTATTTATTTATTTATTTAAATTTTATTTATTTATTTATTATTTTGGGGGGATGTTTTAAAATTTTAAGCCCTTTTTATAATCATAATAAATTAGGTTTCCATCTTTTGTGAGACAAGAAATTTTATCCCCATCACTTTTTTAAAAACTGCTAAGTTTTCATTTTTTAAATTTATAGAATATAGGATTTAGACAGATCAAAATTACAAAATTAATGATTTGATGCAATCTATTGTCTTTTCTGGAATAATGTCTGATATTTGTATTAAACTTTAATACCATATTAGAAATAATCATTTAGGATTAACTGTTTATCCAGTTTCACTGCTCTCTTTTAATCTCATATAATAACTTTTCTATTTTTTAAATTATTTTTTCTTTTGTTTGTCAGCTGGAAAATATCTTCAATTAATTGTTCCAGAAGAGGTATGTGGGCAGTATACTTTCTAAGTCCTTGGATGACTGAGAATGAATGTCTTTCTACTGCTTTATTACAGGAACCACTGGGGACTTTCTTGCATTAAACTTTTTCTGCTCAACAGCGAAAGAAACCATAAACAAGACTCGAAGGCAACCCTCAGAATGGGAAAAAATAGTTACCTATGAAACAACGGACAAAGGATTAACCTCCAAAATGTACAAGCAGCTCATGCAGCTTAATACCAAAAAAGCAAATAACCCAATCCACAAATGGGCGGAAGACCTAAATAGACATTTCTCCAAAGAAGACATACAGATGGCCAACACACACATGAAAAGATGCTCAACATCACTCATCATCAGAGAAATGCAAGTCAAAGCCACAATGAGGTATCACCTCACACCGATCAGAATGGCCATCATCACAAAATCTGGAAACCACAAATGTTGAAGAGGGTGTGGAGAAAAGGGAACTCTCCTGCACTGTTGGTGGGAATGTAAGTTGGTACAGCCACTATGGAAAACAATTTGGAGGTTCCTTCAAAAACTACAAATAGAACTACCATATGATCCAGTAATCCCACTCCTGGGCATATACCCAAAGAAAACCATAATCCCAAAAGAAACATGTACCATAATGTTTATTGCAGCACTATTTACAATAGCCAGGACATAGAAGCAACCTAAATGCCCATCAACAAACAAATGGATAAAGAAGATGTGGCATATATATACAATGGAATATTACTCAGCTATAAAAATGGATGAGATGGAGCTATATGTAATGAGGTGGATAGACCTAGAGTCTGTCATACAGAGTGAAGTAAGTCAGAAAGAGAAGGACAAATATTGTATGCTAACTCACATATACGGAATCTAAAAATGGTACTGATGAACTCAGTGACAAGACAAGAACAAGGACGCAGGTGCAGAGAATGGACTGGAGAACTCGAGGTTTGGGGGGGGCGGGGGGTGAAGGGGAAGCTGAGACGAAGCGAGAGAGTAGCACAGACATATATATATTACCAACTGTAAAATAGATAGCCAGTGGGAAGTTGTTGTATAACAAAGGGAGTTCAACTGGAGGATGGAAAATGCCTTAGAGGACTGGGACGGGGAGGGTGGGGGGGACTCGAGGGAGGGTTGGGGGGAGTCGAGGGAGGAAGGGAATACGGGGATACGTGTATAAAAACAGATGATTGAACTTGGTGTACCCCCCCAAAAAATAATAAATAAATAAATAAAATTAAAAAAAAAAACTTTTTGTGCTCAGAACTCTATAGATGAATACTACCTTGAACAGTGCTTTAGAGGAACATAATAACAGCTTAGTTTTTGGTGTTTAATTAGCAACTAATTTTTTATGTATGAACACTTACAACATTTTGTGTTTTATTCTTGAAAAAGAAAGTAGCAATGCTGAGGCTTTTTTTTAAGTTCCTTGAAGGCTTTCCTTCATTAGATCCGTGACTCAATACTTTTTTTCATCTCAGGATAGTTTTCTACCTTGTCTATTACTTTGCACCATATGATCTGTTGTTTCTTTATGAGGCTATTATTTTGCAAAGATTGGTTGTCCTAAATCTATACTTCAAGTCTTGTAGTTTTCATTCCTTTGCCTCCAAGTTTTGAAAGTATTTCTTGTTTATCTTCTGCTTCAATAATTTGATTTTTAGTATTAATTCTGCTATTAACTGACCCCATCGTGGAATTCAGTAATTGTTCAAAATGGACTTTTGTGTTTGTCTCTTTTTTTGCTCAGTCTTATAGGTTACTCAGTATCAACTGATGGTAAAGTAAATGTTGAGAGATTCTGTCTGCAATTGATTGGTTCAACCTAAAACTTTCATATCAAGATGAAAGGAGACTACATTTACTTCAAAATTACAGTAACTGTTCAAAGAACCTGCAGTCTTGGGAGAAAGGAGATGGAGCCAACGTAATAGTCAGCTTCAGCAGGGAGCCCCTCTACTGTGAAGAAACTTTGCTTCTTTGTTCTTTTCTGTTTTGACATGGCCACTTGCTCAGGAATAAGCTGAATGTGTGTCTATCCTCTGTCTATCTTAGGTGCCTGGGCCAGAGCACTGCCTCAAACTTTGTTTTGTGTTGGCCCCGTGAGTAGGGCTGCCTGATTTAGCAAATAAAAATACAGCATGCTCAGATAAATTTGACTTTCAGATAAACAATTACTTTTTTTGCATATGTCACACATATTGCATGAGACATACTTAAAGAAAAAAAAAAATTGTTGTTTAGCTGAAAGTCAAATTTAACCTGGCATCCTATATTTTATCTGGAGACCATACCCATGAGACACTGCTTTTGCCCTTTTTGAGACAAGGAGGTGTTAGAAGAGAGCTCTTCAAGGACTCCAACTAATCCTAAGGTTGCTGTTCTTTCAGAGGATTGCATGATACTGCCCTTCAGATCTTCCTTCACTCAGGTCCTATCTGCATTCTAACTGGTGGAAATCCCTTGATATTTCATGTCAATGTCAGATGTGACATATTATAGGTTCCAGAACTAAACTAATACAGGTTTCCCACTACTTTTCTATTTCAATGGTAATTTCTCTGGGATTCTAGAGGAGTGTGTGTTTGTGTACCTCAGAAGAGAAGATTATGGTGGATAAAAGGAAAGTTAAATGCCTGTGCTTAGGATGTCATTGTACTAAAACTTTTTGTCATGTCTAATTCAACTTTCTAGAGCTCCCATGCCTTGCTATATAGCGCCCCATTAAAACATTTTTTATTAAATCAAATTGGACAGAATGAGTTATGTTGTTGGATAAACTGTGCCATCTTAGGCTGTAACTAATTTAGTAGACTGAGAAGAATGGCTTTCCCCAAACTATTCCCTTAGAGATTTATTTTCCCCTCCCCTCACTCTCTTCTCTGTTTACTACTTTACTACTTGAGATTAGTCCTCTGGGAAGTTAATAAACCAAGAGAAGATAAATGCTCTATGAAAATGCCTATCAATGGAAAGCAATCATACCAACATTTACTGAGTATTTAATATATGCCAGCCTAAGTGTTTTATGTACATTACCTCATTTAGTCTTCTCTACACTCTATTAACTCTCATTTTCCAGGTGAGAAAACACGTAACCAGAGAGGTTAACAGACTTGTCATAGGCCACACAGTGAGGTTTGAGTACACCTTTTCTACTCTACTATATCACTCAGCAATCTTTATTTTCAATTGCCCCTTTTAGAAACCATTGAAATTTTGGCCAGCTCATTAATTCTTTTCTACTTCAATTTCTCAGGTAGACAACTCTGGGCTTAGGGATTAGTATATGCTGCTGATTTCCATTAGCTACATCTACAATCAGGTACAGATAGTCATAAAATACAACTTTCTCCTTCCTGTAGTTGCTAAAGCATCATTTCCACCTGCAGACCTTCTTTTATCCCTTCACCAACTCACATAGCATCAAATGATAACTTTATGACCTAAAAAAGTACTAAAATACAGAATTCAAAAGGGAATTCAGAGATTAAAGCATGGCAAGGAGCCAGTGCCCAAAACAAAGTAAATCAATGGAAAATCCCTAGTACCTGCTAAAGACTGGAAAAACATAATTGTGTTACTTACTTTGTGCACTGGTGGCTCATGTTAATTTCAGAACATACCGTGCAATTTCCCACAAGGTGTATCAATGGCCCACAATTTCTTCAGTTTTCTTCCACTGAAAGTAAAGCTTCCAATGCAGTAACTATGTGCACTGTGTAACCATACTGTCACATTAGCTTGTAATGAGACAGAGTACTTAACTTATGCTACCATAGTGCATTTCCAGTGAATCCTGCCCATCAAGAAAATTTATGACTGTATATTCTGCTTATTATTAAAACAGAGGGTCACAAGTAGTACTACCTAGACCCAAAAAATGCCACGTAAATCTCCTCATGTAATTTCTTTTTTTAAATAAATTTATTTTTTATTTATTATTTATTTATTTATTTTATTGGCTGTGTTGGGTCTTTTTTGCTGTGCATGGGCTTTCTATTTAGTTGCGGTGAGTGGGGGCTACTCTTTGTTGTGGTGGGCGGGCTCCTCATTGCCGTGGCTTCTCTTGTTGTGGAGCAGGGGCTCTAGGCATGTGGGCTTCAGTAGTTGCAGCACATGGGCTCAATAGTTGTGGCTCACAGGCTCTAAAGCGCAGGCTCAATAGTTGTGGCGCACGGGCTTAATTGCTCCACAGCATGTGGGATCTTCCTGGAGCAGGGATCGAACCCATATCTCCTGCAATGGCAGGCAGATTCTCAACCACTGCACCACTTAGGAAGCCCCTATCCTCATCTAATTTCACCAGTTTCACATTTGACACTTCCCACCAGCCCACTTCACAGCTGCAACCTTGTGTGGAGAGATATAGGTACACAATGTAATTGTTTTGTGAAGAAGACAAAGTTTCAGAGGAGAGGGTTTAAGAATGAGAAATAAACAATCACTAGTTGAGTACCTGATGTGTCCAAATTCTATAAAACCCAAACAACCCTATGAATCATGTTCCGTTGCTCCCTTTTTCCAAATCCAAGGAGGGAAGATCAGAGAAGGTACATTATATCCTAAAGGTAACATAGAACATCAAAACATTATCTAGCTCACAGTTAATCTATCTCTAAAGCCTTGTTTTTCCACTTGAATCACAAACAACCTCTATTTCATTATTTATAAAACTTATATTCTAAAGTAAATTGCCATTCTTGCATTCATGTTAATCATTTTTTTAATTTTTAAGCTCTTTATTGGAGTATACTTGCTTTATACTGTTGTGCCAGTTTCTGCTGTACAACAAAGTGAATCAGCTGTATTTATACATATATCCTCATATCCCCTCCCTCCCGTCTAAGGCATCACCTATCATTGAGTTGATCTCCTTGTGTTATGCAGCAGCTTCCCACTAGCTATCTATTTTACAGTTGGTAGTGTATATATATCAATGCTACTCTCTCACTTCATCACAGATTCCTCTTCGCCTCCCACCCTGCATCCTCAAGTCTTTTCTCTACATCTGCATCTTTATTCTTGCCCTGTCACTGGGTTCATCAGTACCATTTTTTTAGATTCGATATATATTTGTTAGCATACAGTAATTGTTTTTCTCTTTCTGGCTTATTTCATTCTGTGTGACACACTCCAGGCCCATTCACCTCAATACAAATAACTCAATTTCATTCTTTTTTATGGCCAAGTAATATTCCATTGTATGTATGTGCCACATCTGCTTTATCATTCATCTGTTGATGGGCATTTAGGTTGCTTCCATGTCCTGGCTATTGCAAAAAGTGCTGCAATGAAAATTGTGGTAAATGTATCTTTTTGAATTATGGTTTTCTCTGGGTATATGCCCAGGAGTGGGATTGCTGGGTCATAAGGTAGTTCTATTTTAGTTTTTTAAGGAACCTCCAAACTGTTTCCCATAGTGGCTGTACCAACTTACATTCCCACCAACAGTGAAGGAGGGTTCCCTTTTCTCCACACCATCTCCAGCATTTATTATTTCTAGATGTTTTGATGATGGCCATTCTGACCAGTGTGAGGTGATACATCATTGTGGCTTTGACTTGCATTTCTCTAATGATTAGTGATGTTGAGCATCTTTTCATGTGTTTGTTAGACATCTGTATGTCTTCTTTGGAGAAATGTCTATTTAGGTTTTCCACCCATTTGTGGATTGGGTTATTTGGTTTTTTGATATTGAGCTGCATGAGCTGTTTGTATATTTTGGAGATTATTCCTTTGTCCGTTGCTTCGTTGGCAAGTATTTTCTCCCATTCTGAGGGTTGTCTTATTGTCTCGTTTATGGTTTCTTTTGCTGTGCAAAAGCTTCTAAGTTTCATTAGGCCCCATTTGTTTGTATTTTATTTCATTTCCATTATTGTAGGATGTGGGTACAAAAGGATCTTGCTTTGATGTATGTCATAGAGTGTTCTGCCTATGTTTTCCTCTAATAATTTTACAGTGTCTGGCCTTACATGTAGGTCTTTAATCCATTTTGAGTTTATTTTTGTGTATGGTGTTAGGAAGTGTTTTAATTTCATTCTTTTACATGAAGCTGTCCAGTTTTCCCAGCACCACTTATTGAAGAGGCTATCTTTTCTCCATGGTATATTCGTGCCTCCTTTGGCAAATACAAGGTGACCATATGTGCATGGGTTTATCTCTGGGCTCTCTGGTCCATTGATCTATATTTCTGTTTATGTGCCAGTTACATACTGTCATGATCACCATAGCCTTGTAATATAGTTTGAAGTCAGGGTGCCTGATTCCTCCAGCTCCGTCTTTCCTTCTCAAGATTGCTTTGGCTATTTGGGGTCTTTTGCGTTTCCATATAAATCATAATATTTCTTGTTCTAGTTCTGTGAAAAATGCCATTGGTAATATTATAGAGATTGCATTGAATCTGTAGATTGTTTTGGGTAGTATAGTCATTTTCACAATGTTGATTCTTCCAATCCAAGAACATGGTATGTCTCTTCCTCTGCTTGTATCGTCTTTGATATCTTTCATCAGTTTCTTATAGCTTTCTACATATAGGTCTTTTGCCTCCTTAGGCAGGTTTATTCCTAGGTATTTTATTCTTTTTGTTCCAATGGTAAATGTGAGTATTTCCTTAATTTCTCTTTCTGCTCTTTTGTTGTTAGTGTATAGGAATGCAAGACATTTCTGTGCATTAATTTTGTATCTTGCTACTTTACTAAATTCATCAATTACTGCTAGCAGTTTTCTGATAGCATCTTTAGGGTTTTCTATGTATAATATCATGTCATCTGCAAAGAATGACAATTTTACTTCTTCTTTTCCAATTTGGATTCCTTTTATTTCTTTTTCTTCTTGGATTTTTGTGGCTAAAACTTCCAAAACTATGTTGAATATTAGTGGTGAGAGTGGGCATCCTTGCCTTGTTCCTGATATTAGAGGGAATGCTTTCAGTTTTTCACCATTGAGGATGATGTTGGCTGTTGGTTTGTCATATATGGCTTTTATTATGTGGAGGTAATTTCCTTCTAAGCTCACTTTCTCATATTAATCATTTTAAATTTTAATTTAAAAATATTTATTGGATTAGCTGAGTCTGACATGGACGCATTTATGCAAAGAACCACTTTCCACAATTCACTGCTTGCATTGTCAAGAAAAAATCATACCGAAAGATATCTAACAAGTGCAATTTGTTTCACTGATTTTTATAAGTGCTGAGTTAAACCCAGATTTTAGTTATCAGTAACAGAGATCTGATTTAGTTCTAGATCAACAATCAACTACATAAAAATGGAGAGAAACCAAGAAGAGTGTAAATAAAGGAGAGAGGAAAAGCTCAGATTATTTTTCTGTTCTATATCTGTGGCCAGAATTATTCCCTCTGTGGCCAAAAGAAGAAATTCAATGTTTATCATATTTTCTGTAATTAAAGGGAGACCCCAAAGAGGCTGAGATGAGCAGGTGTCCATTACTGATACACAAATGAACCTTGTCAAAAATTAGACTCCTTGTCTTCAGTGGGAGTTTAATAGTAGTTAACCAGACCTCAGAGTTGATGTGATAGGAATGTTACATACAAATATATATTCTGGGAGACATTAAAAGCAAAACAAATGCAATCTTAGGGAGTAATGATTAAACTATAAACTAAGGTGAGACAAGTGCATAAACTCACCATTTTTGTTTTCTAATTCACATTTCATGTTTTTCTTTGTTCATTTTTACTTCTTAGAATCAGGCTCTTTCCAAAAGATAAAAGTTGTACATAGGATGAGATCCTAAACCAACAGACAGGAAATATTTGTGATTTAAGTTGAAAGTAATATCAATTAGTCAGTAATAAAACTTAATGGTATCTTTCACCTAAAGAAGTCTTTAAACACTCAAATAATAATAGCTAATATTTATTAAGCACTTATAATGGGTCTCGCCCAGGGTAAAATGCTTTACACGCATTTCACTGCACTCCTACTGTCTAGCCACCATTTCAGGATTAATGGGGAGACAAAATCTTTCTCTTTAAGAGGAGCTGATTGAGAAAAGGCAGTCAGTGCAGCTGGGCCCAGGAGCATCTCTCTGCATGTGAGGTAGCAAAGTGTGTCAACACCCACCATAGCAGCCCAGCGCATATGCAACTGGGCTTAGTAAAAGTCAATTGTCCTATGCAAAATATGAGCAAAAGACAGCATATGAAAGAGAGCCAACCAGAACTTAGATTCCATTTCATGATTAGGGCCTTTGTTCATGTCATCCATTCATTCACACATTCAACAGGCATTCATTGAGCACCTTCTATGTACCAAGGACTGAGCTAGGTGATGAGAATACAAAGACACAATAACACAATTCCTGTCCCTAAGCAGCTCAAAAAAGACAAATACTAGTTCAACAATTCCCAATAAAGCATGGGTATAAAAAGTTGCAGAGTAGGAGGAAGGGGCTCATATTAGCAGGATATGCTAAGGGAAGGCAAAACTGGGTTGACTAAGTAGACAGGGGAAAAAATAATATTTAAGACCACTGAAATAATATTCAGAAAGCATTTGGCCATGAACCAGCATATTGTATTTCGGGATATATAAATAATTTGGATGGAGAGAACAGCATGGACTGATTGTGAAATGACTTATGTGTATTTAAAGAGCTTAAAATTTTCCTGTAGTTGATTGGGTGTTAATGTAAAACTATATGAAATAAAACTATGATCCAATTTATTCCCTGGCAAGTTAATTCTGGTGAAAATGCGGATAGGAGATTATAAAGGACACATGCAAGGTATATTTTTGAGGGGGGGGATGTAAAGTAGAAAAGGATAACTATTACTTTGCCAGGAAAAGGGGGATCACAATAGGCTAGCACCTCCAGAACTGTGCTCCCATGCAAGGTATTTTGTGATAATTGTTGTATAAATGGGTTATGCAATGAAAGAAAAATTTGCAGTGCTGCCAGGAAATGAATTACGTTATGAGACATTTTGATCTACTTTGGAGATCTTAACTATGTTATATGTACATGTATGTCTATGTGTGTGGGTAGACTTTTGTAATAAGTTCTTTTCCCTAGCATTATTGGCCTAAGAAACTGGAATTAATGAATTCTTCTCCCACTTGATCTTTAAAGCAAGGAAACTAAAGTTTAACCAAGACTAAAATAATTCTGACTTCTCCATTCCTATTACATAAAGGAAGATTGAAGTCTTATCAAGCACATTTCTGACCATAACACTATGAGACTAGAAATCAACTACAAGAAAAAAAAAACCTGCAGAAAACACAAAACACATGGAGGCTAAATGCTGTGCCACTAAGCAACTAATGGGTCACTGAAGAAATCAAAGAAGAAATTTAAAAATACCTGGAGACAACTGAAAATGAAAACACAATCATCCAGAATCTATGGGACATAGCAAAAGCACTTCTAGGAGGGCAGTTTATAGTGATACAAGCCTACCTCAGGAAAGCAGAAATCTCAAGTAAACAACCTAACCTTACACCTAAAGCAACTAGAAAAAGAACAAAACCCGAAATTAGTAGAAGGAAAAAAGCATAAGTATCAAAGCAAAAACAAATGAAGTAGAGATTAAAAAGAACAATGGAAAAGAGCAATAAATTAAGAGCTGTTTGCTTAAAAAGATAAACAAATTGATAAACTTTTTGCCAGACTCATCAGGAAAAAAAGAGAGGACCCAAATCAATAAAATCAGAAATGAAAGAGAAGTTATAACTGACACTACATAAATACAAAGGATCATAAAAGATTACTACAAATAATTATTTACCAATAAAATGGACAACCTAGAAGAAAGTAACAAATTCCTAGAAATGGGCACTCTCCTAAGACTAAACCAGAAAGAATGAGAAAATATGAATAGATCAATTAACAGTAATGAAATTGAATCAATAATTTAAAAAAACCCTCCCAACAAACAAAAGTCCAGTGTCAGATGGCTTTACAGGTGAATCCTACCAAATATTTACAGAAGAGTTAACACCTATCCTTCTCAAACTATTCCAAAAAATTGCAGAGGAAGGATTGCTTCCAAACTTGTTCAATGAGACCACCATAACCCTGATACCAAAACCAAATAAAGACACCACAAAAAAAGAAAATATAGGCCAATATCATTGATGAACACAGATGCAAAAATCCTCAACAAAACATTAGCAAACCAAATTCATCATACATTAAAAGAATCATACACCATGATCAAGTGGAACTTATCCCAGGGATGCAAGAATGGTTCAATATCCACAAATCAACCCAAAACAATAAAAATTACAGGAGAAAACTTAGGAGTACACTCTTTGACATTGGTTTCAGTATTTTCAGGGGGCTATATCTCCTCAGGCAACAGAAACAAATACAAAACTCAACAAGTGGGACTACATCAAACTAAAAAGCTTGTACACAGCAAAAGAAAATATCACCAAAACAAAAAGGCTGCCTACTGAATGGGAGAAGATATTTGCAAACAAAAATATATAAAGAACTCATGCAACTCAACATCAAAAAAACAAACAACATGATTAAAAAAAAATGGGCAGAGGATCTGAATAAACAGTTTCCCAAAGATGACATACAGATGTTCAAGCAAATGAAAAGGCGCTCAACATCACTAATCATTAGGGAAATATTAATCAAAACTACCATGAGATATCACCTCACATCTGTTGGAATGGCTATTATCAAAAAGACAACAAATATCAAGTGTTGGCAAAGGTGTGTAGGAAAGGCACTCTCATGCACTATTGGTGGGAATGTAAATCTGTACAGCCAATATAGGAAACAGTATGGAGAGTCCTGAAAAAATTTAGAATAGAACTACCACATGATCCAGCAAATCCACTCCTGGCTATTTATATGAAGAAAACAAAAACTCTAATTTGAAACGATATACACACCTCTATGTTCACTGAAGCATTACTTACAATAACCAAGATATGGAAGCAACCTAAGTGCTTTCAATAGATGAACGGATGAAGAATATATGGTGCATATGTATGAATATTACTCAGTCATAAAAAAAGAATTAAATCTTGACATTTACAACATGAATAAACCTACAGGGTATTGTTCTAAGTGAAATAAGTCAGACAGAGAGGACAAACACTATATGATTTCTCCTGTACATGGAATCTAAAAAACAAAGCAAATGATCAAATATGACAAAAAAGAAACCAAATCATAGATACAGAGGATAATCAAGTGGTTGTCTGAAGGAAGAGGGGTGAATGGTTGAATGAAATAGGTGAGGGAAATTAAGAGATAAAAACTTTCCATTACAAAATAAATGAAAAGGGATGAAATGTGCAGTACAGATAATATAGTTGATAATAATGTAATATCTTTGTATGGTGACAGATGGTAACTAGACTAATCATGGTGATCATTTTGTAATTTATAGAAATAACCGATTCTATGTTGTGAATTAGAAACTAACATAATGTTGTAGGTCAATTATACTTCAACAAACAAACTTATAGAAAAAGAGATCAGTTTTGTGGTTATCAGAGGCAGGGAATAGGGGTAGGGAGAATTGAATGAAGGTCATCAAAAGCTACAAACTTCCAGTTATAAGACAAGTAAGTACTAGGGATATAGTGTAAAGCATGCTTAATACAATTAATACTTGTGTATGTTATATATGAAAGTTGTTAAGAGAGTAAATCCTACAGAAAAAATATTTTTTCTTTTTCTTTTATTTTGTATCTATATGAGATGATGAATGTTCACTAAACTTATTGTGGTAATCATTTCATGATGTGTGTAAGTCAAATCATTATGCAGTACACTTATACTGCATAATGATTTGACTTTAACTTATACAATGCTGTATGTCAATTATATTTCAATAAAACTGGAAGGAAAAGAGAAAATTACAAGGCATACCAAAGGCAAAAACCATAAGCTGAAGACACAAAGCAAGCATTAGAACCAAACTTGGCAGGGATGTTGGAATTATCAGACCATTAATTTGAAATAACTATGATTAATACACTCAGGGGTCTAATGGATAAAGTATACAATATGCGAGACAGATGGACAAAGAAAGCAAAGAGATAGAAATCCTAATTAAGTACCAAAAAGATATGCTAGAGATAAAACTGTAATACAAATAAAGAATGCCTTTGATGGGTTTATTAGTGGACCGGACATGTCTGAGGAAACAATCTCTGACCTAGAGCTTATATTAATAGAATCCCTGAAAACAGGAAAACAAAGAAAAGAAAGACTGAAAAACAGAACCAAATATCTGAGGAATGTGGGACAACTAAAAAAGGTGTAACATATGCATGATGGGAGTACTAGAAGGAGAAGAAAGAAAGAAAGGAACAGAAGAAATATTTCGAACCATGATGACTGAGAATTTCCTCCAAATTAATGTCAGACACCAAACCACAGATTCAGGAAGCTAAGAAAACACCAAGCAGGATAATTGTTAAAAAACCACATTTCAGCATATCATTTACAAAATATGAAAATCAAAGATAAAGAAAAAATTCTAAAAGTATCCAGAGGGAGTAAAAAACTTTGCCTATAGAGAAAAAAAGATAAGAATTACATCTGACTTCTCAGAATAGTGAAATATTTCGTGTATTGACAGAGAAAACCCCACCAACCTAAAATTCTCTACCCTGTTAAATTTTTCCTCAAAAGTGAAGCAGTAATAGACTTTCTCAGACAAACAAAAAGTAAGGGAATTTGTCACCAGTAGGCCAGTATCTTGTAAGAAATGTTAACAGATGTTCTTTAGAAAGAAGGAAAATAATATAGGTCAGAATCTCAGGTCTACATTTTAAAAAAAGTAAAGCATCAATGAAGGAATAAGTGAAAGTAAAATAAAGAATTTTAATCTAACAGATAACAGTTTGTTCAAAATAATAATAGCAACAATGTATTTGATTATGTATGTTTACGTATATATTTCATAGTACCCAAAGGAGTTAAAAACATGTTCACACAAAAACCTGCACAAGGATGCTTATAGCAGCTTTATTCATAACTGCTAAAACTTGGAAGAAACCAAGGTTTCCTTCAGTAGATATGTGGATAAATGAAATGTGGTATTTACAGACAATGGAATATTATTTAATGGTAAAAATAAATGAGCTATCGAGCCATGAAAAGACACTGAGGAAAATTAAATGCATATTATTAAGTGAAAGAAGCCAATCTGAGAAGACTATATACTATATGATTCCAACTATATGACATTCTGGAAAAGGCAAAACTATGGAGGCAATAAAAAGATTACTGATTGCTAGAGGTTGGGCAGTAGGGGATGAATAGGCAGAGCACAGAGGACCTTTAGGGCAGTAAAAATATAATGATGGGCATATGTCATTATACATTTGTACAAATGCATAGAATGTACAACAGCAAGTATGAAACCATAGGTAAACTATGGACTTTGGGTGATAATAATGTGTCTTTGTAGTTTCATACTTGATTGAAAAAATGGACCATTCTAGTGAGTGATATGGATAATGGAGGTAGCTAAGGGGCATATGGAAATCTCTATACTTTCCTCTCAATTTTATTGTAAACCTAAATCTACTCTAAAAAATAAAATCTTAAAAAATGTTAATGATATTTATCACTAAGTACTAATTTTGTAATTTGAAAGAAATCATTTCAGAAAAACTACTATCCTGTATGGTAGAAACAGAAGTGGGTGAACCCCAAACAGCCTCTATGGCCCTTAGGTTATGTTGCGAAAGCCCAGACTCTTGCTAAAGAGATTGTAGATACAACTGGATAGACACAGGCATGGTGAACCATCTTCTCTGACATCACAGTAGTACGTTATCAATGATTGCAAACTTAATTGATGCTGTCTGTTTAGTTTCCTGATACTGCTGTTTCCATTTTTCCGGCTTAAAACAACCATGGCACCTTCTTGCACAGTAGTAGAAAATTTTTGAAAATATTCTGCTGTTCCACCACCGAGTCCATCAATTTTGAAAGTCAGACACAATGGTGAGCATGCTAGGGTGTGTTGTGTTACGGTCCCTTCAAAAAGGACCACTCAGTAAAACCTATATTAGATAAAGTGTCCTTCACTTTCTCCTTGACAGCAGTCTTGTAGCCTGTGAGAGCAGTCATGGCTGATCACAAATAATTCATTTTATATTAAACAAGTGCTGAATTCCATAGTAGTTCTTAACAGCAAGGGATTCTCAAAGGGCAAAAGACTGAATAAACTTAAACTTCAGGAAACAGTGAGCTCTTACTTGCAGCAATCAATAGCCTTTTACTATGGAGAGCAACAAAACCTTTTGGCTTCCTGACTGAAAGTCAAGTCTCTGATCTCCATTCTAACCATCATTCATTTTCAGGGCACTTTGATTCTGTGCCTCTCATGTGGAGGCAACAAGGTGCTGGCCCCTGTTTGAACTCAAGTCCTGTGGAGAAAAAGATTTCCCAACAGAGAAAATAAATACTTCCCAACTTCTTTGTTTGTCTTCCAGGCTCCCAGTGGGCACAGAACTCCTGCTCCCTCTGGGTAGCGCTCTCAACTCTCCCTGCTAATTAACCTCTCCTACCAGGTTGCCAAATGAACTGCTGACAACCAGCCCTGAGCAACTGGAAAACACCAGGACAGCAGACTAGATTGTTAAATTCATCCATTAAGTCTAGGAGCAGAGAATGCTTTTGGAGCTTTACTTGAATGCAATGTAGGTTTACATCATAGTCAGAAGAGGGAAAGAATTTGTGCCACACTTGCTCTCTAACTACCAACAGGATACAGCTTTCGAATATTTTTTTCATGTGGCAGAGGAGGTAAAAACAGTAGCATTTGAACTTGAGATCTTTTTACAACAAGAAATGAAAAAAATGCTGATGTAGTAGGGATGCTATTGAATTTTCAAGCTTCCTTTCTCCCCTTCCTCAATATAAACGGATCCCAAACCAAAAGCCAAATAGCCTTTTTCTTTTCCCCTTTAGCTAAGTAATGTGTGAGGGTAAACACGCATCCCTGACAAGCTATGGGGGCTTAATAAATATTTAAGAAGAACAAACATCTGATAAAAAAACATAGTTGCATATCACAATGTATTAGAATACCATAATTTTCATAATCTCCCCCTCCAATAATACAAAAACTAATTAACTGTGAATAACTTACTTAAATGGAAAACTTTAAGAGTTTTGGGAAGATGGCGGAGGAGTAAGATGTGGAGACCTCCTTCTTCCTCACAGATGCATCAAAAATACATCTACATGTGGAACAACTCCTACAGAGCACCTACTGAACACTGGCAGAAGACTTCAGACTTACAAAAAGGCAAGAAAATCTCAATGTAACTGAGTAGGGCAAAAGGAAAAAAAAAAGAGAGAGAGAGAGACAAAGGAATTGGGACAGGGCCTGCACCTCTAAGAGAAAGCTGTGAAGGAGGAAAAGTTTCTGCAGACTAGGCAGCCCCCTCACTGGCAGGGATGGGGGGAGCTTCAGAGCCTCAGAGGAGAGGGAAGCAACAGGGACGCAGAGGGCAAAGTGGAAAGAATCCTGCACAGAGGATGGGTGCCGACCAGCACTCCCTAGTCTAAGATGCTTGTCTGCCCACCCAAAGGGGTAGGTGGGGGCAGGGTGCTGTGGCTCAGGATTTGGAGGTAAGACCCCAGGAGGAGTACTGGAGTTGGCTGCATGAAGACAGCCTCAGGGGGCTAGTGCACCACAGCTGAGGGAGTCTGGGAAGAAGCCTGGGCTTCCCAGAGAGGCAAGGGACCATTGTTGTGGGGTGTGTGAGGAGAGGGGTGGGCCCACCATAGGAGCTTCTTTCTCTGTGCACTCACATACAACAGGGCACCACCTATAAGAGATCCAGAGGCATGTGTGATGGCTACTGCTGCCACCACTGTCACCAAGGGTCCTGTGAGCAAGTGCAGGTAATTGCCCACACCTGCCCCGGAGCCTGTGCAACCCACCACTGCCAAGGGTCCTGCCATCTGGGGCCACTTCCCTGAGAGAGCAAATGGCACACCTCAGGCTGTTGCAAACACCTGCTGACCTCTGCCACCATAGGCACTCCCTGCATATCCCAGTTGTGACTACCGTATTCCTCCCTCTCCCCAGCCTGTGAGCAAGTGAGTCCTAATCAGCTGCTGCTTTTGCTTCTTCTTGCCTGGATGGGGAACAGATGCCTGAGGGGGCCCACATGCAGAGGCAGGGCCAAAACTAAAGCTGAATTCCAGGAAAGGTGCAACAAAAGAAGAAGAAGGGAAATCTCTCTATGCAGCCGCAGGAGCGCTGGATTAAATCCCCACAATCAGCTTGGTAAGGCCTGCATCTGTGGAATATCTAACTATACAAGTATTCCCACAAATCAGGCTGTGGACTTTGGGAGCAAGTATACACAGGAGTTGGGTCAGGTCAGAGTCTGAGGTGGCCCCACAGTGCCCACAGCAGGTCCAGAGACCTGCCTAGAGTTTGCTTTCTGCTTTTGATTTGTTTTTTGTTTTTTTTTTTAGTTTAGTTTTTAGTGTTCATTTTTATTTAGGGGTTTATTTATTTGTTTGGCTGCTTTCTTCTTTTTTGTTTTCTCTTGTTTGTTTGTTTTTGTTTTTGTTTTTGTGTGTGTGTTTCTTTGTGTGTTTTTGTCTCTTTGGTTTTGCTTTTATCATTTGTCTTGGGTTTTTTTTGCCTGTTTGTTTTCTTTCTTTCTTTCCCCCTTTTCTTCTGTGCCTGTTTGTTTTCTTTCTTTTTTTCCCCCTTTTCTTCTGTGCCACTTGCAGGGTTTTGGTACTCCGGATGGGGTCATGTCTCAGCTCTAATGTGGGAAAGCCAAGCCCAGGATATTGGACGGCCCGAGAACTCCTGCCTCAGGGAATATTAATCAGTGAGAGCTCTCCTAGAGGTATCCATCTGAACACCAAGACCTGACTCCACCCAATGACCAGCAAGGTCCAGTGCTGGACAGCTCATGCCAAACAACTAGCAAGACAGGAACACAACATCACCCATTAGCAGAGAGGCTGCCTGAAGTCACACTAAGCTCACAGATAGCACAAAACACATCACCAGAGGTGGCCTTGACCATCAGGGACAAGATCCATCTCCAGCCACTAGAATGCAGGCACCAGTCCCCACCACCAGGAAGCCTACATAAGCCACTGGACCAACCTCCCCCACTGAGATCAGACACCATAAGTAAGAGGAACTATGACCCTGTAGCCTGAGGAAAGGAGATCCCAAATACAGTAAGTTAAACAAAATGAGAAGGCAGAGAAATTGATGATGATGAAGGAACAAGGTAAAAACCCACAAGACCAACAAATACAGAGGAAATAGGAAGTCTACCTGAAAAAGAATTCAGAGGAATGGTAATTAAAAAGACCCCAAAATTCAGAAATAAAATGGGGAAAATGCAAGAAATGTTTGATGAGGACCTAGAAGAACTAAAGAACACACAAACAGTGACAAAGAACACAATAACTGAAATTAAAAATACTCTAGAAGGAATCAGTAGCAGAATAACTGAGGCACAAGGATGGATAAATAAGCTACAAGATAGAATGGTGGAACTAACTGCTGTGGAGCAGAATAAAGAATGAAAAGAATAGAGGACAGTATCAGAAACCTCTGGGACAACATTAAATGCACCAACATTTGAATTAGAGGGCTCCCAGAAGAAGAAAAAGATAAAGGGACTCAGAAAATATTTAAAGAGATTATATTCGAAAACTTCCCTAACATGGGAAAGCAAATAGTCAATCAAGTTCAGGAATCACAGAGAGTCCCACACAGGATAAACCCAAGGAGAAACACACCAAGACACATATTAATCAAACTACCAAAAATAAAATACAAGGAAAAAAATGTTAAAAGCAGCAAGGGAAAAGCAACAAATAACATACCAGGGAATCACCATAAGGTTATCAGCTGATTTTTCAACAGAAAATCTGCAGGCCAGAAGGGAGTGGCAGGATATATTTAAAGTAATGAAAGGGAAAAAATTGCAACCAAGATTACTCTCCCAACAAGGATCTCATTCATACTGGACAGAGGAATCAAAAACTTTACAGACAAGCAAAAGGTAAAAGAATTCAGCACCACCAAACAAGCTTTACAACAAAAGCTAAAGGAACTTCTCAAGGCAGGAAACACAAGGAAAGAAAAAAAAAAGACCTACAAAAACAAACCCAAAACAATTAAGAAAATGGTAATAGTAATATACATATTGATAATTACCCTAAACGTGAATGCATTAAATGCTTCAACCAAAAGACACAGATTGGCTGAATGGATATGAAAACATGACTCATATATATGCTGTCTACAAGAGACCAACTTCAAACCTAGGGACACACACAGACTGAAAGTGGATGGAAAAAGATATGCCATGAAAATGTAAATCAAAAAAAGCTGGAATAGCAATAATTATATCAGATAAAATAGATTTTAAAATAAAGATTGTTACAGGAGATAAGGAGGGACACTACATAATGATCAAAGGATCAATCCAAGAAGAAAACATAGCAATTATAAATATTTATGGATCCAACATAGGAGCACCTCAATACATAAGGCAAATGCTAACAACCATAAAAGGGGAAATCAACAGTAACATTTTAATAATGGGGGACGTTAACACCCCACTTACACCAATGGACAGATCGTCCAGACAGCAAATAAATAAGGAAACAAGTTTTAAATGACACAATAGACCAGAGATTTAATTGATATTTATAGGACATTCCACCAAAAAGTGGCAGAATACACTTTCTTCTCAAGTGCACATGGAACATTCTCTAGGATATATCACAACTTGTGTCACAAATCAAGCCTTGGAAAATGTAAGAAAATTGAAATCATATGAAGCATCTTTTCTGACCACAATACTATGAGATTAGAAATAAATTACAGGGAAGAAACTGTAAAGAACACAAACATATGGAGGCTAAACAATATGCTTCTAAATAACCAAGAGATCATGGAAGAAATCAAAGAGGAAATTAAACAAAATATATAACTAGAGACAAATGATGATGAAAACACAACGACCCAAAACCTATGGGATGCAGCAAAGGCAGTTGTAAGAGGGAAGTTTATAACAATACAATCCTACCTCAAGAAACAAGAAAAATCTCAAATAAACAATCAAAACTTACACCTAAGGGAAGTAGAAAAAGAAGAAAAAAACCCAAAGTTAGTAGGAGGAAAGAAATCATTGAGATCAGAGCAGAAATAAGTGAAATAGAAACAAAGAAAACAATAGCAAAGATCAATAAAACTAAGAGCTAGTTCTTTGAGAAGATAAACAAAATTGACAAACCTTTAGCCAGACTCATCAAGAAAAAGAAGAGCACTCAAATCAATAAAATTAAAAATGAAAAAGGAGAAGTTACAACACACACCACAGAAATAAGAAGGATCATAAGAGACTACTACAAGCAACTATATGCCAATAAAATGGGCAACCTGGAAGAAATGGAAAAATTCTTAGAAAGGTATAATCTTCCAATACTGAACCAGAAAGAAATAGAAAATATGAACAGACCAATCACAAGTAATGAAACTGAAACTGTGATTAAAATCTTCCAACAAAAAGTCCAGGACTACATGGCTTCACAAGAGAATTCTATCAAACATTTAGAGAAGAACTAACACCCACCCCTCTCAAACTCTTCCAAAAAATTGCAGAGGAAGGAACACTCCCAAACTCATTCTATGAGGCCACCATCACCCTGATACCAAAACAAGACAAAGATATTTAAAAAAAAGAAAATTACAGACCCATATCACTGATGAATATAGATGCAAAAATCCTCAACAAAATGCCTGCAAACAGAATCAAACAACACATTAAAAGGATTATACAACACAATCAAGTGGACTTTATCCCAGGGACGCAAGGATTCTCCTTATATGCAAATCAATGTGATACACTACATTAACAAATTGAAGAGTAAAAACCATATGGGCATCTCAATAGATGCAGAAAAAAACTTCTGACAAAATTCAACACCCATTTATAGTAAAAATAACTCTCCAAAAAGTGGGTATAGAGGGAAACTACCTCAACATAATATGACAAACCCACAGCAAACATCATTCTCAATGGTGAAAAACTGAAAGCATTTACTCTAAGATCAGGAACAAGACAAGGATGTTCACTCTCACTTCTATTATTCAACATAATTTTAGCAGTCCTAGCCTCAGCAATCAGAGAAGCAAAAGAAATAAAAGGAATACAAATTGGAAAAGAAGTAAAACTGTCACTGTTCACAGATGACAGGATACAATACACAGAAAATCCTAAAGATGCCACCAGAAAGCTACTAGAGCTAATCAATAAATTTGGTACAGTTGCAGGATACAAAATTAACCCACAGAAATCTCTGGCATTCCTATTCACTAACAATGAAAGATCAGAAAGAGAAATTAAGGAAGCAACCCCATTCACATTGCAACAAAAAGAATAAAATACCTAGGAATAAACCTACTTAAGGTGGTAAAAGACACAGGACTCGGAAAACTATAAAACAGTGATGAAAGAAACCAAAGATGACACAAACAGATGGAGAGATATACCATGTTCTTGGATTGGAAGAATCAATTTTGTGAAAATGACTATACTACCCAAAGCAATCTACAAATTCAATACAATTCTTATCAAACTACCAATGGCATTTTTCCCAGAACTAGAACAAAAAAAATCTTAAAATTTGTATGGAGACCCAAAGGACCCTGAATAGCCAAACAATCTTGAGAAAAAAACAAACAAATAAAGAAACAAACAAAAAAACCAAAACTGGAGGAATCAGACTCCCTGACTTTAAACTATATTACAAAGCTACAGCAATCAATACAGTGCTGTACTAGCACAATAACAGAAATATAGATCAATGGAACAGGATAGAAATCCCAGAGATAAACTATGGTCAACTAATCTATGACAAAGGAGGCAAGAGTATATAATGGAGAAAAAGTCTCTTCAATAAGTAGTGCTGGGAAAACTGGACAGCTTCATGTAAAAGAATGAAATCACAACACTCCCTAAAACCATACACAAAAATAAACTCAAAATGGATTAAAGACCTAAATGTAATACTAGACACTAGAAATCTCTTAGAAGAAAACAGGAAGAACACTTTTTGATGTAGATCACAATAAGAACTTTTTTGACCCACTTCCTAGAGTAATTCAAATAAAAACAAAATAAACAAATGGGGCCTAATGAAACTTAAAATCTTTTGCACAGCAAAGAAAACCCTAAACGAGATGAAAAGACAACCCTCAGAATGGGAAAAAATATTTGCAAATGAATCAATGTACAGAGGATTAATCTTCAAAATATTCAGACTGATCATGCAGCTTCATATCAAAAAACAAAAAAACAAATAAGCAACCCAATCAAAAAATGGGTGGAAGACCTAGATAGACATCTCTCCAAAGAAGACATACAGAATGACAAGAGGCACATGAAAAGATGCTAAACATCACTAATTATTAGAGAAATGCAAATCAAAACTATAATGAGTTATCTCTTCACACCGGTCAGAGTGGCCATCATCAAAAAATCTACAAACAAGGGATTTCCTAGGTGGCACAGTGGATAAGAATCCACCTGCCAGTGCAGGGGACACGGGATTGATCCCTGTTCTAGGAAGATCCCACATGCCGCGGAGCAACAAAGCCCATCCGCTGCAACTATTGAGCCTGTGCTCTAGAGCCCGTGAGCCACAACTGTTGAGCCCATGCGCCACAACTACTGAAGCCTGTGCACCTAAAGCTCATGCTCCGCAACAAGAGAAACCACTACAGTGAGGAGCCCACGCAACACAATGAAGAGTAGACCCCACTCACTGCAACTAAAGAAAGTCCATGTGCAGCAGTGAAGACCCAATGCAGCCAATAAATAAATAAATAAATAAATAAATAAATAAATAAATAAATGTTTACTTATCTAAAAAAATCTACAAACAATAAATGCTGGAGAGGGTGTGGAGAAAAGGGAATCCTCTTGTGCTGTTGGTGGGAATGTAAATTGATACAACCATTATGGAGAACAATATGGAGCTTTCTTAAAAAAGTAAAAATAGAATTACCATATGACCCAGGAATCCCATGCCTGGGCATATACCCAGAGAAAGCCACAACTCAAAAAGTCACAGGAACCCCAATGTTCATTGCAAAACTATTTACAATAGCCAGGTCATGGAAGCAACCTAAATGCTTATTGACAGATGAATGCATAAAGAAAATGAGGTACATATATACAATGGAATATTACTCAGCCATAAAAAAGAATGAAATTGGGTCATCTGAAGAGACGTGGATGGACCTAGAGACTGTCATACAGAGTGATGTAAGTCAGAAAGAGAAAAACAAATATCATATAGTAACATATATATGTGGAATCTAGAAAAATGGTACAGATGAACTGGTTTTCAAGGCAGAAGAAATAGAGTCACAGACATAGAAAAGAAACTAATGGACACCAAGGGCAGAAGGGGTGTTGGATGAATTGGGAGATTGGGATTGCCATATATACACTAACATGTATAAAATAGATAACTAATGAGAAGCTGATGTATAGCACAGGGAACTCCACTGTACAGTAGAAAATAACACAACATTATAAAACCACCATACCCCAGTAATAAATAAATAATTAATTAAATATATAAAAGTAAAGCTTTAGTAAAACAAATTAAGAAACAGGTTTGCTTTAAAAAAAATGAAAATCAGTTTCCATTCCTATATATGGCCAGATGGATAAATAGATTTTTGTGACCTTCAAAATTAATGCGCTTTAAGTCAACATCACCCAAGCATTTCAATGGGCTAGGTATCAGAAGGGCCAGTTCATGGCCGTAAACGTGTTATAAAACTCGAAAATGTTGATGTCTGCTTTCATTTAGAGCCAAAAATTCTGCTTCCTGCTTCTTTCCTACCTGCCCTCTGTCACCTACATATACCTTCACCCCAATTTTTCCATTTTTCCCTTTATTTCTTTCTCTATCTGACTTCAGGATTCCTTATCTTTTTTACATCCAAACATCTTTTCATAGTTCGTGTTTAAACATGACTGTTGGTCAAACTGATTAACAATTTCTCCTTCCACCCTCACCTTGAGCCTTACCCTACAAGGTAATTATTCACCCATGTCATCTGATTTGAAGAATAGCAGCTAATCAAATGCTTCAACAATTCCTGAAATCCTGATATTAGCATATTCTTCTTTTGGATAAATGTCTGATCACGTTTTCTCTTAATTTTGTGTGTAAACCTTGATGGTTTAATAAGATCACAAATGCCTATTATCAACCCAGCTAATCCCTATTGATTGGTTTTGATGACCTGGAATGCTGCATTGTGAAGAATTCCAAGGGGAAGTTCAGCAAGAATATTTGTCATGATCCATTAATGATGTCTGCCATGGGAAAGTGCTTGTAAACATGCTGTGCCTTTTCCAAATACATCTGCTGGCTCCTCTATATGAATGTATCGGTCAGTCTCTTTTGCTTGCTGAGTGTCAGGAGAGATCCTTAATTACATAAGGTGGAGAAGTTTATGAAAAATGAAAACCCCTAAGTAGAAGGGATTCTAAATACAAAGTGTTGGGCTTCCTAGGTGGCGCAGTGGTTGAGAATCTGCCTGTCAATGCAGGGGACATGGGTTCGATCCCTGCTCCAGGAAGATCCCACATGCCACTGAGCAAATAAGCCCGTGCACCACAACTATTGAGCCTGCATTTTAGAGCCCGTGAGACACAACTATTGAGCCCATGTGCCGCAACTACTGAGACCCATGCTCCACAACAAGAGAAGCCACGGCAATGAGGAGCCTGCACACCGCAACGAAGAGTAGCCCCCACTCACTGCAACTAAAAAGAAAGCCCGCGCACAGCAAAGAAGACCCAACAAAACCAATAAAATAAATTTATTTAAAAAAATAAAAAAATAAATAAATACAAAGTGTTAAAGTGCCATGATTTTGCTTTCTGTGCTCAGATCTAGCCCTGAATGCCTACCTCAAAGCACTTATTCAAATGCAATAGTCTCTTTCCAAAAGCAAAATTAAAAAGTGCTAAAATAGACATAGGAATACTTATTTCCCAGAGCATAGCAGTCACAAGAAAAAAATTATGTAGGATACCAGTTACAAATGATTTGTTGTTCACCATTAGAGGTGGCCATATTGTAAAAAAAAAAAAAAAAAAAAAAAAAAAAAAAAATTGAAACCCAGAATGAGTATGTTGTACTTAAGCAGACAGACAAATGCACAAAAATTTTCTGAGCGGTTTCTTTTACAGGTTCTTCTTCCTTCCCAATTTCTCTAAATATTAATAACATTTAAAGCTCTCTCCTTAAGTCATTTCTGTTCTTTTTTTATTCTCTCCATAGGCAATCTCACCCCATGCTGAAAGTCTTTCCTCTCTTTAAATGACTTCCAATCCCAAATTCAAACTTGATAATTTCAAAATAACACCTGATTGAACAGTAAAATTGAATAAAGTTGAATAGTAAAATATGGATTCTGGAATATTCTACCTAAACCTTAAAAACATCCCAAAGTAAATTAATCATTTACAAATGAAAGTTACTTTTTTTCCTACCTCACTTTTTATGTTAATGGAACTACAGCAGTCCAGTCACTCAGCATGTTCATTTTGCCTCCAATTTTTTCTTCTTTCCATCCCCAAAGCACAGAGTCTGTTTTTGGTCCTCAATTCCTATCTTTGTTCTATCTCAATTACCTCTGTAATTGATCTTTCTTTTCAGATTTTTCCTTTCTTTTCAATTCATATTAAATACAGTTATCAGATGTTTAATTTTAAAGCATAATTATAATTTATTATTCCCCTTTCCAGAAACCTGCAGAGATTGTCCATTACCTACAGAATAAAGCACAGAACTCTCAAATTGGCATTTAGGATCCTCTGCAAAGCATCACAAGGCTAACTTCTTATCCATCCATCCATCCAACCATCTATCTCACCCTTCCTCTTTGCTTCCTCCCATCCTTGATTATTCTTTCACTCTTCCACAAGAAATTACTGAGTGATTATTAAGTGTTCAGCCCTGTGCTAGGCTTTGGGAATACTAGGCCAAATAACACAGTTACATCCTGAATCAGTCTAATAAAATAGATATGTGTATATAAAATTACAATATAATACAGTGAATGCTATTAAAAAGCTAAGGGCAAAGTACGATGGGACCACAAAGGAAGAAGCAACTAACTCTTCCGGGGACATAAAAGGACTGTTCAGATTAAGAGTTTACATAAAATGTGATACTGGCTTTGAGTATTAAAGGATGAAAAAGAGCTCCTTTAGGTCATATCTCTCACTCTTTTCCCACATTTTGTGCACTTTGCAGGTAGACTAGATGACTCTTTTCTCTATTAACACATCCCTAACATACATTTGACCATGTTTTGTCTCTTCACCTAGGAGACCTTCTTTCCCATCTTTGCTGGGTTGATTAGTGTCTCCCCAAATATTCATGTTCATTCAAAACCCAAGAATGTGACCTAATAGAGTCTTTGCAGATGTAATTTGTTGGGGACCTTGAGATGAAGTCATCCTGAATTTAGTGTGGTCCTAAATCCAATGATTAATGCCCTTATTTTTTTAAATTAATTAATTTACTTATTGTTGGCTTTAGGTCTTTGATGCTGCACACGGACTTTCTCCAGCTGCAGTGAGCGGGAGCTACTCTTCACCGTGGTGCACAGGCTCCTCACCGCGGTGGCTTCTCCCGTTGCAGAGCATGGGCTCCAGGCGTGTGAGCCTCAGCAGTTGTGGCACACAGGCTCAATAGTTGTGGTGCATGGGCCTAGCTGCTCCACGGCATGTGAAATCTTCCTAGAGCTGGGATTGAACCCATGTCCCCTGCATTGGCAGGTGGATTCTTAACCACTGCACCACCTAGGAAGTCCGATTAATACCCTTATTAAAAAAAAAAAGGATAGGGCATCCAGAATTACCCTGAGGAGAATGTCATGTGAAGATGGAGTCAAAGATTAGAGTGATACCACTGTGAGCCAAGGAAAACCAAGGGTTGCTAACAATCACCAGAAGCTTGGAGGCATGAACAGATTCTTCCTGAAAGCCTCCAGAAGAAAATAAATCTGCTGGCACCTTGATCTCATACTTCTGTTCTCCATAACTGTGGAGAATAAATTTCTGCTGTTTTAAGCTGCCCCGTTTATGATCATTTGCATTGGCAGCCTGGAGAAATTAATGCACCATTTTAATTCTTTCAAATTCTATCAGTCATTAAGATCTTCTCAAATGCCACTTTTTCTATCGAGATTTTTCCTACTGTTTTTTCCCCACTAAAAAATTAGATGTGATTTCTCTTTTCTCTGAGCTTTATTTGTGACTCCAACGGAATATCACATTTTACCTTGCATTTGCCATTTTGTGTGTCCTTCTCTATTCAACCAGATTGCAAGCCTTTTAAATGATGTTAACATAATTTAATCATCTCATATTTTATGCAGCACAGTTTCTAGCACTTTCTTAGCTTAGGGTTCATCAAAAACAAAACCTGATTTTCTAAAAAAAGCATATGTGTGTATAGTTTTAGGAACATGGTAACTAGAAGTTGCCCAATAAATACAGAGAAAAGGTTCAATAATTGTTTGTTGAAGGAATACATGAATAAACAAAACAGAGACTAACGTGTTATAAATCCATGAAAGACAGACATCTTATCTATTCAGTATAAGTCAGTGCCTAGCATAATGCCAATTGTACACAGCCTACCATAATGTCATGTCAGCATGTCCTCAACAAATAAAATGATGAATGATGAATGAGCTCAATTCAAGGGACTTCATCCAGTGTGAGTCCTTTGTTTTACAATTCTCCTCTGCCCTACTGAACCATACCTTCTCCCCTGGTCAGAGAGGGCTAATAGAATAAAAACTCCTAATAGATTACAATCCTCTCTAAATTGTTAAGTTTATGTGAGCATGATATATACAATCAAATCAACATGTATCAGATTATCATATCTGATTGATTATTTCTGTGGATAAAATTAAAGGTTTAGGACTTCCTAGATGGTGCAGTGGTTAAGAATCTGCTTGCCAATGCAGGGGACACGGGTTTGATCCCTGCCCCAGGAAGATACCACATGCCACAGAGCAACTAAGCCCATGCACCACAATATTGAGCCTGCACTCTAGAGCCTGTGAGCCACAAATATTGAGCCCATGTGCTGCAACTACTGAAGCCTATGCACCTGGAGCCTGTGCTCCACAACAAGAGAAGCCGCCACAATGAGGAGCCCATGCACCACAATAAAGAGTAGCCCCCGCTTGCCGCAACTAGAGAAAGCCCATGTACAGCAACGAAGACCCAACACAGCCAATAATAAATAAATAAATAAATAAATAAATAATAAATAAATAAATAAATAAATAATTTATTTTAAAAAATTAAAGGTTTATTGTTTACCTATTATCTTTATTCAAAATTCTTACTTATGAGTTTTAAAGATGAAATTGAGACCCCAAGTGACTTGCTAAAAGTCGCACAGGTAGAAAATAGCAGAGCTGGAATTTAAAATTAGATTTACCCTATTACAAAGCTCATGTTATTTTCACTCTTCCAGCTGACTTAGCTTCAAATCACTTGACTTTTTCTGACCTCAAAATCCTCCACTCACTAGCTCAGGTTGATTCCTTTATTTTCACCATCCTGCTAACTTTGAATTGTTTCTAGCCTTCCCATCACATTGTGATATGAATGCCACCCACTTATGCTGTGCTGACCTCCGTCTGGTCCTCATCAATGTGATTTTACCTTCATCATCTCTTCAGGGCACTTGCCCTTTCTTTGCCACCTTCCAACACCATATGGCACATTTTTATGCCACATGGCTTCCATACATCCTGCCTCCTTACACCCACCATCCTCTTAATCCCCTTTATATACACTTTGACAATTTTTCCCTGCTCTTAGATTTCCGATCTCTACTTTCATCCCAGGTTTCACTGTGGTGCCCTGTTCTTTCTCATTTCATGGCATTCTGTACAGTCATGACTGCAACATATGTCTATAATTCCTTCATCATATTGGGAACATCCATCACGCTGCTGGCACCACATAAATTTTGTGCATACGTTACAGACTTTAGAGAAAAGGAGGACACTTCCATCCAAAATGAGCTGACATTGCTTCACAAGTTGATTTGGGGGCCCATCAACCCTCAACAAAGTAACATCACATGAACATACAAAGAATTCAAAGACCAAATATTTTTATTGTATTTCTAGAGATTAAATTACATGTGTATACACAACTAAGATTGCACATACAAAGCACATATGCCATTATTCTTTTGTTTCCAAATTTGTTATACATTTTACAGTGCTGAAATATTTAAATGAACAATGAACATCCATATGTTCAACATCTAAATTCAATAATTATTAACTCTTGCCACATTTGCTTAATGTAGCTATAAACTTATGTATATTCCTTTAAAAAATGAATTATGTGAAAGTAGTGAAAGACATCAAGATGCCCCAGCATGTAATTCTTAAGAATGAGGACATTTTCATTTATAGCCATAATATGTTATCATACCTAAGAAATTAAAGATTCCATAGTAACATCTAAATTGTTGTCCATATTCAAATTTCTCCCAGTTGTTCCTAAACTGTATTTTATGGCTTCAAGAAAAATCCAGGACTAATGAAGTTTCATACAGTGCACTTGGATATTTTTTATCTTTTAACTTACAACATTAGTCCTGCTGCCTATTTCTTATGCTCATGCATGACCAATCCAGGCTCATCCTCTTGCACAATGGGTCACATTCTGGATTTGTCTGTATAGTTTCTTGTGTTATCCCTTAATTTATTTCTATTTTCTATAAATCTTAGACTATGTTTAAAGTAGATTAGGTTCTGTTTAAACACGTTTGAGAGAATGTTTCATAGATAGTAATGTGTACATCAAATCACCTCACATTAGGGGCCAGACATTGTCCCACATTTGATCACTTGGTTAGAATGGAGAAAACCAGATGCCTCCACTGTAAAGGTACATTTTTCTAATTGAAATTGGCAAGTAGTCTGTGAACTGACACTTTGGCAGAGTGTGAATTACCTATTCCCTTGACTATCTTTCCTATAATGAATCTAGCATCCTTGATCCCTGTCTATATAGATAGATGATCTTTGCCTGAATTAATTATTGTATTGGGAGTTAGAATTTTGACTTTTCTAATTCTATCATTCTTTCTAGGTAGAATTGTTACCTGGCATTCATCTATAAAGGAAAACTTTCTCTCATCAACTAGGATAAATTCTACTTCCTCTGAAAAATGCAGGATAAATACTTATTCTTTTGCTTTAATTACCAATTTTCAAAGTAAAGAATTGTTATAACCATCATTACCAATGAAGGCAAGTGAGTTTTTCCTCCTTTTACTTCTTCTAGACTCAGGGATTTTTATTTGTTCTATTATTTATAATTATCAGAGGAACATTAGCAACACTACAAATAAAAAAGCTCATTACAAGAATATATTAAATGTCTGTTAAATGTCATGCTGATGAGTTTATAAAATAGGCTAGAAAATTTAAAAAATGAAAGAACTTTTAAATTTATCAAAATGCTATAGTTTAATATTCAAGGGAAATAGTAGTAGTGCTAGCTTAATATTAGTTCATTAGCACCCAAAATTATAAGGAAGCAATAAAATAAAAATCTAACATGCTGCATGAAGGTGAGAGGGAGTTCTAAAATATCTAATATTATGTATTATATCATACCAGTGCATTGAAAATAAGTAGTCTCTGCAACTAAACACCAATAGTTAGATTTCCAGTTAATAAATGTCAGAAACTAGAATAATTCTCTGGCAATTTAGTAAGTCTAGAGCTTATATATGCATAGGCATTCAAAAAATATAATAGAATCAAGGAGAATCCTGATAATATTTGATGTATGTTTATCATACTGGGGCTTTCATATAAAAGAGCCTTTCAAAAGAGCACCAGCATTCTACAAAGGTTAAGTGAACTTCAGGAATTTATAATGAAAACATTTAGACATTCCTGGAACAAAGTAAAGTTAATGAATCACTCATGTAGCTGGAATTCAGAGAAGCAGAGCTCAGACAATTCTAAACAGATGTTGGTAAGAACAATGCAAAAGAGGAAGTGGGCCAGCTTGTTTTTCAGGGACAAATACAGTGATATTTTGGCCAGCTAACACCATGGTTATGTTGTGAAATATATTAATAGATTAACTAAAACTGCCACCACAATATCTACCACACCTCTATACATATTTATGCTCTCATGCATATACCTATTGTCTGACACCAGTTTTTAAATGAACATCAAAAAAACACATTTGTCACTTGTTTTCTGCTCTGAAACAGCAACCACTTCTGCCAGAGGTAATCTTTGGGAGTTTTAAGAGCATCCATCTCACACCTAGAGGGAAAGAAGCTTATAGCTATTGAGCTGAGTACATGTTCCTTTCACAACATCTAGGTTTTTGGCGTTAGATCAAGGAACATTTTTCACAAAAGGCATTCAAGATGCATGGCTAGCTACTGTCCTGCTTTCCACTATGTTTGACACAGTAAATCACAGGTACTCTTTCCTCATATTAATGGTTCTTAAATGTTGGGGGGAGTGTCAAGATTCTTTTGAATACTGGAGGAAAACTATAGACTTTATCCTCAGAAAAATGCACAATACTTTTCTTGCAATTTGTGGGCATTTATTTATCCACTGAAGCTCATCCTTGGACAGATATGGACCCTGTGAACCTGGAGAAGAAAGCATGCACCCACACAACCAAGGCTATGAATAAAAAAGTTTCTGAGCATTGCATTTCACTCAACATTTCAACAAGAGAGACGTATTGATGTGTGACTGTCATATGTGACCAATAAAGTTCTTATCTCAGCTCTTTAAAAATTTACATAAAGAGCCAAGAATAAGTCAATGATGAAAATTGTGGCAATTCTAGACATTTCCACACAGCTTCCAAAGTAGTGTGATTATGATCAAGTTAGAAAAAAACAACTGATGATAAGAAATTTCAGCCTGGTAGAGATAGTGACATAAACCAGATTTCTCAAAGGCCACCACATTTCCCACACCATTCTAATTAGTACTGTGTTGGAAGTGGCTATTCAAGATAGTACATGGTCTTACTTGCTTAACTAGGAGTTGTTTATTTTCCTGGCAATCCACAAAAACATTATTCTGTGCAACTGCTGATAATATTTGTTTCCAAATTAACAAAATTTCATTGGACATTTATGAAATTCCATGATTATTGTCCATGCTTAAAGGTAATCTCTCCTATACGGTTGAAATAATTGATGCTTGTTTGGTTTCTGCTTTGGGGACTCATTTGTTTTAAAACCCAGTTGATTTTTTAAATTTTTATTGAGGTTTAGTTGATTTAAAATGTTGTGTTAGTTTCAGGTGTACAGCAAAGTGAATCTGTTATACAAATATATATATCCACTCTTTTTAGATTCTTTTCCCATATAGGCTATTACAGAGTATTGTATGATACAATACAGCACAGAATATCCTGTGCTATACAATAGGTCCTTATTAGTTATCTATTTTATATATGGTAATGTGTATGTTTCAATCCTAATCTTCCAATTTATTCCTCCTCCCTCCCTTACCCCTCGGTAACCATAAATTTATTTTCTACATCTGTAACTCTATTTCAGTTTTGTAGATAAGTCCATTTGTAGCCTTTTTTTAGATTCCACATATAAGACTATCATCTCACACTGGCCAGAATGGCCATCAACAAAAAATCTGCAAACAATAAATGCCAGAGAGAATGTGGAGAAAAGGGAACCCTCTTACACTCTTGGTGGGAATGCAAACTTGTTCAGTCACTCAGGAGAACAGTATGGAGGTGCCTTTAAAAAATGAAAATAGAGCTACCATATGTGGCAATCCCACTCCTGGGCATATATCTGAAGAAAACCATAATTCAAAAAGATACATGTGCCCCAGTGTTCATTGCAGCACTATTTACAATAGCCAGGACATGGAAGCAATCTAAATGTCCGTCAGCAGAGTAATGGATAAAGAAGATGTGGTACATATATACAATGGAATATTACTCAGCCATAAGAAAAGAACAAAATAATGCCATTTGTAGCAACATGGATGGACCTAGAGATTATCACACTGAGTGAAATAAGTCAGACAGAGTAAACCCAGTTGATTTTGATAATTTTATTCTGTTGTGCCTGGAAACTTAAGAGTAGTCAGTAAAGAACAATTCCTAGTGAGTCTTCTTTCTGAAGGTTTGTGGTTAATAAAGAGTCCTTCATTATACTCTTTACCATGACCTTCAGAGACTTTGCAATCTGATCTAAATCATTACCAATCTTATTGCTTTCAATCACCTTTTGCATACCCTTTACCATTTCCTGCAGTGCCTTGTATCCATGCCTTTTACCATGCTGTGCTAGCTACCTAGGATGTCTTTTCTAGCTTCTCTACCTAATGAAGAGCTACTTGTTATTCAAAACCCAGCTCAGCTTGTCTCTCCATTTAGAAGTCTTTTCCCACTTCTCTAGGCAAGCACAGTCTTTTCTGTTATTTATTGCCATAGCTCTTTGTTGGAAGGAAGGTGAGAAGGAAGAAAGGAAGGACAAATAAGTGCTGCATATCTCGAAAATATTTCTAGCCCATAGGACTGGAATATGTAATAAATAGAGCACAGCTTTTGGACTCAATCAAATCTAGATTTTAATACAGTTTATTGCTAAATAGTTATATGATAATGAGAAATTACTGATGCTTCTTTGAGCATCAGTATTTACACCTGTTAAATGGAGATCATCACACTTATTTCACAGGTTTGCTATGAAGTTTAAAAAGGTAATAAATGCAACAGACCTAACACATGGTAGGTGTTTTCAAATGTTAATTCTCCCTTCCTGCAACTTCTCATCAATTGTTACAGAGATGTCTACCTCATCCCAACTCCTTTATGTGACTGTGTGTGCCACATGAACAAGGGTCATGCCTATGTTTTCTTCTATACACACGGTTTGACATATAGCTGGTGTTTGACAAATAATTATTGAAATCAATCAATCAATGACTCTAAAATATTTTAAAATGCCTTTCACTTCTTCAAAATGAAATTCATGCTTTAACAACTGAGTACGTAATGGACATACATGTGACAGTTCTCTGGAAAATGTGGAGACTCCTGCTATTACTATTTTAATGTTCAGAAGGCAGCATGATACAGTGTTAGGATTTCCAGATCTAGAGTCATACATCAAAAAATTGATCTAGCTAAGTTACTTTTAGTAACCTCTGTGCCTTAACTCCTTCTGTGCCTTAGGGAGTAATAATCAAATAGAGCTTATATAGTTTATGTGAGCATTAAATGAGAAAATACACATATATTACCATCTTACATATAACATCTTACTATACACCATGCTGCCTGGTATATAGTAAGATGTTAAAAATTTAGCTATATACAGGTTTTTTGCCTCCTTAGGCAGGTTTATTCCTAGGTATTTTATTCTTTTTTTTGCATTGATAAATGGGAGAGTTTCCTTAATTTCTCTTTCTGCTCTTTCATTGTTAGTATATAGGAATGCAAGAGATTTCTGTGCATTAATTTTGCATCCTGCTACTTTACTAAATTCATCGATTAGTGCTAGGAGTTCTCTGGTAACATCTTTAGGGTTTTCTATGTATAAGATCGTGTCATCTACAAAGAGTGACAGTTTTACTTCTTTTCCAATTTGGATTCCTTTTATTTCATTTTCTTTTCTGATTGCTGTGGCTAACACTTCCAAAACTATGTTGAATAATAATGGTGAGGGTGGGCACCCTTGTCTTGTTCCTGATCTTAGAGGGAATGCTTACAGTTTTTCACAATTTAGAACGATGTTGACTGTTGGTTTCTCATACATGGCTTTTATTATGTTGAGGTAATTTCCTTCTATGCCCATTTTCTGGAGAGTTTTTATCATAAATGGATGTTGAATTTTGTCAAAAGCTTTTTCTGAGTCTATTGAGATTATTTATCACATGGTTTTTATCCTTCAATTTGTTAATATGATGTATTGCATTGAATGATTTGTGTATACTGAAGAATCTTTGCATTCCAGAGATAAACCCCACTTGATCATGGTTTATGATGTTTTTAATGTGCTATTGGATTCTGTTAGCTAGTATTTTGTTGAGGATTTTTGCAACTATATTCATCAGTGATATTGGCCTGTGATTTTCTTTTTTTGTGACATCTTTGTCTGGTTTTGGTATCGGGGTGATGTTGGCCTCGTAGAATGAGTTTGGGAGTATTCCTCCTTCTGCTATACTTTGGAACAGTTTGAGAAGGATAAGTGTTAGTTCTTCTCTAAATGTTTGATAGAATTCTCCTGTGAAGCCATCTTGCCCTAGGCTTTTGTTTCTTGGGAGATTTTTAATCACAGTCTCAATTTCAGTGCTTATGATTGGTCTCTTCATATTTTCTATTTCTTCCTGGTTCAGTGTTGGAAGATTGTACTTTACTAAGAATTTATCCATTTCTTCCAGGTTATCCAATTTATTGGCATATAGTTGCTTGTAGTAGTCTCCCATGAGCTTTTGTATTTCTGCACTGTCGGTTGTTACTTCTCCTTTTTAATTTCTAATTCTGTTGACTTGTGTCTTCTCCCTTTTTATCCTGATGAGCCTCTAATGGTTATCAATTTTGTTTATCTTCTTAAAGAACCAGCTTTTAGATTTATTGATCTTTGCTATTCTTCCCTTCATTTCTTTTTCATTTATTTCTGATCTGATCTTTATGATTCCTTTCCTTCTGCTCACTTTGGGGTTTTTTTGTTCTTCTTTCTGTAATTGTTTTAGGTGTAAGGTTAGGTTGCTTATTCGATATTTTTCTTGCATGCTGAAAACTATGAGACACTGATGAAAGAAATCAAAGATGATACAAACAGAGGGAGAGACATACCACGTTCTTGGATTGGAAGAATCAACATTGTGAAAACGACTATACTACCCAAAGCAATTTACAGATTCAACACAATCTCTTTCAAATTACCAACAGCATTTTTCACAGAACTAGAACAAGAAATCTTATGATTTGTATGGAAATGCAAAAGACCCCAAATAGCCAAAGCAATCTTGAGAAGGAAAGACAGAGTTGGTGGAATTAGGCTTCTTGACCTCAAACTATACTCCAAGGCTACAGTGATCAAGACAGTAGGGTACTGGCACAAAAAGAGAAATATAGATCAATGGAAAAGAATAGGGAGCCCAGGGATAAACCCATGCACATATGGGCACCTCAACTTTGACAAAGGAGGCAAGAATATACAATAGAAAAAAGACAGCCTCTTCAATAAGTGGTGCTGCGAAAATTGGACAGCTCCATGTAAAAGAATGAAATTAGAACACTTCCTAACACCATCCACAAAAATAAACTCAAAATGGATTAAAGACCTAAATGTAAGGCCCAACACTATAACACCTTTACAGGCAAACATAGGCAGAACACTATGACACACATCAAAGCAAGATCCTTTTTGACCCACCTCCTAGAATCATGGAAATAAAATCAAGAATAAACAAATGGGACCTCATGAAACTTAAAAGCTTTTGCACAGTGAAAGAAACCATAAACAAGACAAGAAGGCAACCCTCAGAATGGGAGGAAATACTTGCCAAGGAAGCAATGGACAAAGGATTAGTCTCCAAAATATACAAGCAGCTCATGCAGCTTAATACCAAAAAAGCAAATAACCCAATCCACAAATGGGCAGAAGACCTAAATAGACATTTCTCCAAAGAAGACATACAGATGGCCAACAAACACATGAAAAGGTGCTCAACATCACTAATCATTAGAGAAATGCAAGTCAAAGCCACAATGAGGTATCACCTCACACTGGTCAGAATGGCCATCATCACAAAATCTGGAAACAATAAATGTTGGAGAGGGTGTGGAAAAAAGGGAACTCTCCTCCCCTGTTGGTGGGAATGTAAGTTGGTACAGCCACTATGGAAAACAGTTTGCCGGTTCTTTAAAAAACAAAAAATGGAACTACCATATGATCCAGTAGTCCCACTACTGGGCATATACCCTGAGAAAACCATAATCCCAAAAGAAACATGTACCATAATGTTTATTGCAGCACTCTTTACAATAGCCAGGACATGGAAGCAACCCAAATGCCCATCAACAGATAAATGGATAAAGCAGATGTGGCACATATATACAATAGAATATTACCCAGTCATAAAAAGGAATGAAATGGAGCTATTTGTAGTGCAGTGGGTGGACCTAGAGACTGTCATACATAGCGAAGTAAGACAGAAAGAGAAAAACAAATATCGTATGCTAACACATATATATGGAATCTAAAAAAAAAATGGTACCGATGAACCCAGTGACATGGCAAGAATAAAGATGCAGATGTAGAGAATGGACTTGAAGACATGGGGTTGGGGGTGGGGGTGAAGGGGAAGCTGGGACGAAGTGAGAGAGTAGCATAGACATATATACAGTACCAAATGTAAAATAGATAGCTAGTGGGAAGTTGCTGTATAACAAAGGGAGATCAACTTGATGATGGGTGTTGCCTTAGAGGGCCAGGATAGGGAGGGTGGGAGGGAGTCACAGGAAGGAGGGGATATTTGGATATATGTATAAATACAGCTGATTGACTTTGGTGTACCTCAAAAACTGGTACAAGCATGTAAAGCAATTATATCCCAATAAAGAGCTCAAAAAATTTTGATAAAAGTGATTGCAGAAGTGGTTGTTGAAGTGATAAAGTTAATATTTATTAAAAGCTATTAGAAGGCACCTGTTTTAATTTCTTAGAAGAACCCCGAGTCTATGCTTATACAAAGGTAATTGGTTGGTTATTTATTCAAATGTTTGTAGCACTTAATTTCTTATGTGAGTGAATGGTTTATAAAAAATGCTTAATGAGAATGTATATCATATTTGTAAGAATAGTCAGGCTCTAGAGTAAAACACTTTCTTGTCTTTGAGGAATCCTTTCAATTGAGAGAGAAAGATGTGTCAAAGTTTCTGTGTACCCAGGAGTTACGGGTGGTATGGCAGAAGTGTATAGGGGGTGTAATGGAGGGGATGGTTAACTCTTCCTGAATAATGAGAAAGGGAACCTATGAAAGTCTTCATAGATGTTTCAGCTTCATAATGTTTCAGCTAAATCTTGAAAAGTGCTCTTTCCACTCAGCTAGATTTTATACCAGGGTTAAGTAAGAGCCACTAAAGTTGAATAGATTGAGAAGAAATCAATAAGTAGGACATGAGAGGAGAAGTAAAGAAAGGGAGAGGTTATTAGTTGTTAACCTTCTGCAGCAGGATAACATCTCTAGTCTGTAAAGTGAGATAGGAACCAGAAGTTAAAGTTCAGGAAGGTAAACCTTTTAAAATATTTCCAAACTAATGGAAGGGTGAGATATTAGATGGCACTCTTATAGATCCTTTTTTATCTTATTAGTGTAACAATCTCAAGGAAGAGTAAACTCAAAGGAGACTATCAACTGAATAGTATTTCAAATATGGGCTTCTGTTTATAAAAGAATGATATTTTTTCTCCACTTCTCTCTTTTAATATTCATTATAAATGACAGAGAGGACTTCAGACTATACTACAAAGATACAGTAATCAAGACAATATGCTACTCACACAAAAACAGAAATATAGATCAATGGAACAGGATAGAAAGCCCAAAGATAAACTATGGTCAACTAATCTATTGACAAAGTAGGCAAGAATATACAATGGAGAAAAGACAGCCTCTTCAACAGGTGGTGCTGGGAAAACTGGATAGCTACATGTAAAAGAATGAAATTAGAACACTCCCTAACACCGTACACAAAAATAAACTCAAAATGGATAGAAGATCTAAATGTAAGGCCAGACACTATAAAACTCCTGAGGAAAACATAGGAAGAACACTCTGACATAAATCACAGCAAGATCTTTTTTGACCCGCCTCCTAGAGTAATGCAAATAAAAACAAAAATAAATAAGTAGAACCTAATGAAACTTAAAAGCTTTTGCACAGGAAAGGGAACTATAAACAAGAAGAAAAGACAACCCTCAGAATGGGAGAAAATATTTGCAAACAAATCAATAGACAAAGGATTAATCTCCAAAATATATAAACAGTTCATGCAGCTCAGTATCAAAAAAGAAAACAAACCCATTCAAAAAATGGGTGGAAGACCTAAATAGGCACTTCTCCAAAGAAGATATACAGATGGCCAAGAGGCACACGAAAAGCTGCTCAACATCACTAATTATTAGAGAAATGCAAATCAAAACTACAATGAGGTATCACCCCACACTGGGTAGAATGGACATCATCAGAAAATCTGCAAACAATAAATACTGGAGAGGGTGTGGAGAAAAGGGTACCCTTTTGCACTGTTGGTGGGAATGTAAATTGACACAGCCCACTATGGAGAACAGTAGGGAGGTTCCTTGAAAAACTAAAAATAGAATTACCTATGACCCATCAATCCCATTACTGGGCATATACCCAGAGAAAACCATAATTCAAAAAGACACATGCACTCCAATGTTCATCGCAGCATTATTTACAACAGTCACTTCATAGAAGCAACCTAAATGTCCATCAACAGACGAATGGATAAAGAAGATGTGGTACACATATACAATGAAATATTACTCAGCTGAAAAAAAAAAAAGAATGAAATTGGGTCATTTGTAGAGATATGGATGGACCTAGAGACTGTCATACAGAATGAAGTAAGTCAGAAAGAGAAAAATGAATATCGTATATTAATGCACATGTGAAGAATCTAGAAAAATGGTACAGATGAACCTGTTTGCAAGCCAGAAATAGAGATACACATGTAGAAAACAAACATGGACACCAAGGGGGTGGGATGAATTGGGAGATTGGGACTGCCATATATACATTAGTAATAAGAAAATAAAATCAAATAGTGCACTTTAAATATTTGCAGTTTATTGTATGTCAATTATATCTCAATAAGTTTCTTAAATAAATAAAGAAAATGACAGAAAGGAAGAAGGAAAGAAAGGTAGGGAGAAAGAGAAGAAAACTATATTATCAATGAAACAAAAACTTATTCATAATTTTATATTACAAAATCTGAAGAATATTTGCCAAATACTATAATACTTGGAAAAGAAAAATAGATTATTAAAAGTTGATATATATTCCCCCAGATTTCAGACAGGAAGAGATTTCTTAAAATTAAGCATCCATGTTCTTTAAAGTTCTTGTATTAAGCCTTTGATTAAAGCAATGAAATAAAGTTTTAGAAAGGTCATAGAAAAAGAGAAGAATGTTCCTATAATGAATAAGTTGATAAGCAGATTATTAAGAGAGATGAGATTAAAGCACAATTCCACAAATCATACAAATATATCTTTTTTGTGATGGATTTTATAACATCCTAGTTAAAAATATCTGCTGGAGGTATGATAACAGAGAGAGGGAAAGTGGTGACACCCAAATTATAAACTCAGAGGACATATTACTTAAGAGGCTTCACTATAGGCCACCCTGAATTCCTGGCTGGCAAAAACTGAAGGAGATAGACACCCAGGAAAATAATAACAAATGCAGTAAGAGGGTATTGATGAACACAAATTTGATCTAAGTCTGAGTACTAACCAAGATGAATCAATTTGTCTCCTCCATCTTTTTTGGCAAATAACTATTTAGAGTTGAACACTCATTCAAAGACAGATAGTAATTAGAAAGGAAATAATGATGTTAATGAACAGTATAAATAAAACAGTTCTCTGAAATGTCACTTATAATCTTTCTAAGAGAATAATTCAAAAGTAAAGAAAGAAAAAAATAGAAAGAAAGGAAGGAAGGAAGGAAGGGAAAGATTATCAGTAGTAGGGACCAAAAGGAGCTAGTGGATATCAGGAAAGACATGGAAATGAAAATAATCATTAAGAGAGAACAGCAATATTGATTTTTTAAAATACATAAAGATGCAGAAGGTAATAAAAACATGAAATAGAAAAAAAAAGCTATAAAAAGAATTACAATGAATATGATAGGTATGGATGACAAAGATAATAACATTTCTGAAAAAAAAAAAAAAAAGATGTTGTAAATGCAATAGATATAATAGAAGAAAACTTTTCTGACAAAAAGACCTGAATGACTTGAAGGACAATGGTTATGCATTAAACAGAAATTTCCAAATTCCAAGGGTTAAGTGAATAAGTTTGTTAATAGCCATTTCTAAAAAAGTAAATCACTTGCAAGAAGGAGAAAATATAATAAATCCTTACAAGTTCATTGCCAGAGGACAGTGGAATAATGATAACAAAGATCTGAGCAAAATTGTGATCAAAGAGTTTTAGAACCAATAACATTCCCTTATAGACATAAAGTCAACAGACTAATGTGCTCAAGTATGTAGAGGCTCAGGGAGCACTGCATCTATAAACTTTATTGAAAAAATTACTCTAGGATAAAATTTAGCCAACCAAGTGATGTATCAAAACAAAAAGCTGAGATAAGGCAATTCCATGGTGAAAATATTATTGATGAACGTTGTCATATTAAATACAGAACTAAAACTAAGCAACTATGAACTTATGGTAATAGAACAGAATGAAAATATTACAAATCTTCTATAAAGATAACATTACCCAACAAATTTTGAAGGCTGGGGAGGAAAGATGATAGGAAAAGAAGTATCTAATTATTTCATCAACTATGGCAGGAAGAAGTAAATGTTGACAGTTGAAAATATAATTAAAATAATTATCTCTTACCTTCTAAATTTTTTAACTCTAGCCATATCTCGAGAATTGTATTATGTATGTGCAAAATACATGAATATACATGCATACAAATGGTCTAGAATAGGTATGTCCTAGATAATTTGCATTTCCATGTAAATTTTAGAACCAACGCATCAATTTCTACAAAAAATGCTTGCTGAGGTTTTGATTAGAATTGCTTTATATCTATAGGTAAATTAAAAATTGACATCTTAACTATATTATCTTGTGAGCCATCAGCATGGCATATCTCTCCAGTTATTTAGGCCTTATTTAATATTAGAAGAGTCATTTTTCACTTCTTTTATTCTATCTTCCATCAGTAGTTTCTTGCACATAACAGATGCTCAAGAAATATACATTTATGTAATCAATGTCCCCCAAACTAAAACATTTATTTAGGGAACAGTATCTAGAGACAGAGATGTGGGTAAGAACAAAATATGCCAAAGCTACATGTAATTAAATTGTCCCAGCATCAATTTAAAGTTTAAACCCTCATTGCCTTTGCACAGTTTAAAGTTTGAAAGACCATTTTATTTTACTTAGTAAAACTGCCCACTGGAATTCCATGCCTTTATCTCCACTACACACATAATTATTATTGAATTAACATGTTTTGAATGAATAACCTTTATCTTTTACCCTTAAATATCTGTTTCATGATGTTGTGTCATGAAAATCTGATTTTTTTCAAGGAAGAAGCATATCTGCCACAAATAATTGTTTAAACCTCACATGAAACACTATATTACAAATGTCTCAAGAAAAATTGTTATTAATATGTTAGTTGAATAATATAACATTTTAACACAGAAGCTCTATGAAGATCTGAAAAGTTCATGAAACTATGATTGAGCCATAGAAATGGATAGTTATATAACTAAACTGGCTTTTTGAAGAGAAAGCATTGGGAAAGGGAGAAAAGAAAAATTCAGGGGATTCGAGAGTTAATGGAAGGAAATGAATGAATGGTGAACATTAGTAGTCACAAAATACATTCATTTAGGGAACCACTGATGGAGTTTATGGAACTGCTGGGAAATTCTTCTATGTATGTAATGATAAAGTGATCAAGACATTAACAATAGGATATTGTCCTGATTTACAGCCAACTGGTATGCTTTTCTGAAATGACTAACTAGTGTTAAGAAACTAGTCTGTCATGCTGGGACAAAGCATCTCTCTATAGACAAAAGTGTATTGAACCTTAGCCACCCATATTTGAAACTTTAACCCACTGTGTTAATTGTCCCTGATTAAATTATTAATAATGATGCAACAATATAATTGCTGTTGAAGTCATTGTTTCTTATAGGAAAAAAAGGAACAAGCAACACTGGCATTTCAAGAATAATGAGTATTACACTCACTCACAACAGGCAAGAAGGTTCAACAGATCTGCTGGACTGATCTGGTGTGAAATAATTGCATTGATGACTTTCTTCAGGTTGTCATCACGAAATATCTCCTGGCAATTATTTTGAACAGCTGGCTGCTGTTACTGTGCATCTATTTATAAAGCTGTCCTCTTCAACAAAGCTGGGGTCTTATAAGCATGTGTCTGCAACCAGTTTTTGTCTCTTATGGAAAGATGATTTTTTGCAGACCTTACTTCTTGAAAGTCTTCCCCTTATCACTACCAATATTCAATATACTTTTTTGGATCTTCTTTATTTATACATTGTTTCTATTAACAGATCTGTCCCATGCAACCAAAATGAAAACAACTCTGAATTAATTGTCATGACTGGCTTCTGTCATATTGAAAAACAAATGAGATTATATCTTATCCTTAGCTTACAAATTTTTTTTCCAAATGCATTTGGGATGGCAGCAATGGTTCTTCTTCAATTTCTGATTTCCTCTTGTGGAACATCAGGATTTTATGTTATGCTTTATAGATGCAATTAAATTAAGTAAATAGCGAAAGTCATTTTAAAAACTGCTTCAAATTAAAGAATAACCTTTTTTAAAAGAATTGTCATTGAATATTTCAGCTTAAAAAATACTGTTCAGGTATGTATCCTAAGAAAAATTAAACAAATATTGGGAGGAGATGATAGTTTAATTGTGGCTTGTTTTCTCAGAGGACACTCCAGCATCTGTTCCAGGTTTGGTCACTTGCTAATACTGTTTGAAAGATGAAACTAGTGAAAGAACTATCCCATGGGAAATGTCCAGAATATATAAGGAATGGGGGAATATTCTAAATCAGCACTGTCCAATCAACTTTCTGAAATGGTATAAATATTCTATATGTACCACTAGCCATATATGGCTACTGACTACTTGAAATATAATGAGGATAACTGAATAACTGAACTTTTACTTAATTAACTGAAATTGAAAAAGTAGCATGTGAGTAGTGGCTACCATATTTCCAGCGCTATGTAATAAGCTCTAATCCAATAAACCATAATTTTATTTGTGAGATTCATAAGTCAAATATATAAATATGTGTATTTATATCTTATATGAAAATATCATTGGAGATGGTCATCTTTTTACTTGCAATAAAGTATGTTTCTGGCATATCTAGCCATTTCTGCACTATAATTTTATTCATATTTTTCTTAGTTTCATGAATGTTATAGTTACAGAATTTAGAGTTGAATAAAATTAAGAAATAACTTAGTATAACATCATTTTATAGATGAGTAAAATGATTCCAAAGGGTGTTGAAATGATTTCCTTAAGGTCACTTGGCCTTCTCAGAAGCAAGGTTAAAACTAACATTTTGTTGTTGTTGTTGACAGCTTTTCTCCCACTTTATTCTTCCTTTTCAAAATTATTTAATTAATTTATTTATTGCTTTAAATTTTTAAAATTTTTATTGGAGTACAGTGAATTTACAATGTTATGTTAGTTTCAGGGGTATAGCAAAGTGAATCAGTTATACATATAAATATATTCACTATTCTTTAGTTTCCTTTCCCATATAGGTCATTACTGAGTAGAGTTCCTTGTGCTATACAATACAACCTTATTAGTTACCTATTTTATATATAGTAGTGTGTATATGTCAATCCCAATATCCCAATTTATCCCCTCCGCCTTTCCCCTCTGGCAACCATGTTTGTTTGTTTGTTTTTCCCTTTTCTTTTAATTTTATTTTTTATTTTTTAGTCAAGGTTAGCCTGTGTGGTTTTTTTGTTTGTTTTGTTTTGTTTTGTTTTTTTAAGCTCTTTATTGAAATATCATTGCTTTATACTGTTGTGACAGTTTTTGCTGTACAACAAAGTGAATCAGCTGTATTTATACATATATCCTCATATCCCTTCCCTCATGTGACTCCTTCCCACCCTCCCTATCCCACCCCTCTACGAGTTCATCTCCCTGTTTTATGCAGCAGCTTGCCACTAGCTATCTATTTTACATTTGGTAGTGTACATACGTCAATGCTACTCTCTCACTTCATCCCAGCTTCCCCTTCACCCCTTACTCTGTGTCCTCAAGTCTGTTCTCTACATTTGCATCTTTATTCTTGCCCTGTCACTGGGTTCATCAGTACCATTTTTTTAGATTCCATATATATGAGTTAGCATACAGTATTTGTTTTTCTCTTATATCAGTGACACTCTTTCTGCTTTGTAAATAAGTTCATTTTTAAAATTCCTTTTTAGATTACACATAGAAGTGATATCATATGATTTTTGTCTTTCTCTGCCTGACTTAGTTCACTCAGTATGACAGTTTCTAGGTCCAGCCATGTTGCTGTAAATGGAATAATTTTGTTCTTTTTTAAGGCTGAGTAATATTCCATTACATATATCTGCCACATCTTCTTTACCCACTTCTCCATTGATGGATGTTTAGGTTGTTTCCATGTCTAGGCTATTGTAAGTAGTGTTGCAATGAACATTGGGGTGCATGTAATATCTGTTAGAATTATGGATTTCTCTGGGTATGTTCCCAGGACTGGGATTGCTGGATTATACGGTAGTTCTTTATTTAGTTTTTTAAGGAGACTCTATACTGTTATCCATAATGGTTGTACCAATTTATAATCTCACCAACAGTGTAAGAGGGTTCCCTTTTCTCCACCACCTCTCCAGCATTTACTATTTGTAGATTTTTTGGTGATGGCTATTCTGACCAGTGTGAGGTGATACCTCATTGTAGTTTTGACTTGCATTTCTCTAATAATTAGTGATGTTGAGCAGCTTTTCATATATTTTTTGGCAATCTGTATGTCTTCTTTGGAGAAGTGCCTATTTAGGTCTTCCACCCATTTTTTGATGGAGTTGTTTGTTGTTTTTGATACTGAGCTGTTTGTAAATTTTGGAGATTAATTCCTTGTCAGTTGCATCATTTGCAAATATTTTCTCCCATTGTTAGGTTGTCTTTTCATTTTCTTTATGGTTTCCTTTGCTGTGCAAAATCTTTTACATTTAATTAGGTCTCATTTATTTTCAGTTTTATTTTCCTCACACTAGGATGGATCAAAAAAGATGTTGCTGTCATTTATGTCATAGAGTGTTCTGCCTATGTTTTCCTCTAAGAGTTTTATAGTGTCTGGCCTTACACTTAGGTCTTTAATCCATTTTGCATTTATTTTTGTATATGGTGTTAGGTAGTGTTCTAATTTCATTCCTTTACATATAGCTGTCCAGTTTTCCCAGCACCACTTATTTTCTCCACTGTACATTCTTGCCTCCTGTGTCACAGATCAGTTGAACATAGGTGTGTGGGTTTATCTCTTCTCTTTCTATCCAGTTCCATTGATCTATATTTCTGTTTTGTGCCAGTACCATACTGTCTTGATTACTGTAGCTTTGTAGTATAAGCTGAAGTCAGAGAGCCTGACTTCAGCTTTATTTTTCTTTATTTTCCTTTCTTTCTTTATTTTCCTCCAGCTTTATTTTTCTTTTTCAGTGTTGCTTTGGTTATTCAGGGTGATTTTTGTTTCCATATAAACTGTAAATTTTTTGCTCTAATTCTGTGAAAATGCCATTGGTAATTTGATAGGGATTACACTGAATCTGTAGACTGCTTTGCGTAGTATAGTCATTTTCACAATATTGATTCTTCCAATCTAAGAACATGGTGTATCTCTCCATCTGTTTGTGTCATCTTTGATTTCTTTCATCAATGTCTTACAGTTTTCTGAGTGTAGGTGTTTAGACTCCTTAGGTAGATTTATTCTTAGGTATTTTATTTGATGCAATGGTTAATGGAATTATTTCCTTAATTTCTCTTTCTGATCTTTCAGTGTTAGTGCATAGGAATGCAAGAGATTTTTGTGGATTAATTTTGTATCTTGTAACTTTACCAAATTCATTGATAAGCTCTAGCAGTTTTCTGGTAGCATCTTCAGAATTTTCTCTGTACAGTATCATGTCATTTGCAAACAATGATAGTTTTATTTTTTCTTTTCTAATCTGGATTTTTTATTTCTTTTTCTTCTCTGATTGCTGTGGCTAGACTTCCAAAACTATGTTGAATAAAAGTCATGAGAGTGTACATCTTTGGTTGTACCTGATCTTAGAGGAAATGTGTTCAGTTTTTCACTGCTGAGAATGATGTTAGCTGTGGGTGTCATATATGGCCTTTACTATGTTGAGGTATGTTCCCTCTATGCCAAATTTTTGGAGAGTTTTTTCATAAATGGGTGCCAAATTTTGTCAGAAGTTTTCTTTGCATCTATTGAAATGACCATATGGTTTTTATTCTTCAATTTGTTAATATGGTGTATCACATTGATTGATTTGCATATATTGAAGAATCCTCAAATCCCTGGGATAAATCCCACTTGATCATGCTGTATGATCCTTTTAATGTGTTGTTGGATTCTGTTTGCTAGTATTTTGTTGGGGACTTTTGTGTCTATGTTCATCATTGGTATTGGCCTGCAATTTTCTTTTTTGTGGTATCTTTGTGTGGTTTTAGTATCAGGGTGATGGTGACCTCATAGAATGAGTTTGGTTGTGTTTCTTCCTTTTTTGGAAGAGTTTCTGAAGGATAGGTGTTAACTCTTCTCTAAATGTTTGATAGAATTCACCTGTGAAGCCATCTGGTCCTGAGCTTTTATTTGTTGTAAGTTTTTAAATCTCAGTTTCAGTTTCATTACTTGTGATTGGTCTGTTCATATTTTCTTTTTCTTCCTGGTTCAGCCTAGGAAGGTTGTACCTTTCTAAGAATTTGTCCATCTCTTTAAGGTTGTCCATTTTATTGATGTATAGTTGCTTGTAGTAGTCTCTTATGATCCTTTGTATATCTGTGGTGTCTGCTGTAACTTCTTTTTCATTTCTAATTTTATTGATTTGAGCCCTCTCACTTTTTTTCCTTTTGAGTCTGGCTAAATTTTTATCAATTTTGTTAATTTTTTCAAAGAACCAGCTTTTACTTTCATTGATCTTTGCTATTGTTTTCTTCACCTCTATTTCATTTATTTATGCTCTGGTCTTTAAGATTCTTTTGTTTTCTACTAACTTTGGATTTTGTTTGTTCTTCTTTCTCTAGTTACTTTAGGTGTAAGGTTAGTTTGTTTATTTGAGATTTTTCTTGTTTCCTGAGGTAAGATTGTATTGCTATAAACTTCCCTCTTAGAACTGCTGTTGCTACGTGCCATAGGTTTTAAATTGTTGTCTTTTCATTGTCATTTTTCCCTAGGTATTTTTTAATTTCCTCTTTGATTTCTTCAGTGGCCCATTGGTTGTTTAATAACATATTGTTTTGCCTCCATGTGTTTGTGGTTTTTTTTTACAATTTTTTCCTGTAATTAATTTCTAATTTCATAGCATTGCAATCAGAAAAGACACTTGATATGATTTCAATTTTCTTAACTTTACCAAAGCTTGATTTGTGGCCCAAGATGTGATCTACCCTGGAGAATGTTCTAAGTGCACTTGAGAAGAAAGCAAGTTCTGCTGCTTTCAGATGGAATGTCCTATAAATATCAATTAAGTCCACCTGACCAAATGTGTCATTTAAAGCTTCTGTTTTCTTACTGATTTTCTGTCTGGATGATCTGTCCATTGGTGTCAGTGGGGTGTTAAAGTCTCCTACTATCATTGTGTTACTATTGATTTTCCCTTTTATGGCTATTAGCATTTGCCTTATATATTGAGGTGCTCCTATATTGGGTACATAAATAATTACAATTGTTATATCTTCATCTCAGATTGATCCCTTGATCATTATGTAGTGTACTTCCTTGTCTCTTGTAACAGTCTTTATTTTAAAGTCCATTTTGTCTGATATGAGTATTGCTATTCTAGCTTTCTTTTGATTTCTGTTTGCATGGAATATCTTTTTCCACCCTCTCACTTTCAGTCTGTATGCATCCCTAGGTCTGAAGTGGGTCTCTTGTAGACAGCATATATATGGGTCTCGTTTTTGTATCCATACAGCAAGTCTATGTCTTTTATTTGGAGCTTTTAATCCATTTACATTTAAGGTAATTATTGGTAGGTATGTTCCTTTTGCCATTTTCTTAATTGTTTTGGACTTCTTTTTCTTTTTCTTCTTTCTTCCCTTCGTTTGTTCTCTTCTCTTTTGGTTTGATGACTATCTTTAGTGTTGTGTTTGGGTTGCTTTTTCTTTTGTGTGTATGTATCCATAGTAGTTTTTTGGTTTGCTGTTTCCATGAGGTTTTGATATAGCAGTCTATATATGTACAAGTTTGTTTTAAGTTGCTGGTCTCTTAATTTCAAATGCAAATCCCATTTCTTGCATTTGTTGTCTCTTCTAACAGTTGCTGATTTTGTTTTTATCTTTGTGTGTGGATGATTTCTTTCTATTACTTTATGTTTGCCTTTACCAGTGAACTTACCCATTTGTGATTTTCTTGTTTCTACTTGTGGCTTTTATTTTCCCCCACCTAGAGAAGTTCCTTTAGCATTTGTTGTAAGTCTGGGTTGGTGGTGCTGAATTCTCTCAGCTTTTGCCTATCAGTAAAGGTTTTGATTTCTCCATAGAAACTGAATGAGAACCTTGTTGGGTAGAGTACTCTTTGTTGCAGGTTTTTCCCTTTCATCACTTGAAATATACTGTGCCACTCTCTTCTGGCCTGCAGAGTTTCTGCTGAAAAATCAGCTGATAACCTCATGGGATTCTCTTGTATGTTGCTTTTAATAAATTTTCTTTGTATTTAATTTTCATCAGGTTGACTTACATGTGTCTCTGTGTCCCCTATAAGGGACTCTCTGCACTTCCTGGATTTGGGTGACTCTTTTCCCATGTTAGGGAAGCTTTTGACTATAATCTCTTCAAATATTTTCTCAGGCCCTTTCCCTTTCTCTTCTTCTGGGGCCCCTATAATGCAAATATTTGTACATTTAATGTTGTCCCAGAAGTCTGTGAGACTGTCTTCATTTCTTTTTATTCTTTTTTCTTTATTCTGTTCTATGGCAATGATTTCCAACACTCTGTCCTCCAGCTCACTTATTCATTCTTCTGCCTCAATTATTCTGCTATTGATTCCTTCTAGTGTATTTTTCATTTTGGTTATTGTCTTTTTCATCTCTGTTTTTTCTTTAAATCTATCTCTTTGTTCATCTTTTCTGGTATATTCTTGGTCTATGCCTCCATTCTTTTTCTGAGGTTTTGAATCATCTTTATTGTAATTACTCTGAATTCTTTTCCAGGTAATTTGCCTATCTTCTCTTCATTAACTTGTGCTGTAATTTTTTATCTTGTTCCTTCCTCTGTAGCATATTTCTCTCTTATCTCATTTTGTCTAACTTTCTGTGTTTGTGGTCTCCTTCCTACAGGCTTCAGGATTGTATTTCCTCCTGCTTCTGGTGTCTGGCCCCTGGTGGGGGTGGTTGGACCAGGGGCTTGTGTAGGCTTCCTGGTGGGAGGGAGTGATGCCTGAATTCTGATGGGTGGAGCTGGGTCTTGTCCCTCTGGTGGGCAAGGCCATGTCAAGGGGCATGTTTTGAGGTGGCTGTGAGCTCATTCTGACTTTAACCAGCTAGCCTTCTGGTGAGTGATACTGTGTTCCTATCTTTTTGGTTGCTTGGCCTGAGGCTTTCCAACACTGTAGCCTGCAGATTGTTGGGTGGAGCCAGGTCCTGATGCCGAAATGGGAACCTCCAGGAGAGCTCATGACAATCAATATTCCCTGGGGCCTCCACTGCTACAGCCAACATTCACCTCCCTAGGAGACCCACCAAGACAACTAAGTCTAACATAGGTTCCTATGGAGGTACTACTTTGTGCTGGATCCCAGTGCACATGAGACATTGTGTGTGCTCTCCAAGAGTGGAGTCTCTGGTTCCCCAAGCCCTGTGGTGCTCCTACACTCAAGCCCCACTGGCATTCAAGGCTAAATGCTCTTGGGGTTCTTCCTCACTATGTCAGACCCTCAAACTCTCTTGGAGGGCTATCTTTATGTGGGAATGTCCCAGTATGCCTTCATGGGTTTAATAGTTTTTGGTGTGAAGGTTGTTGTTAGTATAGATGTCTGCCACCTCTTTCCTCAGTGTATGCTGTTCATTATTCTCTAGATAAGAGGTGTGACTGATGTTGTGGTGACCTTAGCCTGTACCAGATATTGATCAGGGCCTCCCCTTTTCTCTGTGATTGTCACTGTCCTGTCTGGGGTTAGTTCTGCTCCTTAGTTGTTGGAATAGAGGCCCTCAGGTCTGTTTCTTAGCTTTGTTTCTGATCTGTGATGTGAAGTAGGCTGGATTGGAACACTACCACTGGGAGAGAAGCCACTGAGTATTTCTGCTCTGGAGGTGTTCACCTGTGTGTGTGCTCTGTTGTGTCACCTTTTACCCACTGTGTGAGCTCTCAGATTACAGTGTTGTTGGCACAGCTGTCAGCCACACCTTAACTGTGGGTATGCTGGCAATTGGCCCTATTGTCTCTCAGGTGTTGTTTTCACCAGGTGACTAGATAGATCCACTGAAGTCAGGTCCCAGGATTGCAGTAATCATGGAACTGGACCTGCTGTGGGCACTATGGAGGCAGCTCAGACTCTGGCTTTGCCTAACCCACATGCATAAGTGCCCAGAAAATCCACAGCTGCTAAATCTAGACCCATCTTGGCTGTAGGAGCACTAGTTTTCCATTGAGTTGTTCTGAATGTGCTGAGTTTACAAAGCCAGTCACAGGGGTATAAACTTATGGTTTGCACAGCTCCTGGGGCTCAGACGTGGTTTCAGCCCCACCTCTGCATGTGGGTCACCCACAGGGTTCTGCTTCTGAGGCTGCCCTGGAACACAGAGGCCTGCCCAGCAGGAATGGGGCATGGAGGAGGTAGTAATGGCCAGGGGAGTAGAGCCCACCCTGGCAGGAATGGAGCAGGAGCCCTTCTAGTGCCCAGGGATGCATGGCTTGGGCACATGTGGAGAGAGGCTGCAATGGCAGCTCCATCCTTTGTGCATCACTCAACAATGGCACTTCACTTCTGTGGCAGTGCAGGCTTGGTCCATGAGCATTCCTGGTTTTGGAGTGCCTCCCTACTGTCCCCTCAAGCTGTCTCCTCACAGCCCTCACTGCCAACCACAACGCTCTCCCTGGGTCTGCTCTCCAAACCCCACACACTAGCACCCAGTCCCCGTCCACACTGGTGGACATACATCTCAGTCTGGGGTACACAGGGCTGTGGCATGGACCATCTGTGTAGGTCTCACTCTGTTCTGCCTTTCACAGATCAATTGCTGCACTCTCCTCTGAGCCCCTGAGGCTCTCCTTCTTTCTCAGATGATCGCCTCACCAGTGAGGGGGCTTTCCTGGATGCAGGAACCTCTCCTCTCCTTCAGCTCCCACCCAGGGGTGCAGGTCCTGTCCTGCTTCCTGTCCTCTTCCTTTTCCCTTCTTCTTTCTTTTATCCTACCTGGTTACATGAGGATTTTCCTTGTCCTTTTAAGTGTTCAAGTTCCTCCTCTAGTGTTCAGCTGGTGCTTTATGAGAATTATTCCATTTGTAGATGTATTCTTGATGGATTTGTGGGAAGAGGTAAACTCCAAGTCCTACCACTCCTCCACCATCTTGACTCCCCTAACATCTTCGTTAAAGTAAATATTGTTTTATTGTGGTCCGATAAACATAAGATAAAATTTAGCATTTGAACCATTTTTACATATACAGTGGACTTAAGAACATTTACAATATTGTGCATCAGTACTATCCATTTCTGGAATTTTGGATTCTATGGATTGTAAGAAGGCAGTGGGAGAAACTTCCCAAAATAATTTTTACCTACTTTAAAAATTTACCTAGGTGAATAGGGAAATTCATAAAAACAGAAAGGAATAGGAATTTCTAGGGGCTAAGGGAAGAGGGAAGTGGAAAAAGGAACATACTTAAACTTCTCAAATACTCTTTCCTTCTGAGGGCTAAGTAGTCCAATGGCTATAATTTAAACAATGAAATATTCTTTGTTTTAATATGTCAAATGTTTCATTTTTAATTGTGTATACTACTACTACTAATGACAATATAATTCTGGTTAGTGAATATTTAATAGAGGACAGAAACTACACAAAGCACTTTGTATATAATGTCTCATTAAGTCTTCACAATGAGACTTGGAGGTAGATTTTATTATAATTCCTACTTTATAGATAAGAAAATTGAGGCTGAGGGAGGCTTAGTAATTTGTCCATAGTCACAAATCTAGGGAATAGCAGAATAGTTATTGTAACTAACTGGAGGTTATATGTTATCATTACTAAGGCTTATAGTAATTCCTCAGCTGTGCAGTCACATTCCCCCCTAATCTGATCTCGCTCTTCCTTACTGAGTTCTGTCACCTGATGCTAAACAACACTTACATAGACACTGAACAGACAGGTCAGCATGTCATTGTTCACAGATATCTCATGTGCAGTCCAGCCTTTGTTTTCTTGTGTTTCCTTCCTTCACATTCACGCATCAGCCAACCCTAATGTGCTTCAGTCTGTGTTCTCTACTGAATTTGCTCTTATCAAGGTACAAGTGAACTCCATGTTAATAAACCCAATGAACACTTTATATCCACTCCTTATTAGCTCTCTCAGAAGGAATTTTATTGATCACTACCTTCTACCTCAAATAGTTGACCCTGTTTTTTGTGATAACATTAACTCCTATTCCTTTACTGATATCTTTGGCTTCTTCTTAGAAGCATCATTTACTGTTTTCTCCTGCTCTATAAAAAACCCTAAACACTGTTATTTCTCAGAACCCCTTCTCATGCTTTCTACACCCTTTCAGTGATCTCATCCATTCCCAGTGTTTTAAATACCAGCTTTATGCTCCTGCTCCAAAATTTAAAACTCAAGCTACATTTTCTCTAGTCGTGTATGCATAATTCTCTATCTGATATTTTTATTTGGTAATTTCCAAAGTATTGCAAACTTAACAGTTTGAAAACAATTTGAGGTGTCCCCTTCAACCAGATTTTCCTATCATATTGTTTGGTGCCACCTAAAAGTGTGCCCAACTACAAAATATTGTTAAAGCCAGTCTTTCTCTCTCATATTCATCTCAAGTTGGGCCAATAATGCTAAAATATACCCTCAAAGTATTCTTATTTTTCTACCCTGGTCCAAGTCACTAGCTCAATAACATCTTAAATGAGACTCCCTGTGCTTTGTTTTGTTCTCCTAAATCTATCCTCTACAGAGATATTATATTGATACTTTAAAAATATATGTTATGGGGGAGAAAGGAAGATGCTGGAGGAGTAAGATGTGGAGATCACCTTCCTCCCCATAAATACATCAAAAATAACTTTGCACGTGGAACAGCTCCTGCAGAGCATGAACCAAATGCTGTCAGGGGACCGCACGCTTCCAAAAGGCAAGAAAATCCCCATTTAACAGGGTAGAGCAAAAAAAAAAGGGGGGGGGATGAGACAAAGGAATCTGGAGGAGATGTGCACCTCTGGAAGGGAGCTGTGAAAGGGGAAAAGCTTGCACACACTAGGAAGCCCCCTCACTGGTGGGGACAGATGGGGGTAGCTTCAGAGCCCCCAGAGGAGAGAGTAACAACAGGTGCATGGAGGGTAGAGCAGAGAGATTCCTGCGCAGAGGATCAGTGCCAGGCAGCACTTCCCAGCCTGAAACACTTGTCTACTTGCAGGCTGGGGCAGGTGGGGCTGGGATGCCGAGGCTTGAGCTCTGGAGGACAGACTCCAGGGAGAGGACTGGGGTTGGCTGTATGACGACAGCCTAGTGGGGCTAGTGCACCACAGCTACCTGGGAGGGAGTCTGGGGAAAAGCCCAGGCCTGACAGAGAGGCAGGAGACTTTTGTATTGGGAGAACCTGCCACAGGAGCTTCCTGCTTTGTGCACTCACAGGTGACAGGGGAATGCCTACATGAGTGCTATCACAAGATGCAGCTGTTATATTGGACACAGAGCCTGCTGCCATGGCCCCCAAGGTCCTGTGTGAAAGACAGGTCATTGTCCACACCCTCCCAGCAGCCAGTGCTGACCGTCACCACCAAGGGTGCAGCATTCAGGACCAACTTCCCCAGGAGAAGACATGGTGCACCTCAGGCTCATGCCAACCTCTGCTGCTACAGGCACTTCCCACACATTTTAATTAGACTTCCATATCCCTCCCTCCCCCCAGCTGGCCTGAATGAGCAAATGAGCCCCAATCACCCACTTTCACCCCATCTTGCCTTGGTGGGGAATCAACGCCTGAGAGTGGCCCACATGCAGAGACAGGACTAAAACCAAATCTGATCCCCAGGAACTATGAGACTGAAGAAAAGAAAGGGAAACAGCTGCAGGGGGAGAAGATTAAATACCCACAATTGGCTTGATAGACCCTGCATCTGTGGATTACCTCAATAAATGAGTGTTCCTATAATTGAGGCTGCAGACTTAGGGGGCAACTGTGAAACTTGGGGACACGTACACATGAGAGAAAGGACAGATAAGAGTCTAAGCTGACACCACAGTGCCCACAGCAGGTGCAGAGACCTACCTAGAAGTATTGGGGGACTTCCTTGTTTGTTTGACTTGTTCCTGGTTTTATATATTTGTTAGGTTAATCTTTATTGTATATATTCGTACGTGGCTTTGTTAATTGGTTTGATTGCTCTCTTCTTTGTTTTCTCTCTTTTCTTTTTTTTTTTTTCTCTTCTCTTTTCTTCCCTTTTTGTGAGTGCAAGTGTGTACATCTCTTTGTGTGATTTTGACTCTTTAGTGTTGTTTTACCCCCTGTCTTGGGGTTTTGTCTGTTGTTTCCTTTCTTCAATTTTTTTCTCTTCTTCCTACTTTTAATCCATGCTGTGCAGCATCCAGGGTCTTGGTGCACTGGCCAGGGGTCAGACCTGAACTTCAAGGCAGGAGAGCTGAGCCTAGGATGTTGGACCACCAGAGAACTCCTGAACTCATGGAATATTAAGACCAAAAGGTCTGATTCTCAACACTAAGATACAATTCCACCCAAAGGCCAGCAAGGTCAAGTGCTGGATGCCTCAAGCCAAACAACTAGCAAGACAGGAACTTAAACTCACCCATTAGCAGATAGACTGCCTATAGTCATACTAAGCTCAAAGAAACACCAAAACACAACACCAGACATGGCCCTGCACATCAGAAGGACAAGATCCACCTCCACACACAAGAAGAGAAGCACCACTCCCCCCCCCCCACTAGAAAGCCTACACAAGCCACTGGACCAACATCCTTACTGGGGACAGACAACAGAACAAAGAAGAACTGTAACCCTGCAGCCTGAGGAAAGAAGACCCCAAACACAGTAAGTTAAACAAAATGAGACAACAGAGAAAGATGCAGTAGATGATGGAACAAGGTAAAAACCCACAAGACCAAACAAATGAAGAAGAGATAGGCAGTCTACCTAAAAAAGTATTCAGGGTAATGATAGCAAAGATGATCCACGATCTCAGAAATAGTATGGAGGCACAGATAGAAAAAATAAATGTTTAACAAGGAGCTAGAAGAACTAAAGAGCAAACAAACAGTGATGAACAACAAAATAACTGAAATTAAAAATACTCTAAAAGGAATGCAGAACAGAGTAACTCAGACAGAAGAATGGATAAGTGACCCAGAATATACAATGGTGGAAATAACTGACATGGAGCAGAATAAAGAAAAAAGAATGAAAAGAATTGAGGGCAGTCTCAGAGACTTCTGGGATAACATCAAACACAAACATTCAAATTATAGGGGTCCCAGAAGAGGAAGAGAAAAAGAGAAAATATTTGAAGAGATTATGGTCAAAAACGTCTTAACATGGGAAAAGAAATAGTCAATCAAGTCCAGAAAGTGCAGATAGTCCCATATAGGATAAACCCAAGGAGAAACAAACCAAGACACATATTAATCAAAACAACAAAAATTAAATACAAATTAAAAATATTAAAAGCAGCAAGAGACAAGCAACAAATAACATACAAGGGAGTCCCCATAAGGTTACAGCTGATCTTTCACCAGAAACGCTGCAGTCCAGAAGGGAGTGGCAAGATATATTTAAAGCGATGAAAGGGAAAAACCAACAACCAAGATTACTTTACCTAGCAAGGACCTCATTCAAATTTGAAGGAGAAATTAAAAGCTTTACCGATAAGCAAAAGCTAAGAGAATTCAGTCCCACCAGACCAGTTTTTACGACAATTGCTAAATAAATGTCTCTAGGCAGGAAACACAAGAGCAATAAAAGACAAAAACAAACCCAAAACAATTTATAAAATGGTAATAGGAACATAAATATTGATAATTACCTTAAATGTGAATGCATTAACTGCTCCAACCAAAGACACAGACTGGCTAAATGGATACATAAATAAGACCCATATATGTGCTGTCTACAAGAGACACACTTCAGAACTAGGGACACATACAGACTGAGAGTGAGTAGATGGAAAAAGGTATTCCATGCAAATGGAAGTCAAAAGAAAGCCAGAGTAGCAATACTCATATCAGACAAAATAGACTTTAAAATCAAGACTATTACAGGAGACAAGGAAGGAAACTCTATAATGATAAAGGCCTCAACCCAAAAAGAAGGTATAACAATTGTAAATATTTATGTACTCAACATGGGAGCACCTCAATACATAAGGCAAATGCTAACAGCCATAAAAGGGGAAATTGACAGTAACACGATAATAGTGGAGGACTTCAACACCCCACTTACACCAATGGATGGATCATCCAAACAGAAATTAAATAAAGAAACACAAGTTCTAAATGACACATTAGACCAGATGAACTTAATATTTGTAGGACTTTCCATCCAAAAACAACAGAATAGAGTTTCTTCTCAAATGCACATGGAACATTCTCCAGGATAGTTCACATCTTGGGTCACAAATCAAGATTCAATAAATTTAAGAAAATTGAAAACCCATCAACCATTTTTTTTTTAACCACAAGGCTATGAGATTAGATATCAATTTCAGGGGGAAAAAAAGCTAAAAAATACAAACACATGGAGGCTAAACAACATGATACTAAATCACCAAAAGAGAACTGAAAAAATCAAAAAGGAAAGCAAAAAATACCTGGAAACAAATGACAATAAAAACATGACACAAAACCTATGGGATGCAGCAAAAGCGTTCTAAGAGGGAAGTTCATAGCAATACAATCCTACCTCAAGAAACAAGAAAAATCTCAAATAAACAACCGAAACCATCTAAAGCAGTTAGAGAAGGAAGAACAAAAAAAATCCCAAAGTTAGCAGAAGGAAAGGAATCATAAAGATCAGATCAGAAATAAATGGAAAAGAAATGAAGGAAACAATAGCAAATATCAATAAAACTAAAAACTGGTTCTTTGAGAAGATAAACAAAAGTGATAAACCATTAGCCAGACTCATCAGGAAAAAAAGAGAAAAAATAACAGAATCGGAAATGAAAAAAGAAGAGGTAATAACCAACACTACAGAAATACAAAGAATCATGAGAGACTACTACAAACAACTGTATGAAAATAAAATAGACAACCTGGAAGAAACAGACAAATTCTTAGAAAAGTACAACCTTCTGGGGGGGAGGGGGTTGGGATGGGATAAATTGGGAGACTGGGATTGCCATATGTACATTACTAACAAAAAAATATCAAATTGTACACTTAAAAAAAGAAAAAGGACAACCTTTCAAGACTGAACCAGGGAGAAATACAAAATATGAGCAGACCAATCACAAGCACGGAGATGGAAACTGTGATTAAAAATCTTCCATCAAACAAAAGCCCAGAGCCAGATGGCTTCACAGGCGAATTCTACCAAACATTTAGAGAAGAGCTAATACCTATCCTTCTCAAAATCTTCCAAAATATAGCAGAGGGAGGAGCACTCCGAAACTCACTCTACGAGGCCAATATCACCCTGATACCAAACCCAGACAAAGATGTCACAAAAAAAGAAAATTACAGACCAATATCACTGATGAATGTAGATGTAAAAATTCTCAACAAAATACTAGCAAACAGAATCCAACAGCACATTAGAAAGATCATGCACCATGATCAAGAGGGGTTTAACCCAGGAATTCAAGGATTGTTCAATATGTGCAAATTGATCAATGTGATACACCATGTTAACAAACTGAAATATAAAAACCACATGATCATCTCAATAGATGCAGAAAAAGCTTTAGACAAAATTCAACACCTATTTATGATAAAACTTGTCTAGAATGTGGGCATAGAGGGGACGTACCTCAACATAATAAAGCCCATACATGACAAACCGACAGACAATCCCATCCTCAATGGTAAAAAAGTGAAAGCATTTCCTCTAAGGTCAGGAGCAAGACAAGGGTGCCCACTCTCACCACCATTATTCAACATAGTTTTGGAAGTTTTAGCCACAGCAATCAGAGAAGAAAAAGAAATAAAGGGAATCCAAATTGGAAAAGAAGAAGCAAAACTGTCACTTTTTGCAGATGACATGATACTATAAATAGAAAACCCTAAAGATGCCACCAGTAAACTACTAGAGTTAATCAAAGAATTTGGAAAATTTTCAGGATATAAAATTAATGCACAGACATCTCTTGCATTCCTATACACCAACAATGAAAAATCAGAAAGAGACATTAAGGAAACACTCCCATTTACCATTGCAAGAAAAAGAATGAAATACCTAGGAATAAACTTACCTAAAGAGGCAAAAGACCTGTATGCATAAAATTATAAGACACTGATGAAAGAAATCAAAGAAGACACAAACAAATGGAGAGATACACCAAGTTCTTGGATTGGAAGAATCAACATTGGGCAAAGGACTATACTACCCAAAACAATCTACAAATTCAATGCAATTCGTATCAAATTACCCATGGCATTTTTCACAGAACTAGAACAAAAAGTTATACAATTTATATGGAAACACAGAAGACCCCAAATAGCCAAAGAAATCTTGAGAAGGAAAAATGGAGCTGGAGGAATCAGGCTCCCTGACTTCAGACTATACTACAAAACTATAGTAATCAACACCATATGATACTGGCACAAATACAGAAATATAGGTCAATGGAACAAGATAGAAAGCCCAGAGGTAAACCCATGTACATATGGTCACCTTATCTTTGAAGCAACAATATACAATAGAGAAAAGCCAGCCTCTTCAATAAGTGGTGCTAGGAAAACTGGACAGCTACTTGTAATAGAATGAATTTAGAACATTCCCTAACACCATACACAAAAACAAACTCAAAATGGATAGAAGACCTAAATGTAAGGCTTGGCACTATAAAACTCTTAGAGGAAAACATAGACAGAACACTGTATGACATAAATAACAGCAAGATCTTTTTCGACCCACCTCCTAAAGGAAATAAAAACAAAAATAAACAAATGGGACCTAATAAAACTTAAAAGTTTTTGCACAGCAAAGGAAACCATAAATATGATGAAAATACAACCATTGGAGTTGGAGAAAACATTTGCCAATGAACAACTAACAAAGGATTAATCTCCAAAATATATACAAGCAGCTCATGCAGCTCAATGTCAAAAAAACAAGCAACCCTATCCAAAAATGGGTGGAAGACCTAAATAGACATTATTCCAAAGAAGACATACAGATGGTCAACAAACACATGGAAGGATGCTCAACATCACTAATCATTAGAGAAATACAAATTAAAGCCACAATGAGGTATTATCTCACACCAGTCAGAATGGCCATCATCCAAAAATCTAGGAACAATAAATGCTGGAGAGGCTGTGGAGAAAAATGAACCCTCCTGCACTCTTGATGGGACTGTAAAGTGATACAGCTACTATGGAAAACAGTATGGATGTTCCTTAAAAAACTAAAAATAGGGCTTCCTAGGTGGCACAGTGGTTAAGAATCTGCCTGCCAATGCAGGGGACATGGGTTCGATCCCTGCTCTAGGAAGATGCCACATGCTGTGGAGCAACTAAACCCGTGCACCACAACTATTGAGTCTGTGCTTTAGAGCCCATGAGCCACAACTATTGAGCCCATGTGCTGCAACTACTGAAGCCCATGGACCTAGAGCCCATGCTCCACAACAAGAGAAGCCACAGCAATGAGGGTCCCACGCACCACAACGAAGATTAGCCCCAACTCACCACAACTAAAAAGAAAAGCCCATAGACAGCGAAAAAAATGGCCCACCACAGCCAATAAAAGAAAGAAAGAAATAAATTTATAAAAACAAAACAAAAAAGCAACTAAAAATAGGACTAGCATATGACCCAGCAACCCCCCTACTGCGCAAATACCCAGAGAAAACCACAGTTCAAAAAGATGCATGTACCCCAATGTTCATTGCAGCACTATTTACAATAGCCAGGACATGGAAGCAACCTAAATGACCATCAACAGATGAATGGATAAAGAAGATGTGTCACATATATACAATGGAATATTACTCAGCCATAAAAAGGAATGAAATTGGATTATTTGTAATGAGGTAGGTGAACCTAGAGTCTGTCATACAGAGTGAAGTATGTCAGAAAGAGAAAAACTAATACCATATGCTAACACAGATATATGGAATCTAAAAAAAATGGTAGCGATGAACTCAGTGGCAGAGGAAGAATTAAGACACAGATGTAGAGAACAGACTTGAGGTCACAGGGTGTGGGGAATGGAGAAGTTGGGACAAAGTGGAAGAGTAGCATTGACATATATACACCACAAAATATAAAACAGATGACTAGTGGGAAGCAACTGCATAACACAGGGAGAGCAACCCAAGGATTGGTGATGACCTAGAGAAGTGGGATAGGGAGGGTGGGAAGGAGGCTCAAGAGGGAGAGGATAGGAGGTCCTGTATCTGTGTATGAGCTGCTCTCAGGCATCATTTCCCTACCCAGGTAAGAGGGAGTGAAAGAGGGAGATTGGGGCTCACTTGCAAATTCAGGCCAGGGGGCTGGAGGGATATGGAAGTCTAATTGAAATTTGCGGGACTGCTTGCAGCACCAGAGGTAAGCCTGAGGTGTGATGTGCATTCTCCCAGGGAAGCTGGTCTTGAACGCAGGACCCTTGGTGGTGGTGGGCTGCACCTGCTGCCAAGAGGGTGTGGCCAATGACCTGCCTTACACACAGGACCCTTGGTGGCTGTGGCAGCATGCTCTGTGTTCCAATTTAGCCGCCTTGGCTCAGAGTGGTGCTCACACAGGTGCTGCTCTGCAGCTCATGAAGCATGGAGCAGGAAGCTCCTCACAAGCACCCTGACAAAAAGGTCTCCTGCCTCTCCATCAGGCCCAGGATTTCCCCCAGACTCCCTCCCAGGTAGCTGTGGTACACTAGCCCCCCAGGCTGTTTTCATGCTGCCAACCCCAGTTCTCTCCCTGGTGTCTGTTCTCCAAAGCCCAAGACTTAGCACCCAGCCTCCACCCACTGCTGCTGGTGAGTAGACTAGTGTCTCAGGTTGGGAAGTGCTGCTTGGCACTGATCCTCCATGTGGGAAACTTTCCACTCTGTCCTCCACACTCCTGTTGTTGCTCTCTCCTCCAGAGACTCTGAAGCTCCCCCTGTCTGTCCCAACCAGTGAGGGGGCTTCCTAGTGTGTGGAAGGACTTACTCCTTCACAGCTGCCTCCCAGAGGGGCATGTCTCCCCAGGATTCCTTTATTTCCCCTTTTTCTTTTGCTCTACCCAGTTATGTAGGGATCTTCTTGCCTTTTTGGAAGTCTGAGGTCCCTGCCAAGGTTCAGATGGTGTTCGGTAGAAGCTTTTCCACATGTAGATGTATTCTAGATGTATTTGTGGGGAGGAAGGTGATCTCCATGTCTTACTCCTCCACCATCTTCCAACCATCTCCTATAAAGTTTTTAATGAATTGTGTTTATGTTTCCAGATTCCATAGTATAACCAACCTGACAAGATTATTTATTCATATTTAATTGAATTGAGCATCTAATTTTTGATTTGATGGCAAATTCTCTCCATTCCCTCAGAAGAAATATGTTTGTATTTTTTCATTTATAATTTTACTTTGAAGGCATATTAAAATATAGAGTATTGTGAAAACTCAATTCAGTGCATGTAAGTTGGTCTTAAAATTATTTTAAATTCTCATTCTTAACATTTTATGAGATATTTATACCAAGCTACAGAAGTATGACCTCCTAGTTTTATGAATTTAAAGCTGATATATGCAAGATTATTTCAGAAGGTACATGGAATGATGCATAAATTGGTACATCTTCCTGAATAAATTTATTCACTAGTAATTTAAAACATTATTTTAATATTAAAACTAGCACATATAGAAAAAATACAGAGACTTCAAAGAAAGTCTATGCCTAGACAGCTCTTAGCTCTCCTTTTGAGACCACAAGGAGTGCACAATATTCTTCACTAAAGTCAGGATTTCTTTGGTGAAAAAGTTTGAGATTCATTGAACCAGTTTTAAAAAACGAGTCATCTCAGAAATAAAAAAGTGGTCCATCTAAGGATATAGAAATAAAGAAGGGAGAGAAAAAGATGGCGGCCAAGTAGAGGGACGTGGAATGCATCCCTCCACAGATGCATTGGGAATGCACCAAAAGATGCAATAATTCCCACAGAGAACCAACTGAACACCAGCAGACAGCCTCGGACACCAGAAAGGAATGCAAGGATCCTGACATAACTGGTAGGGAGGCATCTATGATGGCTCAAAGAGGGTGAACAGTGGGTCTGGGAGCAGGAGCATGGGAACTGGAGAGCTGGTTCAGAGTGAGAAAAATTGTTGCCAGAAAGGTGACAGACCAAGAGGACAGGAGGGAAGAGGTCCATGGCGAGGAGTGCCTGCTCCTGAGAGCTGCCTGGCCATGATGGAAACTGAATGCTGCGGGCTCACAGGTGATGGGGAGGAGCCATGGGCATAGCCTCTCTCTCTCTTTTGGCACCTGCAGCAGGCAGTGGAAAGTCACACTGTGGGCCACCTAAGGCACTCAGGGATAACAAGTACCCTCAGGCCCTTGGGCGGGGCTAGATTAAAACCCCTTGGGAGGCTGCCGAGAGGAAAAAAAAAAAAAAACCCGGGAAAGGTCCAACTCTGAGACTTTCTGTTTACACCAGAGCCACCAACATCCCTCTGCAACAGGCACCTCCAAGCCCAACTGAAACAACAACGTGCCACTGCTCACTCACTCCCAGGGGAAGGAGTCACTATTGTACCCTCTCCCTCCCCACACACCAATGCTTGCAGATGAACAATAAAGGAAGCTCTGCTGGTCACAGAATAATACAAAAAAAAAAAAAAAAAAAACCAAAGTGAGTAGAAGGACACTTACAGCTGAGACTCTAAGGAAACAGAAATATTAGTATCAATTCTATTGAACTGGCCCATTCTGGGATCAGTTCTGGATTTTTTTTTCCTTTATTAATTATGATCTTAGTCCTAAGGGATCTACAAATTTTATAACATATTTTTTAATTCTATTTTTTATTCTATTTTTATTTTTTACCTTTTTATATACTTCTATTTCTAGCTAAGTTTTTGGTAGTATGGAAAATATATCACTCATATCTTTCTTTCATTCCCTATCTTTTATACATTTCTATTCCTTTCTTTTTATTTCCATATTTCCAACCACACTATGCTCTTCTGTTCCGCTGTCTTCCATCCATTTTTAGTTTATTTTATCTTAACATACTTATAAGCAACACTATCAATCTGCTCAGACTCCTTGCTCTATTCTCCAGATGATGCACTGCCTTGGTATTTAATATTAGGTTTTTGTCTTTATCTTAGTTCTTAGTACAATTGTCTAATTTCATTCTGAGAATCTCCATTCTGCCTGGTGGTACTCTAGCTCTTTTTTACATTTGATCCTAGCTTACAAAATCTCCCTGGATTAGTGTTTGTATGTGTAAGGTGTTATTTGTTTGTTTGTTTTTGCTATTGTTCCTGTTTTGTTCTGTTTTGGTTGTCAATTTCTGTAGGGTTTCTCTTTGAATATCTGACAGCATACTGGGGTTCTTCTGTCAGGTCTTTCCAGAGCCTTATGTCCTAATGGATTCAGTAATTGTGTGTCTTATACATGCATGTGTTTCCTAGACTTAGTATTAGTTTAACCCAACATTCAGACACTAGTCTGAGGCTTGGACAGTCTTCTATAAACCTCTCTATTACTGGGACAAGCAACCCCAAAAGATTGGATTACCATGAGGAAAAGAAACACCACACAGGCAAAGGAGCAGGAAAAAAACCCACAAGACCAAATAAATGAAGAGGAAATAGGAAAAATGCATGAAAAAGAATTCAGAGTAATGTAGTAAAAATGACACAAAATCTCGATAACAAAATAGAGAAAGTACAAGAAACAGTTCATAAGAACTCAGAAAAACAAACAGCAATGGATAACAAAATAACTGAAATTAAAAATACTCTAGATGCTATAACCAGCAGAATGACTGAGGCAGAAGAACGAATAAGTGAGTTGGAAGATAGAATGGGGGAAATAACTGCCACAGAGCAGGAAAAAGAAAAAAGAATAAAAAGAATAGAAGACAGTCTCAGAGACCTCAGTGATAACATTAAGCATACCAACATTCGAATTATAGGCATCCCAGAAGAAGAAGAAAACAAGAAAGGGTCTGAGAAAATATTTGAAGAGGTTCTAGTGGAAAACTTCCCCAACATGGGAAAGGAAATAATGAACCAAGTCCAAGAAGCACAGAGAGTCCCATATAGAATAAACACAAGGAAAGGAGAAATACACCAAGGCATATATTAATCAAACTAACGACAGTAAAACATAAAGAAAAAATATTAAAAGCAGCAAGAGAAAAGCAGCAAATAACATATAAGGGAAAACCCATAAGGATAACAGCTGACCTTTCTACAGAAACTCTGCAGGCTAGAAGGGAATGGCAGGATATACTGAAAGTCCTGAAAGAGAGAAACCTACAGCCAAGAATACTCTATCCAGCAAGAATCTCATTCAGATTCAAAGGAGAAATCAAAAGCTTTCCAGACAAGCAAAAGTTCAGAGAATTCAGCACCAGCAAACCAGCCTTACAACAAGTGCTAAAGGAACTTCTCTAAGTAGGAAACACAAGAAAAGGAAAACACCTACAAATACAAACCCAAAACAATTCAGAAAATGGTAATAGAAACACACATGTCAATAATCACCTTAAATGTAAATGGATTAAATGCTCCAACCAAAAAGCCACAGACTGGCTGAATGGATACAAAAACAAGACCTTTCTATATGCTGCCTACAAGAAACCCACTTCAGACCAAGGGATACATATAGACTGAAAGTAAAGGGATGGGAAAACGATATTCCATGCAAATGGAAGTCAAAAGAAAGCTGGAGCAGCAACACTCATATCAGACAAATTAGACTTTAAAGTAAAGACTATTACAAGAGACAAGGAAGGACAATACATAATGATCAAGGGATCCATTCAAGAAGAACATATCACAATGGTAAATATCTATGCACCCAACATAGGAGCACCTCAATACATAAGGCAAATGCTAACAGCCATAAAAGGGGACATCGACAGTAACACAGTAATAGTGGGAGACTTGAACACCCCACTTACATCAATGGACAGATCATCCAAACAGAAAATAAAGAAAGACACACAAGCTTTAAATGATACATTAGACAATCTTGACTTAATTGATATTTATAGGACATTCCATCCAAAAACGACAGGATACACTTTCTTCTCAAGTGCACATGGAACATTCTCCAGGATAGATCACATCTTGGGTCACAAATCAAACCTCGGCAAATTCAAGAAAATTGAAATCATATCAAGCATCTTCTCAGGCCACAACGCCATGAGACTAGATATCAATTACAGGAAAAAAACTGCAAAAAATATAAACACATGGAGGTTAAACAATACACTATTAAACAACCAAGAAATCATTAAAGAAATCAAAGAGGAAATCAAAAAAATTTCTAGAAACAAATGACAATGAAAACACAACAACCCAAAACCTATGGGACACAGCAAAAGCAGTTCTAAGAGGGAAGTTTATAACAATACAGTCCTACCTTAAGAAACAAGAAAAATATTGAATAAACAACCTAACCTTATACCTAAAACAAGTAGGAAAAGAAGAACAAAGAAACCCCAAAGTGAGCAGAAGGAAAGAAATCATAAAGATTAGAACAGAAATAAATGAAAAAGAAAGGAAGGAAGCAATAGCAAAAATTAATAAAACTAAAAGCTGGTTCTTTGAGAAAATTAATAAAATTAATAAACCATTAGCCAGACTCATCAAGAAAAAAAAGGGAGAAGATGCAAATCAACAGAATTAGAAATGAAAAAGGAGAAGTAACAACGGACACTGCAGAAATACAAAAGATCATGAGAGAATACTACAAGCAACAATATGCCAATACATTGGATAACCTGGAAGAAATGGATAAATTCTTAGAAAAATACAATCTTCCAAGACTGAACCAGGAAGACATAGAAACTATGAATAGAGCAATCGCAAGTACGGAAATTGAGGCAGTGATTAAAAATCTCCCAAAAAACAAAAGCCTAGGGCCAGATGGATTCACAGGCAAATTCTATCAAACACTTAGAGAAGAGCTAACACCTATTATTCTCAAACTCTTCCAAAATATTGCAGAAGGAGGAACACTCCCAAACTCATTCTATGAGGCCACCATCACCCTGATACCAAAACCAGGCAAAGATGTCACAAAAAAAGAACATTACAGGCCAATATCACTGATGAATATAGATGCAAAAATCCTCAACAAAATACTAGCTGACAGAATCCAACAGTACATTAAAAAAATCATACACCATGATCAAGTGGGGTTTATCCCTGGGATGCAAGGATTCTTCAATATACACAAATCAATCAACGTGATACATCATATCAACAAATTGAAGGATAAAAACCATATGATCATCTCAATAGATGCAGAAAAAGCTTTTGACAAAATTCAACATCCATTTATGATAAAAGCTCTCCAGAAAATGGGCATAGAAGGAAATTACCTCAACATAATAAAAGCCATATATGAGAAACCAAAAGCCACCATCGTTCTAAATGGGGAGAAACTGAAAGCATTCCCTCTAAGAACAGGAACAAGACAAGGGTGTCCACTCTCACCATTATTATTCAACACAGTTTTGGAAGTTTTAGCCACAGCTATCAGAGAAGAAAAAGAAATAAAAGGAATCCAAATTGGAAAAGAAGTAAAATTGTCACTCTTTGCAGATGACATGATATTATATATAGAAAACCCTAAAGACTCTACCAGAAAACTGCTAACACTAATTGATGAGCTTAGAAAAGCAGCAGGATAGAAAATTAATGCACAGAAATCTCTTGCATTCCTATACACGAACAACGGAAGAGCAGAAAGAGAAATTAAGGAAACTCTCCCATTCACCATTGCAACCAAAAGAATAAAATACCTAGGAATAAACCTGCCTAAGGAGGCAAAAGATCTGTATGCAGAAAACTTTAAGACACTGATGAAAGAAATCAAAGACGACACAAACAGATGGAGGGACATACCATGTTCCTGGACTGGAAGAATCAACATCGTGAAAATGACTGTACTACCCAAAGCAATTTACAAATTCAATGCAATCCCGATCAAATTACCAATGGCATTTTTCACAGAACTAGAGCAAGAAATCTTACAATTTGTATGGAAATGCAAAAGACTCCGAATAGCCAAAGCAATCTTGAGGAGGAAAAATGGAGTTGGTGGAATCAGGCTCCCTGACTTCAAACTATACTACAAGGCCATAGTGATCAAGACAGTATGGTACTGGCACAAAAATAGAAAGGAAGATCAATGGAATAGAATAGAGAACTTAGAGGTAAGTCCAAGCACATATGTGCACCTTATCTTTGACAAAGCAGGCACGAATATACAATGGAAAAAAGACAGCGTCTTCAATAAGTGGTGTTGGGAAAATTGGACAGCAACATGTAAAAGAATGAAATTAGAACACTACCTAACACCATACACAAAAGTAAACTCAAAATGGATTAAAGACCTACATGGAAGGCCAGACACTGTAAAACTCCTAGAGGAAAACATAGGCAGAACACTCTAGGACATCCATCAAAGCAAGATCCTTTTTGACCCACCTCCTAGAATCATGGAAATAAAATCAAGAATAAATGAATGGGACCTCATGAAACTTAAAAACTTTTGCACAGTGAAAGAAACCATAAACAAGACTAGAAGGTAACCCTCAGAATGGGAAAAAATAGTTGCCTACGAAACAATGGACAAAGGATTAACTTCCAAAATATATAAGCAGCTCATGCAGCTTAATACCAAAAAAGCAAATAACCCAATGCACAAATGGGTGGAAGACCTAAATAAACATTTCTCCAAAGAAGACATGCAGATGGGTAACAAACACATGAAAAGATGCTCAACATCACTAATCATTAGAGAAATGCAAGTCAAAGCCACAATGAGGTATCACCTCACACCGATCAGAATGGCCATCATCACAAAATCTGGAAACAACAAATGTTGGAGAGGGTGTGGAGAAAAGCGAACTCTCCTGCACTGTTGGTGGGAATGTAAGTTGGTACAGCCACTATGGAAAACAGTTTGGAGATTCCTTAAAAAACTACAAATAAAACTACCATATGATCCAATAATCCAACTACTGGGCACATACCCAAGGAAAACCATAATCCCAAAAGAAACATGTACCATCATGTTTATTGCAGCACTATTTACAATAGCCAGGACATGGAAGCAACCTAAATGCCCATCAACAAATGAATGGATAAAGAAGATGTGGCATATATGTACAATGGAATATTACTCAGCTATAAAAAGGAATGTGATGGAGCTATATGTCATGAGGTGGATAAATCTGGAGTCTGTCATACAGAGTGAAGTAAGTCAGAAAGAGAAAGACAAATATTGTATGCTAACTCACATATGCGGAATCTGAAAATGGTACTGATGAACTCAGTGACAAGAGAAGAACAAGGACGCAGATGCAGAGAATGGACTGGAGAACTCGAGGTATGGGAGGGGGCGGGGGGTGAAGGGGAAACTGAGATGAAGCGAGAGAGTAGCACAGACATATATATATACTACCAACTCTAAAATAGATAGCCAGTGGGAAGTTGCTTTATAACAAAGGGAGTTCAACTCGAGGATGGATGATGCCTTAGAGAATTGGGATGGGGAGGGGGTGGGGAGTTGAGGGAGGAAGGGAATACGGGGATATGTGTATAAAAACAGATGATTGAACTTGGTGTACCCCCAAAAAAATAATAAATAATATAAAAAGAAAAAAAAAGAACTAAAGAAGGCTTTAGAAAGGGGAAAAACCCAGAATTTTTTAAGACAGTAGGTATGAAGAAAACCATAAGTGAAGATGAGAGAAATGAAAAGCATAGAAATCTATAACCAATCCCAATGGTGCCTTCCAATAGCTCATAGCGATGAATCTCTGAAGGCAGAACAGAACTCATTATTCAAGAGTTCATCAATTTCAGATTTGAACCTCTGTTCTGCCCAGGTATGGGATTCTCTAGGCTGGAACAACAGCATGGAGTCTTCTCTGGGCACAGTGTGAGATGGAGCTGGAGTAAATAATCCCCAAAGAAACTTGTACCATAATATTTATTGCAGCACTATTTACAATAGCCAGGACATGGAAGCAACCTAAATGCCCATCAACAAATGAATGGATACAGAAGATGTGGCATATATATACAATGGAATATTACTCAGCTATAAAAAGGGATGAGATGGAGCTATATGTAATGAGGTGGATAGAACTACAATCTGTCATACAGAATGAAGTAAGTCAGAAAGAGAAGGACAAATATTGTATGCTAACTCACATATGTGGAATCTAAAAATGGTACTGATGAACTCAGTGACAAGAACAAGGGTGCAGATACAGAGAATGGACTGGAGAACTCGAGGTATGGGAGGGGGTGGGGGGTGAAGGGGAAACTGAGACTAAGCGAGAGAGTAGCAGACATATATATACTACCAACTGTAAAATAGTCAGTGGGAAGTTGTTGTATAACAAAGGGAGTCCAACTCGAGGATGGAAGATGCCTTAGAGGACTGGGGCGGGGAGGGTGGGGGGGACTCTAGTGGTGGGGAGTCAAGGAAGGGAGGGAATATGGGGATATGTGTATAAAAACAGTTGATTGAACCTGGTGTACCCCCAAAAAAAAGAATGAAAAAAAAAAAAAAAAAAAAGCTGAGTAAGAATCCCATACCAGGGACTTGATGGTCCCATTCTTAAGAGGAGTGTCAGGAAGGGCAACTGTGGCAGATGCGAAGATACACTGCCCAGATCCCCTTTCTAGAAAGGATCTACTGCCCAGATGCATAGAGGGCAATCAGCACACTTATTCCAGTTATCAGCTCCTTTAACCTCAGCTATGGAGAGCTGCCTCATCCAAAGTCACAGCCTAGGGCAACCCATATTTGCAGAGTGGGTAGGGAAGGACCCAACACCTGTCATTTTGGCCTATTAAGAGACAACTCTTTTGGGCAACAGTCACTTTAGAGTTCTAAGCTGGCAAAGGCTTTGTTGGGCTTCCTTCAGCTTAATCCTGTTTCTTCCCCTTTTTTTCCTAGATGTCAATCCCTAATAAAGTCTATCTCAGGATGTGCTTCTGAAGAACCAACCTGAGACTGTACCACATTTTGGCAGGACCAGAAGCAGTGCTTGGTATTGGAGTGCAGATCTGCCATAATACATCAGGAAGGTAGTGAGTGAAAAGAGGCTGGGAATAAGCAGATGAAGAGAACAGGGGGGACTTGTGGAAAAGGGAGGTCCTGGTAATTGCTTGGAATTTTAGATAAATTTTGAGACTAGTTTTCTGATGTCAGCAAAGTATGAAGAGTGGGAGAGAAGTTTATGTAGCAAGAAGTGGAATAGGCATAATCCCTCCTTTTAGCACCTCTTCCTTATGCAAGACAAGGCCAGGAATTCCAAGTTTTGACTGCATGTTCATGCTGTGGGAGGAAGGTTTACTTGCCTAAAATTTCAGCTCCATGCATTCTATTTTACCTGCTGCTGGAGTCAGCCTTCACACTAATGAGAATCCATAATCCCCATGCCATGTTTTCCAACTAGATTTTCCATCTAGTTGTTAAGATGGATGCAGACCCAGGCAGGGAAGTATGAGGCTTTGATAAGCTAGGCATGATGGGCAGCAGAAGATAAGGTGGGTGAGTGGATAGACCCAGTTGCAAGGTTGATGATTCCTCTGACCTTAAATGACCCTAAGTTGCATTTGTGCAGTATTTTGAGCAAGAGCAGATGGTCCATACAAGATAGGAGTAGAAACAGATGGTATCTCACTGTCAGATTTTCTCTCCTGAGACCTGGTGTCTGTTGTTGTATGTTTTATATTGCTCTTTGGCATGCTAAAGGGAGTTTTAAAGAACTCCTTGAATAGCCAGTGGCTTCTCAGGATCTTGCTGGCCTGCTTGGGGGAGATGAAGAGGTTTGAGCAAGGGCTATGAGTAAGAGCCATAGTTACAATTCAAGGGTGAATTCCAATGGATGGAGTATAGTAAACATAAGCAAATTCCCAGGTGGTGAGTTAGATAAACCCATGCTGTCATCTGTATGATGTGCAGCAGTGACATGATCACAGAAGAGTGATGAAGCATGCAGACTCTGGGGCTCCAGACCCAGCAATTTTACCACTATTGTGCAACCTTGGGCAATTTGTTTAGCCTCTCTTTCTCAGTTCCTCATTTGAAAAGAAGAGGCAACATCATAGCACTTACCTATCTTGTAGTTTTGTGAGGATCAAATGAATTAATACATGCTAAATGCTTGCCATAGGAAAAGTATTCAGTAAACATTAATGATTATTTTCTATTGATTCCTTCCATATGGCTATTGATTTGAAACCAAAAGAGCAGATAGGTGGAACCAGAGGTGAATGGCTTAACTACTGCCTTCTAGAATTCGGTCATGACCCAGGGGTAGGTTCAGAGTTGCTGTAGCTGAGTAATGTGAATTCTGAAAGCATCTTTAATCAGTGGAGGGTAGGGGCTTGTTGACACAATACATGCAAGGAATAAATTGTACCCTGGGAAGGTAGCCATTATCACCATAATGAGTCCTGGTCATAGTAGGTGTTGGCAATCATAAAAATCCAATGCGCATTTATAAGTTGGGAATGGACATAGAAGTTCTTTAAGCCTCTTTAATATGCCCTTGGCCTGGACATGTATATTACAGAGCATCCTGGGAGACATCAGGTGGCAGTATCAAATGTCAATCTTCCCCACAGGGAGGAATAGCTGGCCATTTCACAAAAGGGTGCTCTCCATTTCCTGTCTCTCCTTTTGCTTTCCCCTCTCATATTCCATACCCCTCAAACCCTGCCCTGATTGCCTAAATCAGGTAACAGGCACAGCTTTCATTAGGCTTCTGCCTCTGTCTCTTGCCAGTTTGCCTCAATCCTTGGCAATTAATACTGGATGGTAGAAAGCTGCTCTGCAGAGAAATTTCTTGGGAAAAGTGGTTGCTTTCATCCCCTGATGTTCTAGTGTATGTGATACAATATTTAACAGCTGTTTTCAGCCCCTCAGTACATTCATTTTTTTCATTAATTTAACCACTTCCTATGATGGAACAAGAACAAGATATAAATATAGATGATAGATATAGATATAGATATAGATAGATATATAATTAGAACAAAAGGAAAAGTGTCACGATAGTAAAATGAAGTCCGGGGAGAAACTTAATCTTAGAATGTGTATTATAAGGCCAAGAAAATTGGGTGGACTACAAATTCCGTCAGAAGACTGCCTGTAGAACTTTGACCATAAGTTAAGATTACACAGTACCAGTGGATCTTCAGAAAGTGGATACTATGAAATTCATGAATAATATCCTCAAAAAATCCTTTCAAAAACAATACTAAATGTCACACAGATGCTTTTGATTTACCCCTCAGTGTAGGCAGAGAGCATAACACCAAAACACAATGTAGTTTAAAAATATATATTATATAAATATTAAGGACCAAAGCAATGTGGTCCAAATTCACAGCTCTCTGGTTTCAAGCAGGCATACATTTTAAAATATTTTTTTTTCTTTGGTTTCACTGATTATAAAAGTAGTATATGGACATCATAGAAAATTTAGATATGCTGGAGACACTTTTAAAGAAAGAATTAATCTGTGCATCAGTTAGGACTTTTCCTAATTGCAAGTAAAAGAAACTGACTCTCTCTTAAGCAAAAAGAAACATTATTGGAAGAATCAGTAACTCACAGAATCAATGTGACCAGGCTGAAAGTGAACAGGAACAAGGGCTGATGCAGAGGGCAGGGAAGAAGGAAACACAATAATATTTATAGCTCAGATAGCCTGGCCAGATGCTTCTGCCCCATTGTAGGACACTAGTGAGGTAGGGCTTCTCAAAATGTAATGTTCATCCAAATCACCTGGGGATCTTGTTCTACTCCAGGTTCTAATTCAGTAGGACTAGTATGGGGCCAGAGTCTGCACTTCTGACAAGCTTCTGGTGATGCTGATGCATCATGGCAGACAACACAGATTCCAATACTGTAAGATGTAGAATGAATCCCAACAGTTCCTTAGACATTGGGTGTTTTAGACCATATCTAAATTCTCACTTCAATTGTGTAGGTTCCAAGTCACATACTAAACATATTGTTACCAGGAAGCAAGAAGAGAGAAAATCAAGACCCTTTTATTAGTGAGTATGGGGGGGCATTATTTAAGGGACACACCTCAAGTAGGAAAAAAGCCAAGCCCAAAAGAAATTTTGCAAATAAACACTACAGTTTTTAATCCTAGAATCTAGAGATAAGCACTGTCAACATTATAACATTCAGGGTTATTCCTTTATTTTATGATTTTTTTTTTTCTTATAAGAGAAGAGTGTCAGAAAGTTTGAAATTATATTCTCGGACAAAAACCTGAAATAAAGATTGCTTACTTTCCGACTAATAGATTCATGTTTCTCAGTAATGAATAATTTGATTCAGGAATCAAATCAGTATTTGTGTCTAAATAAATACCAGACCAAGACACACCAAAGTAGCATCTGCAAAAAATGGCAAAGTTTTCTCTAGAGAATAGTTCTGGGTTTCCTCCAGAACCTGAAAGAGAATGAGCCACTGAGGCCCTACATTTTTATCTTTTGAAGTATGTCTGTGAAAATTTTACCTAGAAAATGTGTAAACCAGCTATCATCACCTGCACATTTCAACCAAAGAGGTTATTTTAAGCAATGTAACTTCATGGTGAATCCTCTGAAATAAATTAGTTGTAAAATGAACCCTTAACTAACAACCTTGGCTGGTAATTGGAATCTTTTGACCTAAGCCAATCAAATGTAGGAGCATATCTGCCAAAAATAATGATTTGCATCTTGGAATTCTTTAGCTTATGTAATTCATTCTGATAGTAATTAACTAGTAGGACCATACCAAGGCTACTCCTAGTTCACGACAAGTAAACTATGTTATTGGCCCAGAAATAAAAATGCTTATTAGGTGACATGCATTTGGTTTATCCAAAAGTAGTTTTAATCATTAAAATACAAGTAAAAACTTAGAGTTAAATATAATTCCTTTTTCACTTATTTGATTTTGTTAGATATGTGAAGAGACCATCTTTATCAACCCTACTTTCTTGCAAAGATCTATAATGCAAGTCCTAAGAACTAAGAAATAAGCCATATATATTGAGTTCATACAAGTAAATTTAAAACCATTCCTTGTTAATAGAATTGTTAACACTTTTAATACTATTTATCTTGAAATTTTTATAAAATTAAAACATTTTTAAAGATAGCAATGGACCAGTGTTCCCCATGTGGAATATTGGACTGTAAAACCAATTTTGTTTTTCAAGGAAGCATATGACAATAGATGAGAGGTCCAGGAAATAAAACAAATGGGTCTAATATTTTGTGAGATGTGGAACATTGCTCTTTTTGAAAGGCAAATTAATGGAATGATCCGTGGGCTTTTGTTCATTCAGCTAGTATCATGTCCATTGAAAAAATTAAGGGAAGCCAGATACAGATATAAATATAGATATCAGCATAAGACCAGACACTAAACAGCTCCAGTAAAAGAGTCTTCACATCATGCTCTATTGTTTTGTTGTTGTGAGTTTATCAGTCATATAATATGAGAAAACATCACCAATACTGAATCAGAAAAGGGTTGTGTCCAAAATTTGAGCATTTTTCTGTGAGGTTATAAAACTGAAAAAAATTCTGCTACTTCAGGTCTACATTCACATCACAAGTGATCATATACCAGAATCAGTCCTTAGTGTCAATTCTAACAGCTAAACTTATGTTCTACTATGGGGGTATATAGCACCTTAAAAGATCTGTCAGCTGATCATATTCTGGCTCAAGGCTCTCTAATTTGACTCCTACTATGTAGCTCTATCAATATTTGGAAAAGCAGCATCACATGATTCCTTATCAGATACAGATTAAGTGGTAATGTGTAGAAAGTTGCCTTTCTAGCATAAATGTCATGCAAAAATATGTAACTGCTATGGGCACATCTTTTCTCCAATTCAACAGTTATATATGTAGCTCTTCATAAGGTACTCAAAGATCCATGACATACAAAAATCCTTTATTTCAGTAATTTCAGTGGGAACCTAGGCTAGGACTATTGGTACCAGAAGTAGCCCTAAAAAAGTGAGTGATCCAGCCCTAAAAAATCCCCAGAATGGAATTTAGGGGCTGGATCACTCACCATCAGGCAGAAATAATAAACATCTTCCCAGTGGTAAGTGGCATGGTGGAAGTGGAATGCTTAGTGCCTCAGGTACTAAGAATCTCACAGGGGTAGACAGAGTTGAATTGCAGGTAAGGGTCCAGTTAGTCAATAGGTAGGTCACTTGAACATATGGTAGCCATAGTATTTAAAAAGATTTTGGAGTTGGCTGACTTTTTAACTGATTTTGAAGACTTGAAAAAGAAAATGACATTCTCGGTCAACTATCAACTTAACACACTCTGTGAAAGCCAGAGAGATTCTATGACAACGTTTAAGAAAACACTTATCTTTTGCAGCTGTAGAAATAATTTTGCTGAAAAGCCATCCCAGAATCTAATTGTGAGCTTTAAAGAGGATTGAGTGCACAACCACACCAGGTCTCCTATGGTAAAAACCAGAGTTATGATAGGGAAAGAGTGGGACCTTGAGACCTAAAATAAGGATATTTGGGTCAATGAACCTTAAAATCTTAAAACCCTAGATTTTCATAAATAGTATTGTTCTCCTTGCTAGAGGAGAACCTGCAAAGACCTCACCAGATGCAGATGCCTCACATAATGATGCTTATTCTTCTCATGATCCATTCTCACTTCCCATCATTACCTCAAGGCTGATAATCAGGGTATCCACAAAGGAGAAAAAGTCCTGATTACAGGAGTAAATAACTTACACATTGAAGAAATTGTAAGACCTATTAAAATGTATTAGTGGGAACATGGAGAATACACATGGGAGTGCATCTGGAGGATGTTGGATGGAAGGGTATAATATACAGTTAGATAGGGAATAATTTATTGACATGTGAGCATTCATCCATTAGCTGAAGTCCAATGTCCTGCCATCTTGCCAAGAATTCCTGGAAATGATCCTATTACACTGATGGGTTGGCTCTTTGAAGCTTAGACTCAGTGTTGACTTATAGTTGAGAAGATGGAGCTACCCAAACCACCTGAGAGCACTGAAAAAGAGGTATGTAGATTCAGGAAGGTGAGACTGTTAAAGTGAACTGACATTAAGAACAGAGAACTTCATTACCACACATTCTATTGTAAGTTGGTTAGGCATATTTTAAAAGGTAAAATAAACCTTCTAAGGTGAGGCTAGTTTTGATAAATATTTTATCTGTTTTCAGCTTCTTGAGTTATTTTAGAAATGTGTTGACCCATCTCTTTTTTAATTTAGTAAAGACAATAAAGGAATCACTCATGGTGGACAGACTTCTTGTTTTCATTGTTACTCATAGGGAGGAACTTGCTGAGAATCCATAAGAAGTCACAAGAAGGTAGTACTTAAGAGCTAAGTAATGGAAGACAGAAGTTGGAAAGATTTAAAACATAAACTTCTTAGAAAGATTAGACCTTAGTGGGAAGAATGTGATGGAAAGGAAGACTAGGAGTGAGAGAAATACAAAGAAGTTGGATGCTTTTCACACAACCTGTTTATTTTTCCAACCTGAGCCCAACAGACAGCAGGGTATCTTGTATAGGAAAACTTACAAGAAATTAAGAAATTCTTCAATAACAAAATAATCCTCAATAAGTGAGTTGTAGCATTTAATGGGACTTATTTAAAGTGATGTAAAGGAGTAGCTTTTGAAATCTGCACAGAAAACAGAATGAGTTTAAATTTCAGTATGGAAATTCAGTGACACAAAATGTCAGAATAACATATTTACATGGAATAACAAGATAATTACAATATCTGTATTTCTGGAAAGTGAAATGGCAGCCTTATATTTCAGATGTTTAAAACCATTCAGTTTCTCTCCATTGCCCTCAAGACAAAGCTTGCATTTACCAATAAATCTCATAGCCCCTTCATAATCTGGCCCTTCTGCACCATCATCTTCATTTCTGATTGCTTCTACAACTCTCTTTCAACTTAGTCTATATTTCACCCATGATGAGCTACTTTTCATTCCTCAGATGCACCATGATCTCTTGCTTTTTCACATTCTGTCTTTTCTGCCTGGGATATTTTTCTTACAGCCTTTCCCCTTTGTGTAATTCTTTGTGTTTATCCAGATATCAGAACAGAGTAATCGTGTCTCTACTTTCAGCCTTCCCTGATGCCTGCCTCCCCTTATTTAAGGCTCATTCAAATATTCCCCCCTAGTTTCTCTACTTCTTTTGTGGTAACACTCAACATATTATACATTAAGTGCATATTTATTTGTCTGTATCTCCCACTGTACAGTTAACTCTTAGGAATTGGGACAATGTTGAAATTCTCAATAATTAATTTGATCAATAGGTGCTCATTAATATAAGTGCTCATTTTTCTAGATCCTACAGATACAATAGGTCAGAGTCACAACCTTTATTGTACTTGTATTTTAGAAGAATAAAAAGATGAAAGAATTAATGAATAAACAAAGTTTTCTAAAGGTAAAATATATCAAAAACTCATCAACAAAAGCTTATTATTCAAGCACTTAAAATGTGTTATATCTGGAGGAATCCCATTCCCTGACTTCAGATTATACCACAAAACTACAGTAATCAAAACAGTATGGTACTGTCATAAAAATAGACACATAGATCAATGGAACAGGATAAAAAGCCCAGAAATAATTCCACACACTTATGGCCAATTAATCTACAACAAAGAAGGCAAGAATATAAAATGGAGAAAAGACAGTCTCTTCATTAAGTGGTGCTGGGAAAACTGGACAGCTACATGTAAAAGAATGAAAATAGAGCATTCTCTAACACCATATATGATAATAAACTTAAAATTGATTAAAGACCTAAATGTAAGACAGGATACTATAAAACTTCTAGAAGAAAACATAGGCAGAACTCTCTTTGACATAAATCACAACAATAGTTTTTGGATTCATCTCCTAGAATAATGGAAACAAAAGTAAAAATAAATAAATGGGGCCTAATTAAACTTAAAAGCTTTTACACAGCAAAGGAAATCATAAACAAGTCAAAAAGACAACCTATGGATTGGGAGAAAATATTTGCAAATGATGAAACTGACAAGGGCTTAATTTCCAAAATATACAAACATCTTATACAGCTCAATATAAAAAAAATAAATAACCCAATTGAAAAATGGACAGAAGACCTAAATCAACATTTCTCCAAAGAAGACATAAAGATATCCATGGGCATATGAAAGCGTGCTCAACAGCCTTAATTATTAGAGAAATACAAATCAAAACTGCAATGAGGTATTACCTCACACCAGTCAGAGTGGCCATCATCAAAATGTCTACAAATTATAAATGCTGGAGAGGGTGTGGAGAAAAGGGAACCCTCCTATACTGTTGATAGGAATGTAGATTGGTGCAGCCACTATGGAGAACAGTATGGAGGTTTATTAAAAAACTGAAAATATAGCTACCATATGATCCTGCAATGTCACTCCTGGGCATATATCAAGAGAAAACCATAATTTGAGCAGATACATGCATCCCTATGTTCATTGAAGCACTATTTACAATAGTCAAGATATGGAAGCAACCAATGTCTGTAAGACAGATGAATAAATAAAGAAAGTGTGGTGTATATATGATGCACAATGGAATATTATTCAGCCATAACAAAGAATGAAATAATGCCATTTTCAGCAGCATGGATCGACCTACAGATTATCATACTAAGTGAAGTAAGTCAGACAGAAAAAGATAAATATCATATGATATCACTTATATGTGGAATCTTAAAAAAATGATATAAATGAACTTATTTTCAAAACAGAAATAGACTCACAGACATAGGAAACAAATATGGTTACCAAAGGGGAAAGGGACTGAGGGATGAATTGTGAATTTCAAATTAACTACACTACTATACATAAAATAAAAAACAAGAACCTACTGTATAGCACAGGGAACTATTTTTAATATCTTGTAATAATCTATAGTGGAAAAGAATCTGAAAAAGTATATATATATACACACACACACATATGTAGCTATATATCTGAATCACCTTGTCATACACAACCTGAAATTGTAAATCAAATATGCTTCAATAAAAAAATTACAAAACACTTGGGTAAATACCTGAGCACAGGATTACTGGACCTTATGGTAGGTTTTATGTTTAACTTTATAAGAAACTGCTAAACTGTTTTCCAAAATTACTGTACCATTTTGCATTTCCATCAACAATGTTTCTGAGTTGGTCTGTAGCCTCATCAACACTTGGTATTGTCAGTTGTTAAGCATTTAAATATTTTAATAGATACATAGTGATATATCATTTTGGTTTTGATTTATAGTTCTTTAACTATGATGTTGAGTTTCTTTTCATGTGTTTATTTGGTATCTGTGTGTCTTGTTTGGTGAAAAGCATCTGTTCAAATATTTTGCCTTTTTAAAAATTGGGTTACTTTTTTCCCCATTATTGAGTTTTCAGAGTTTTTTATATATTCTGGGTACAAGCCTTTCATCAGATCAGTATTTACCCACATGAAGTGAAACCTTACATTCATATAAAAACCTGCATACAAATATTTATAGAGGCTTTATTCATACTTGCTGAAAACTGAAAACAATCCAAATATCCGGCAACTGGTGAATAGTTAAAACAAAATGTAGTACATCTCTAAAATGTATTACTACTCAGAATTAAAAATGAACAAACACCTGATTCACATAAAAATGTTCTATCATCTACAAGGTGCTATGTATGGTGATGAATATTAACAAAAACAAAACAAACCAGCAAAAAACAGGATATGGCCACTAGAAGCTTCCAATCTAGTTGGGTTAGAAAAAAATTAAAATAAATGTAAATCACATGTTCCTCTAATGGAAGAATTGAAACTTGACTCTGATTATGAGGGATAACTAGTACTTTACTTCACAGAGAGAAAGAAAGAAAGTATATCTTTACAAGAAAAATAGCTGTAGCAAAGCCATAGAGAACTGAAACTGAGTATGACTTCAGGCAGGAAGAGACTATTCCAGACTAACATTTCAGAAGCAAAAATGGGGGAAAGGAAGCTTGAGCCTTGTGCGGATATCTAATTTGATTTATTGGGGCTTCCCTCATGAAGCAGTGGTTAAGAATCCACTTGCCAATACAGGGGACGTGGGTTCGATCCCTGGTCTGGGAAGATTCCACATGTCACAGAGCAATTAAGCCCGTGTACCACAACTACTGAATCTGCACTCTAGAGCCCATGAGCCTCAAATATTGAGCCCATGTGCCACAACTACTGAAGCCCATGCACTTAGAGCCTGTGCTCTGCAACAAGAGAAGCCACCACAAAGAGAAGCCCATGCACCACAATGAAGAATAGCCCCTGCCCACCACAGCTAGAGAAAGACTGTACACAGCAACAAAAACCCAAAGCGGCCAATAAATAAATTAATTAATTTTTAAACAAGTATCAAGAAAACAACAACAACAACAACAAAAAAAAACCAAATAATTTGATTTATTTATTCATTCAGTAAACATCCATTGAGCATTTAATCTGTATAGGCATGGTACTGAAGGATGGAATAACGAGGTAAGCAAATATAGACATGAACCCAGCCTTCATGGGACTTCTCACCCCATGTAGTTGGTAGAGAAGGGATTTCTAACATTGTATCAGAAAAATGTCTAATTATAAAGAGTATGAAGAATCTGGTCTTCTTGATCCTAGCCAAATATTTTCTCAGGAAATATGGCAACCTCTCTGCTTATAAGTCATTTGTGATGCCTTTCATTACCATGCCTCCATTTTGAACTTTCATTTTATAAAGGAATATATAGCACATTTGGTTTTATTTTGGGTGAGTGCAAATTTTCAATCTGAAAGTTATTTGCAAAGTGGGGACAAGAGAAAAAACATCTTTTAATCAGAGATTCATTTTGTTAGGATAGTGGGTTCTATCACTGAGTTTGTCTTTCTGAATGATCTTACTAAACCACACTGAGACTGAGCTTTGACATACTCAAGGTCCAATTCTCAGTCCAGGGACTGCAGCCCCTCTCCCCAGAAGTTAGATCTTTTCTTAAACCATGCTTTTAATAACTAAGAAGCTTACAGGGTCCTAAAAGAGGTGGGAAAGCAGTTTGCAGAAGTCTAAATCAAGCCTATTTCACTACTAATTTAATGAATTAATAATATAGAGATAATTTTGTTCTTGTTTTAATTTGAATCCAAAAATTTTTTTCAGATGTGGTTGATTAATTAATTATCTGTCTCTAGCCACACCACTACCTAAAGGGAAGGAAAAGAAAAGGATGATAAAGCTAAATCTATTCACTGAGCATGAACTCACTTCACAGCATTTCCTCTACAATTTGAGATATCCAAACAACCTGTCTGTATTCTTACAGATTTTCATCTTTCTTCAGAAAAAAAAATCATTGTATCACCAGGAAGTTCATGTTAAAATGCAAACATGATAATGCAAAAAATGAAAGGACATACTGAGTTTTGAATATTGATTTCAGTAGTGGAAGAGAGATAGATAATTTCATACTTTATCTACAAGAGGGGCTAAAGTTTAGCCAAGTATCTACATCTCCATGGTAGAGCAGCACAAAATGTGCTGTTTCAATGCCACAGAAACAAATGTATTATTGATACCCTGTCTAAATCATCCTTTCACTATATTAAATAATGTTTGACAACTGACTGTATTGATAAGACTTCAGGTCACCTCCCCCAACCTCTCCCTCTGATACCTCTATGTATTCACAGTTGAGGTAAGGAGAAGCAGTGCCCTGAATGCAACTGATCTGATGTATGATTTTTTTTCACATGTTTCAGCAGGGAGTGATTTTGTTGCCAGTAAGAAGCAATGGTGCTTAAAAACAATTATGAGGACAAAATCTTCCCACCTGGTTGAGAGGTCCAGAAAAACTGTTCATTAGTGGACTTAGCTTGCATCAACTATCCTCTTACTTAGCCAGGAAGCAAGTTAGTCCTAGCAAAGTGCACTGTCTGAGGATTCAAAGTATCTTGTGGAAATAGTCACTATTTTTGTATATGGTTGTGTTTGGTATCTGTGTTTGTTAGAGAGAAGAAGAAGAAGAGGAAGAGGAAGAGGAGGAGGAGGAAGAAGAAGAAAGAGAGAAGAAAGAGAAAGAAGAAAGGAAGAGATATTATACAAAATGTCATCTTTTCAGGAGTTAGAGTGTGATATTACAACCATATGGAATACATATAAAAAGTCCAAAATGGTCTCCTGACACTTTCTCTTCTTTCTCTTTGTCAGTACAGAATCCCTGCCTTAGACCATCTCTTTCTTTTCATTCAGGGCCTAATGGTCTGCATTATTACATACTTCTCTCCTTTTTCCCTCCATATGCCAATGAGAATCATGTCTTCCTTTTTTTTTTTTTTTTTTTTTTTTTTTACTATAAAATAGGAGAGATTTATTCAACAAAAACAAAGTGTGTATGTGTGGTTCTGTTACAATTATAACGTGATATACTGACTTGTTGGACACCCCACATTGGCTATCTTGGCTTTCCAGTTATTCTACATTTGTCACTACATCACAAAAACTCATTAGTGTGAATATTTCTGATATGCTGGATCACATCAAGAATGATATATCTAGAAGGAGAATGAGAGCTTTGTTCAATACTGTTTGTATCTCAATGTTCCCAAAGAAAGGCGATATCCACAGATGCTTTCTTTAAGTTCTCTTACTATCTCATACTTAGAGCTGTCATTTAAAATGTCTGCTTCTTTTGAGAAACTAATTAATCTACCATTCCCAGTAAGTGAAGAGGAAGTGGTGCATCTGATATAAACTGAATTTCAAACACCTTCAGAAGTTGGGAAAATATGAGATAGGTGCCCAACAATGATAGAGATACTGGGGCCAGCACAGGGTTTGGATCAACCCACAATAGGCTATCCCAGTGACATAGAGAGTGAGTAAGTGATATGGGAACCATGAAGAAGATAGTTTCTTTGTCACGTGGTCAGGAGAGAGAATGGGTCACTTTCTAATACATGCTGAGTTTCTCTTATTAGCTTTTCTTTAAGCTTTTTATTTTATATTGGAGTATAGTTGATTAACAATGTTGTGTTAATTTAAAGTGTGATTCACTTATAGATATACATGTATCATATCTTCTTAAATGCAGCTTCCTGTACAAGTTATTAGTCATTGTAATATACTGCTTTAAAATTGACTTCCGAAAAAAGATGGCAGTGAAGTAGAAGGATGTGGAGAGCATCTCTCTCCACAGATGCACCAGGAATACATCAGAAGATGCATTAATTCCAACAGGAAACCAGCTGAACACTAGCAGAAGACCCTGGACAACAGAAAGGACTGCAAAGATCCCGACATAACTGGGTAGGATAGAGGGGGAAGAAAAAAAAGGAGGAAGAGGAGAAGAAAGGAAAGGAACGGGTCCTACACTCTGGGGTAGGGGGAGCTGAAATATAGGAGAGATTGCTAAATTCGGGGAAACCCCTTATCTGACAGGGAAACCCCCTCTCCAACGGGGAATTTGATTGGGTCAGAAGGGAGACATTTGGGACTGTCCAAAGAGGGTGAAGTGGCTGAGCTGTGGCAGATGGGAAAGAGTGAGAAGCACACAGAGGGTCCATAACAAGGCTCTGTGTGTCCCGACTGAGATGTGGGTTCACAGTTGTACAGGGGGACTGGGAGCTGGAACTTGGGAACCAGAGAACTGGTTCAGGGTGAGAAACATTTTTGGCTGTGGGGAGATGGACTTAGGGGACAGGAGGGAAGAAATCCACAGTGGGGAATGCCTACCTTAGAAAGGTGGTTGGCTATGGTGATTGTGCACTACTGCTGACTCACAAGCAGGGGGGTGGAGCCACTGTTGTAGCCTCTCTTTTGGCGCCTGTGATGAACAGAGGGAGGCCCCTCTGGGCCTGGCTCTGGTAGTCAACAAGGGATAGAAACACCCCCGCCCCGGGGAGTGGGACTGGCCTGGTGTGCCTGCTGCCAAGATCCAGAAGAAGACCTCAGAGTGGGCAAGCTCTGGAGACATTCTGCTTACACCCAAGCCCACTTGCTTCCCTCTGCTATTGGCATCACCGTTGCCACCAGGGTTCCCCCAACCCAGTGCAATAGGCACTGCCACCACTGCCAGGGCTCCCCGCGACCCAGGCAGGGCACTATTGCTGACTCACATGCAGGAGAAGGAGCCACTATTGTACCCTCTTTCTCCCCACACACCAAAGCCTACAGATGAACAACAAAGGAAGCTCTACTGGTCACAGAGTAATACTCCCAAGGGCTGCCCACAGGTACCTTGCAGTGGGCACCAGTAAAGAACCACATTAAGGCCAGATCTCTTATACCTGTGACCACTGGCATCCCTGCACATTCAGCATCACCCCCAGGGCTCCTGTGAGCCAAACAGGGTGTTACTTTGAGTCACACACAGGGAGAGGAGCCACTGTTAAAGCCTCTCTCTCCCCACACACCTGCATCTGCAGATGAACAATAAATGAAACCCTCACTGAGGCAGACCCAAAGAGTTCCAAGGCAGCCTCAGGACCAGACTCTGATGGTTAGACCACATTCAGAAGCAAGGACAAAACCAAAGCTGAACACCAGGGATGGGGGACTAAGGAAGAGGTTCTAAAATCTTTTCATCAGATATACACGCTGCAGACTAAATCCCTATGATCAGCTAGGTAGACCCTATGTCTTTGGAATATCTGAGTAGATAATGAATGTTCCCACAAATGGAAAAGGTCTAGCTCCGGTAGGTGTGCACTGTGGGAGCAAGCACACACAGGAATTGGGTCAGATCAGAGCCTAAAGTGGACCACACAAGACCCAGTGCAGGTCCAAAGTCCAACCCAGAGGCAGAAAAGGGCCGCTTGGGTAAGCAAAGGTGGTCTGAGGCTCAAGGCATGTATAAGGACACTTACAGCTCAGACCCCAAGGAAACAGAATTATTATTATTACTAATTCTATTGATCTGATCCATTCGGTGGTCAGTTCTATCTTTTTTTTTTTTCTTTTTTAATTATGACCTTAGTCCTAAGGGAAATTCATGCTTTATGACGTATTATTTTTTATTCTATTTTTACTTTTATTTTTATTTTTAGCCTTTTCATATATTTCTATTTCTAGCTAACTTTTTTGTAGTGCTGAGTTTATCTCACCTATCTTCTTTTCGTCTCAATCTTTAACAGATTTCTATTTTATTTTATTTTATTTCATTTCTTTTCCTTTTTATATTTCCAGTCATACTATGCTCAACTGTTATCCTATGTGCTATCCCTTTTTATTTTATTTTATCTTATTTTACATTTAATCAATATTATTGGTCTGCTCTGTTTCCTTGCTTTATTCTTCAAACAACACACTGCTTTGGTTTTTGTTATTAGGTTTTCTCTTTATCTTAATTCTAATTATAAGCATTTGGTTTCATTTTGGGATCTTCAGTCTATCTGGTTGTTCTCTTGCTCTTTGCTATATTTGCTCCCTGTTTCTATTTGGTCCTGGTTATATTTGGTACTCATTTTCACAATTTCCCTGGGCTTGTTTGTTTGTTTATTTCTTTGTTTTGTTTTCATTTTGAATTTTTGTTGGTTTTCCCTTTAATTGTCTGATTGCTTTCTGGGGTTATTCTGTCAGGTTGTTCCAGTGCTTTATATTCTATTGTGTTCTCTTTTTGTGTTTCTTGTGTGTGTACGTGATTTCCTTGATTCAGTATTTGTTTGTTTGACTTAACCTTTTACCATAAGTCTGAGGTTGGATAGTCTTTTTAAATTCCTTTTATTGCCAGGACAAGCAACCTCTGGAGTCTGGATTCTTCTAGCAGAAGTCAAGTTGGAGACTCTGGGGAGGGAGCACAAAGTCCAGGATGCTACACCACTAGACAGTCCTTGGCCACAGGGAAGATAAACCACAGAGAATTCTCATGGAGGCTTCTATCAGAGTCTAAAACTCAGCTTCACCCAACTGCCTGCAATTGCCAGTGCTGGATACCTCACACCAAACTACAAACAAGACTGGACCACAAACCCACCTATCAGCGCAAAGACTACTAAAGTTATATTAAGCTCAGAGATACCCTAAAACACACCACCTGACATGTCCCTGCTCATCAAAGGGAAAAGACTCAGATCCACACACCAGAAAGCAGGCACCAAACTCACCCATCAGGAAGCCTACTCAAGACTCTGGACTAACCCCACCACAGAGGGCAAAGAACAGAAACAAGAGGAATTACTTCTAGGCAGCATAGGGTAAGGTGACAGCAAATACTACAAATTAGACAAAATGAGAAAACAAAGAAAAACCTTGCAGGCAAAGGAGCAAGATAAAAAACAACAAAACCAAATAAATGAAGAAGAAATTGTCAAATTGACTGAAAAAGAATTGAGAGTAATAATACTAAAGACGACCCAAATCTCAAAAAAACAAAAAAAAGAGATAAAATACAAGAAACATTTAATAAGGACCTAGAAGAACTAAAGAGCCAAATAAACAGTAATGAATGACACAATAACTGAAATTAAAAATACCCTAGATGGTATAAACAGAAAAATAACTGAGGCAGAAGAATGAGTTAAGTGAGTTGGAAGATAGAATGGTGGAAATAACTGCCACAGAGCAGGAAAAAGAAAAAATAATGAAAAGAATGGAAGACAGTCTCAGAGACTGCAGTGACAACATTAAGCTCACCAACATTTGAATCATAGGTGTACCAGAAGAGTAAGAAAACAAGAAAGGTCTGAGAAAATATTTGAAGAGGTTACAGTGGAAAACTTCCCCAATGTAGTAAAGGAAATAGTTAATCAAGTACAAGAAGAACAGAGAGTCCTATACAGAATAAACACAAGGAGAAATAAATGGAGGCACATATTAATCAAACTAACAAAAATTGAACACAAAGGAAAAATAGTAAAAGCAGCAAGAAAAAAGCAACAAAAAATATACAAGGAAGAATCCATAAGGATAACAGCTGATCTTTCTGCAGAAACTCTGCAGGCCAGAAGGGAGTGGTAGGATATACTTTGTCTTGAAAGAGAAAAACCTACAGCCAAGAGTACTCTACCCAGCAAGAATCTCTTTCAGATTTGAAGGAGGAATCAAAAGCTTTACAGACAACCAAAAGTTAAGAGAATTCAGCACCACCAAACCAGCCTTACAACAATTGATAAAGGAATTTCTCTAGGCAGGAAACACAAGAGAAGGAAAAGACCTACAAAAATAAACCCAAAACAATTAAGAAAATGGTAATAGGAACATACATGTCAATAATTACCTTAATTGTAAATGGTTTAAATGCTCCAACCAAAAGACACAGACTGGCTGAATGAATACAAAAACAAGACCCTTATATATGCTGTCTACAAGAAACCCACTTGAGACATAGGGACACATAAAGACTGAAAGTAAGGGGATGGGAAAAGATATTCCATGCAAATGGAAGTCAAAAGAAAGCTGGAGTAGCAATACTCATGTCGGATAAACTAGACTTTAAAGTAAAGGCTATTGCAAGAGACAAGGAAGGACACTACATAATGATCAAGGGATCAATCCAAGAAGAACATACAATAATTGTAAATATCTATGCACCCAACATAAGAGCACCTCAATACATAAGGCAAATGCTAACAGCCATAAAAAGGGAAATCAACAGTAACACAATGATAGCAGGAGACATTAACACACCACTGACACCAATGGACAGATCATCCAAACAGAAAATAAATAAACACAAGCTCTAAATGAGATATTAGACCATCTTGACTTAATTGATATTTATAGGACATCCCATCCCAAAACTACAGAATACACTTTCATCTCAAGTGCACATGGAACATTCTGCAGGATAGATCATATCTTGGGGCATAAATCAAGCCTCAGTAAATTCAAGAAATTTGAAATCATATCAAGCACCTTCTCTGACCACAATGCCATGAGACTACATATCAATTACAGGAAAAAAACTGTTAAAAATACAAACACGTGGAGGCTAAACAGTATGCTATTAAACAACTAAGAAGCCACTGCAGAAATCAAAGAGGTAATAAAAAAATACCTAGAACATTAAAAAAAATCATACACCATAATCAAATGGGGTTTATCCCTGGGATGCAAGGATTCTTCAATATACACAAATCAATCAACGTGATACATCATATCAACAAATTGAAGGATAAAAACCATATGATCATCTCAATAGATGCAGAAAAAGCTTTTGACAAAATTCAACATCCATTTATGATAAAAGCTCTCCAGAAAATGGGCATAGGAGGAAATTACCTCAACATAATAAAAGCCATATATGAGAAACCAAAAGCCACCATCGTTCTAAATGGGGAGAAACTGAAAGCATTCCCTCTAAGAACAGGAACAAGACAAGGGTGTCCACTCTCACCATTATTATTCAACACAGTTTTGGAAGTTTTAGCCACAGCTATCAGAGAAGAAAAAGAAATAAAAGGAATCCAAATTGGAAAAGAAGAAGTAAAATTGTCACTCTTTGCAGATGACATGATATTATATATAGAAAACCCTAAAGACTCTACCAGAAAACTGCTAACACTAATTGATGAGCTTAGTAAAGCAGCAGGATAGAAAATTAATGCACAGAAATCTCTTGCATTCCTATACACGAACAACGGAAGAGCAGAAAGAGAAATTAAGGAAACTCTCCCATTCACCATTGCAACCAAAAGAATAAAATACCTAGGAATAAACCTGCCTAAGGAGGCAAAAGATCTGTATGCAGAAAACTTTAAGACACTGTTGAAAGAAATCAAAGATGACACAAACAGATGGAGGGACATACCATGTTCCTGGATTGGAAGAATCAACATCGTGAAAATGACTGTACTACCCAAAGCAATTTACAGATTCAATGCAATCCTGATCAAATTACCAATGGCATTTTTCACAGAACTAGAGCAAAAAATCTTACGATTTGTATGGAAATGCAAAAGGCCCCGAATAGCCAAAGCAATCTTGAGAAGGAAAAATGGAGTTGGTGGAATCAGGCTCCCTGACTTCAAACTATACTACAAGGCCATAGTGATCAAGACAGTATGGTACTGGCACAAAAACAGAAAGGAAGATCAATGGAATAGAATAGAGAACTCAGAGGTAAGCCCAAGCACATATGTGCACCTTATCTTTGACAAAGCAGGCACAAATATACAATGGAAAAAAGACAGCATCTTCAATAAGTGGTGTTGGGAAAATTGGACAGCTACATGTAAAAGAATGAAATTAGAACACTTCCTAACACCATACACAAAAGTAAACTCAAAATGGATTAAAGACCTATATGGAAGGCCAGACACTGTAAAACTCCTAGAGGAAAACATAGGCAGAACACTCTAGGACATCCATCAAAGCAAGATCCTTTTTGATCCACCTCCTAGAATCATGGAAATAAAATCAAGAATAAACGAATGGGACCTCATGAAACTTAAAAACTTTTGCACAGCGAAAGAAACCATAAACAAGACTAGAAGGAAACCCTCAGAATGGGAAAAAATAGTTGCCTACGAAACAACGGACAAAGGATTAATCTCCAAAATATATAAGCAGCTCATGCAGCTTAATACCAAAAAAGCAAATAACCCAATGCACAAATGGGTGGAAGACCTAAATCGACGTTTCTCCAAAGAAGACATGCAGATGGGTAACAAACACATGAAAAGATGCTCAACATCACTAATCATTGGAGAAATTCAAGTCTAAGTCACAATGAGGTATCACCTCACACAGATCAGAATGACCATCATCACAAAATCTAGAAACAATAAATGCCAGAGCCGGTGTGGAGAAAAGGGAACCCTCCTTCACTGTTGGTGGGAATGTAAATTGGTACAGCCACTATGGAAAATGGTTTCGAGGTTCCTTAAAAAACTGAAAAGAAAACTACCATATGACCCAGCTATCCCACTACTGGGCATATACCCAGAGAAAACCATAACCCCAAAAGAAACATGTACCACAATGTTTATTGCAGCACTATTTACAATAGCCAGGACATTGAAGCAACCTAAATGCTTATCAACAAATTAACGGATAAAGAAGATGTGGCACATATATACAATGGAATATTACTCAGCCATAAAAAGGAATGAAATTGATTTATTTGAAGTGAGGTAGATGGACCTAGAGTCTGTCACAGTGACTGAAGTAAGCCAGAAAGAGAAAACAATAATGTATGCCAATGCATATATATGGAATCTAAAAAAATGGTACTGATGAACCCTGTGACAGGGCAAGAATAAAGATGCAGGTGTAGAGAACAGACTTGAGGAAATGGGGTGGGGGACGAATGGGAAGCTGGGACAAAGTGAGAGTAGCATTGACATATATTACACTACCACATGTAAAATAGATAGCTACTGGGAAGTTGTTGCATAATACAGGGAGATCAACTCGATAATGGGTGATGATTTAAACGGGTGGGGTAAGGAGTCTGGGAACAAGTCATGGGAGGGAGCAGATATGGGGATATATGTATAAATACAGCTGATTCACCTTATTGTACAGCAAAAACTGGCACAAAACTGTGAAGTAATTATATTCCAATAAAGAACTTAAATTTTTTTAAAATAAAATAAAATAAAATCGACTTCCTAATTCTGATGGTGGAATTGAGAACTGGATATATTCTAAGCATATGTGGCTTTTTTAGAGACTACGACCCATAAAAAGAGTAAAACAAATGCTAGTTTGAATGCCACCTATCACCCTCCCTAAGTTTGGTAGGTAGAAAAGGAGAAGATTCATACCCCAAGGAAGAGTAAAGGTTTTCAGGAGGATCACTGATACTCAAGGAGGTGAGTGGACATTATTCCAGTCTCTGTGTGTCTCTGGGAGGTGCTGCATCCAACTCTTTCAGGAAGAGGGGTACAAAATTCTTCCAGCAGGTACCAGCAAGTGTGAGAGCAAGAACAAAGACTGAAATGTGTGTCATGTTACGTAAGCTGCCATGGGCTCTTACCTTTGTAGATCTACCTGAGCAAAGTCCACATTTTTGCAAGAGTAAACAAGTATCAGTGTAGTCTTCCAGTTCTTTATAATGGCGTTTCAAAAAGTCGTCTTATTTATTTCTGACATTGCATTATTTCTGCATTATAAAGAAACTGCATGGTTGTCCTTTAAATTTGTTTTAACTTATTTTTTTAAAATATAGGTTACAGTCTTGTAAACAAATGATGAATCTTAACCACATAATTATTGCTTGAAGAGCTCCTAAAAGGGATTGTCTTGGGGACCCTAAATACTACAGTCATTCATTTCTGTGGACTTCCCTTCTGGATAGGTTTCTAGATCCTGAGAGTGGAAGAAAAGACGGCACAAAAGCCCTCAACATAGTCTGGTCACCAGTTTATTTCATAGAAGAAAATGAGATCTTTAATGCTGCCAAGATTAACTTTCAGATAGCACATCTCCTGTATCCTATTATGAATAAGGGGTCTCTTTTGCTACTCTGATTTGTTTTAGCATAGGTAAAAGTCAGACATCAGGTAGGAAGGGAGATGAAATCTACACTGCTATACATACATTGTCTCATCTAATCCTCAAAACAGCTACATGAGATAGTTATTATTATTATCCTCATCTTACAGATGAAGAAATTGAAACTTGGAAAGTTTAAGGGATTTACCTTAAGTGACATCCTTAAAATTGACAGAATTATGATTAGAAGCTGGGTCCTTTCCTTCAAAATCCTATGCTCTTAACCACCAAAATATATATGGTGCTTCTTAGAACTCAGAAGAGTGATATTGTGTTCATTTATTTTTTTCATCCATTTGATGAACAACATTTTCTTAGTGCCTAATATGTGCCAGTCAGTATAATGATTTTGGGAATAAAATGATTACTACCTTCATGCAGCTCACAGAATTTCAGGGCATAGGAAATTTCTCTGGAGTTCCAGAAATCCAACAAAAGGCCTTCAAAAAGGAACTGCTTGGTGCACTCATGTCCCATGGAAGACAAAGCCCTTGAGCCTTTCAGGAGACTCCACTATCCTGCTCACTTAATCAGTCTGTCCCAGATTAGACTAAAGCTCACACACTAAAAAAAAAAATGAGTTTTGTATAAATTCTCTTTCCCCCACAGACTTAAAGCTTACACACTGTTAAAAGCTGGTGTCTGTACCAGAGTCAGAACAAGGGTTCTTTGGGGAATTCAGAGCTGTGCAGGTGGAGACTCTCACTGCTGCTTCCCAGCCCTGTCACCTGGCATCTGAGTCCCATAAGCAACAAGTCCAGGAAAGATAAATTGAAGGGAGATGTTTCTGTTCTCCATATCCAGGTGTGGAACAGCTGGTAAAGGCCAGGGGACCCCAAAGCTGCAAGCAATAAATTCTGCTGAAACTCTGGCCATTTCACATCACTCTGGATTTCTTATGTTAATAATCACTGCCCTGAGCAAAATGGAAGCTCAGGTGTGTTATGTCACTTTGCCTTCCAACATATCCATGTAGTCACCTGGTTTGGATTCACAGCGGGGCCTTGAAAAAATGACAGGCAGAAGGCTGTGATTTATATAGGGAGTGGGTAATTAAGGCAAAATGCCTGGAAGGGAAGCCTCAGTTAAAGTTGTTTCACAATCTTGATTAGAAGCTTCCAATGTCTAAAAGGCAATTTGAGAATATCCTGAATATGCACACATACACACACACAGCTAAATGTGGGTGCATTGAGTTATTTAGACTACAGGCATTAATTCAGGATATTATGAGGGTTTAAGCTATGACATTGGGTTACATGCTTCTTTATGAAATTTTTACAGTCAAAAAAGGGGAGGAAAAATTGCAATTTATGCAGTAAAATAACTTGGTAATTTAGCTTCACTAAAAATTAAGCTGGACTTAATGTGCAACAAACCAAAGATATATATATATACTGATCACTTCAAGTGCCTCCTCTATGAAAAACTCTTTGGCAACGTTTTGATCTTTTTAATCTTATGCATGTCTGGATAAAAACACAGGGATATAGATGCAATCTGTCAAGTGTAGATTTTTGACATTTTTTTGCTTGCTTTATGACACAAGAGCCTGTGTGCTTAGTGCTCTTCAAAAATATACTCCCTGTTCACTGCAACATTTTTTTAAAAATTTTATTTTATATTGAGGTATAGTTGATTGACAATGTTGTGTCAGTTTCAGGTGTATAGAAAAGCGATTCAGTTATACATATGCATGTATCTATTATTTTTCAAATTCTTTTCCCATTTAGGATATTATAGAGTATTGAGCGGAGTTCATTGTGTTCATTGCAGCATTATTCACAATAGCCAAAATATGGAAACAACCTAAAGGTCTGTCAACAGATGAAGGGATAAAGAATGTGTATATATGTGTAAGGTTGGCTCAAGATGGTAGAGTAGGATGTGCACTCACTCCCTCTTCCAAGAGCACCAGAATCACAACCAACTGCTGAACAATATTCAACAGGAAGACACTGAAATGCACCAAAAAAGACACCCCACACCCAAAGACAAATGAGAATCCATAATGAGATGGTGGGGGGTGCAATCACAATAAAATCAAATCCCATAACTGTGGGGTGGGTGACCCACAAAATGGAGAATAATTATACCACAGAAGTCCACCCACAGGTGTGAAGGTTCTGGCCCCATTTAAGGCTTCCCAACCTGATGGTCCACGAATGGGAGGAGGAATCCCTAGAAAATCAGACTTTGAAGGCCAGAGAGATTTGATTGCAGGACTTCAGCAAGACTGGGAGAAACAGAGTCTCCACTTGTGGAGGGTACACACAAAGTAGTGTGCACACCAGGACCCAGGAGGAAGGAGCAGTGACCCCATAAGACACTGAACCAGATCTACCTGCTAGTGGTGGAGGGTCTCCTGCAGAGGTGGGTGGCAGCTGTGGCTCACCACAGGAACAAGGACAATTGCAGCAGAAGTTCTCAGAAGTACTCATTAGTGTGAGCCCTTCTGGAGTCCTCCATTAGCCCCACCAAAGAGCCTGTAGGCTCCAGTGCTGAGTTGCCTCAGGCAAAACAACCAACAGGGTGAGAACTCAGTCCCACCATCAGCAGACAAGTGGGTTAAAATTTTACTGAGCTCTTCCCACCGGAGCAACACTCAGCTCTACCGCTACCAGACTCGCCTATCACAAATCTTGCGCAAGCCTCTTAGATAGTCTCAACCACCAGAGGGCAGACAGCAGAAGCAAGAAGAATTAGAAGCCTGCAGCCTGCAGAACAAAGACCACAATCACAGAAAGACAGACAAAAATGCAAAGGCAGAGGACTATGTAACAGATGAAGGAACAAGATAAAACCCCAGAAAAACAACTAAATGAAGTGGCGATAGGTCACCTTCCAGAAAAAGAATTAAGAATAATGATAGTGAAGATGAGCCAGGACTTAGAAAAAAGACTGGATGCAAAGAATGAAAAGATGCAAGAAATTTGGGACCACATTAAATGCATCAACATTTGCATTACAGGAGACCCACTTCAGACCAAGGGACACATACAGACTGAAATTAAGGGGATGGAAAAAGATATTTCATGCAAATGGAAGTCAAAAGAAAGCTGGAGTAGTGACACTCATATCAGATAAAATAGACTTTGAAATAAAGAATGTTGCAAGAGACAAGGAAGGACACTACATAAATGATCAAGGGATCAATCCAAGAAGAAGATATAGCAATTTTAAATATATATATATGTACCCAACATAGGAGTACTTCAATGCATAGGCAAATACTAACAGCTATAAAAGAGGAAATCAATAGTAACACAATAATAGTGGGGAACTTTAACACCTCACTTACACCAATGCACAGGTCATCCAGACAGAAAATAAATAAGGAAACACAACCTTTAAATGACACAATAGACCATATATATTGAATTGATATTTATAGGACATTCCATCCAAAAAACATCAGATTACACTTTCTTCTCAAGTGCACATGGAACATTCTGCAGGATAGATCACATCTTGGGTCATAAATCAAGCCTCAGAAAGTTTAAGAAAACTGAAATCATATAAAGTATATTTTCTGACCACAACACTATGACATTAGAAATAAATTAATGGAAAAAAACTGTAAAAAACACAAACACAGGAGCAGGCCTGAGGCGGACAGGAGCAGGGCCGGACCAAGATGGCAGTACAGGTGGTGCAGGCGGTTCATCAGGAGTCGGATGCTTTCCTAGTTTGTCCCAACCACGCTCTGAGTACAGAGAAGGAGGAGGTGATGGGGCTGTGCATAGGGGAGTTGAATGATGACCCAAGGAGTGACCCCAAATTTACATATACTGGAACTGAAATGCGCACAGTTGCTGAAAAGGTTGACACTGTCAGAATTGTTCACATTCATTCTGTCATCATCTTGCGAAGTTCCAATAAGAGGAAGGATCAAGTGGAAATTTCTCCAGAGCAGCTGTCTGCAGCCTCGACAGAGGCAGAAAGGTTGGCTGAACTAACTGGTCGCCCCATGAGAGTTGTGGGCTGGTATCATTCCCATCCCCATATAACTGTTTGGCCTTCACACGTCGATGTTCGTACACAAGCCATGTACCAGATGATGGATCAGGGCTTTGTAGGACTTATATTTTCCTGTTTCATAGAAGATAAAAATACAAAGACTGGACAGGAGCTCTACACTTGCTTTCAATCTATACAGGCCCAAAAGAGCTCAGAGTATGAGAGAATTGAAATTCCAGTTCATATTGTGCCTCATGTGGCCATCAGGAAAGTGTGTCTGGAGTCGGCAGTTGAGCTGCCCAAGATCCTGTGCCAGGAGGAGCGGGACGCGTACCGGCGGATCCACAGCCTTACACATCTGGACTCAGTAACCAAGATCCATAATGGCTCAGTGTTTACCAAGAATCTGTGCAGTCAGATGTCAGCAGTCAGCGGGCCTCTACTACAGTGGTTGGAGGACAGACTGGAGCAAAACCAATAGTATTTGCAGGAGTTGCAACAAGAAAAGGAAGAGCTTATGCAAGAACTTTCTTCTCTAGAATAAAGCAGGAGACAAAATGGGGAAGGATGAAAATATGCAGGTATAAAATTAAGCTAAGTCAATTTTGAAGAAGAAAAATTTGGAGGACTCACATTGCCTGACTTCAAGACTTACTATAAAGCTACAGTAATCAAGCCAGTGTAGTATATGCCCAGTTAATTTTGACAAAGGTACAAAGGCAATGCAACAGAGGAAGGATAGTCTTTTCAACAAATGATGCTGGTGCACTTGGCAAAGAAAATGAACTTTGACCAAAACTGCACACCTTCTACACAGATTAACTGAAAATGTACCATGAACTTAGATGTAAGATGTAAAACTGTAAAACTTTTAGGAAAACAAGTCATAGAAAAATCTTTAGGATCTTGGGCTAGGCAACAAGTTCTTGGCCTTCATCCTGAAAGCACAATCGTAAAAGGAAAAAGTTGACACTGTATATTGGACTTCATCAAAATAAAAAAACTTTTTCTCCACAAAAAATTTAAGAGGAGGAAATTATTGAGATAAATTACTTGCAAGCCATTTATCTAGATCAATCTAAAATATATAAAGTCAAGAGTAAAAAACAATCCAGTTAGAAAATGAGCAGAAGACATGAATAGACATAAGCACTGAAGAGGGTATATAGCTGGTAAGCAAGCACAAGAAAAGATGCTGAACTTCATCAGTCATCAGGGAATGCAAATCAAAACCACAGTGAATTGTGAGTACATACTTATCAGAATGGCTAAAGAAAAAATAGTGGAAATACCAGGTGCTGTTGAGCATACAAACTGGATCTCTCATACATTGCTGAACAGAATGTAAAATGGTAAGCCACTCTGAAAAAAAGAGCTTGGAAATTTCTAATAAAGTTAAACATACATGTACTTTATTACCCAGCAATTGTTCTCCTGGACATTTATCCCAGAGAAATGAAAACCTGTTTTGGCACAGAAACTGCTACACAGACATTCTTAGCAGTTTCATTTGTAATAGCCCCAAACTGGAAACAACCCAGATGTCCTGCAGTTGAATGTGTGGTTAAGCCAACCATGCACACCATGGAATACTGCTCTGCAATGAAAAGGAACAGACACACACAACTTGGATGGACCTCAAGAGTATTATGATGAATGAAAAAAGCCAATCTTAAAAGGTCACGTACTATGACTGCATTTGTATAACATTTTTGAAATGGCAAAATTATAGAAGTGACGAACAGATTAATGGTTGCCAGGGACAGGGACTGAAGCGGGTGTGGGATATGCCTGACTCTAAAGGGATAACACGAGGAATTCCTTTGTGCTGATGAAACAGCTCTGTATCTTGATTGTGGTGTTGATTACATGAATCTATATCTGTGCTAAAACTACACAGACCTACACACACCTATAAATGAATGCATGTAAAATCTGGTGAAACTGAATACGGTCTATAGTCTAATTAGCAGTATTGTACCATTGTCAGTATATTGGTTCTGAAGATATACTATAGTTATGTGTAAGAGATTATCACTGGGGGAAACTACTGGGTGAAGGGTACATGGGACTTCCTGTACTATTTTTGCAATTTCCTGTTAATCTATAATTATTGCAAAATAAAAAGTTGTGAGTATTAAATAAGGAGCTAGGAGATATGGTATGTACTTTGTGAAATAAGAAGAGTGATAAAAAGAAAATCTGAGGGGAATAAAATGATTTGAATATTTTTGCAGGAAAAAAAAATAAACACAAACACATGGAAGCTAAACAATACACTACTAAACACCCAAGAGATCACTGAAGAAATGAAAGAGGAAATCAAAAAATACCTAGAGACAAATAACAATGAAAACATGACAATTCCAATGCTATGGGATGCAGCAACAGCATTTCTAAAAGATAAGTTTATAGCAATACAATCCTACCTAAAGACACAAGAAAAATCTCAAATAGACAATCTAACCTTACATCTAAAGGAACGAGAGAAAGAAGAATAAACAAAACACAAAGTTAGTAAAAGGAAAGAAATCATAAAGATTAGAGCAGAAATAAATGAAATAGAAACAAAGAAAACAATAGCAAGGATCAATAAAACTAAAAGCTGGTTCTTTGAGAAGATAAACAAAATTGACAAAGCTTTAGCCAGACTCATCAAGAAAAAGAGGGAGAGCACTCAAGTCAATAAAATTAGAAATGAAACAGGAGAAGTTAGAATGGACATTGCAGAAATACAAACCATCATAGGAGAATACTGCAAGCAACTATATACCAATAAAATGGACAACCTGGAAGAAATGGAAAAATTCTTAGAAATGTATAACTTTACAAAACTGAATCAGGAAGAAATAGAAAATATGAACAGACCAATCACAAGCACTGAAATTGAAGCTGTGATTAAAAATTTTCCAACAAACAAAAGTCCAGGACCAGATGCTTCATAGATGAATTCTATCAAACATTTACAGAAGAGCTAACACCCACACTTCTCAAAAGCTTCCAAAAAATTGCAGAGGAAGGAACACTCCCACACTCATTCTATGAGGCCACAGTCACCCTGATACCAAAACCAGACGAAGTTACTACCAAAAAGAAAATTACAGACCAATATCACTGTTAAATATAGATGCAAAAATCCTCAACAAAATATTACCAACAGAATCCAACAACATATTAAAAGGATATACACCATGATCAAGTGGGACTTATTCCAGCAATACAAGGATTCTCCTTATATGCAAATCAATCAATGTGATACACCACATTAACAAATTGAAGAATAAAAACCATATGGTCATCTCAATAGATGAAGAGAAAACTTCTGACAAAATTCAACACCCATTTGTAATGAAAACAACTCTCAAAAAAGTGGCTATAGAGGGAACATATCGCAACATAATAAAGGCCATATATGACAAACCCACAGCAAGCATCATCCTCAATGGTGAAAAACTGAAAGCATGTCCCCTAAAATCAGGAGCAAGACAAGGATGTCCACTCTTGCCTCTATTGTTCAACATAATTTTGGCAGACCTAGCCACGGCAATCAGAGAAGAAAAAGAAATAAAAGGAATACAAATTGAGAAAGAAGAAATAAAACTGTCACTGTTTTGCAGATGACATGATACTATACATACAAAATCCTAAAGATGCCACCAAAAAACCACTAGAACTAATCAATGAATTTGGTAAAGTTGCAGGATACAAAATTAATCTACAGAAATCTCTTGCATTCCTATACACTAACAATGAAAGATCAGAAAGAGAAATTAAGGAAACAATCCCATTCTCCATTGCAACAAAAAGAATAAAATACATAGGAATAAACTTACCTAAGGAGGCAAAAGACTTGTATGCATAAAAGTATAAGACACTCATGAAAGAAATCAAAGATGACACAAACAGATGGACAGATATACCATGTTCTTGGATTGGAAGAATCAACATTGTGAAAATGACTATACTACCCCAAGCAATCTACAGATTCCATGCAATTCCTATCAAATTACCCATGGCATTTTTCACATAACTAGAACAAAAAATCCTAAAATTTGTATGGAGACGTAAAAGACCCCAAGTAGCCAAAGCAATCTTGAGGGGAAAAAAAAGAAAGAAAGAAAAGCAAAAAACAAAAATGGAGCTAGAAAAATCAGACTCCCTGACTTCAGACTACAAAGCTACAATAAACAGTACAGTATGGTTTTGGTACAAAAACAAAAATATAGATCAATGGAACAGGATAGAAAGGTCAGAGATAAACCCATGCACCTATGGTCAGCTCATCTATGACAAAGGAGGCAAGGATACACAATGGAGAAAAGACAATCTCTTCAATAAGTGGTGCTAGGAAAACTGGACAGCTACATGTAAAAGAATGAAATTAGAACACTCCCTAACACCATACACGAAACCAAACTCAAAATGGACTAAAGACCTACATATAAGACTTGACACTATAAAACTCTTAAGAGGAAAACATAGGAAGATCACTGTTTTGCATAAATCACCACAAGATCTTTTTTGACCCACCTCCCACAGTAATGAAAATAAAAACAAAAAAACAAGTGGGACCTAATAAAACTTAAAAGCTTTTGCACAGCAAAGGAAACCATAAACAGAAGAAAAGAAAACCCTCAGAATGGGAGAAAATATTTGCAAACGAATCAATAGACAAAGGTTTAATTTTCAAAATATATAAACAGCTCATGTAGCTCAATATCAAACAAACAAAGAACCCAATCAAAAAATGGGCAAAAGACCTAAATAGACATTTCTCCAAAGAAGACATACAGATGGCCAAGAGGCACATGAAAAGCTGCTCAACATCACTAATTATTAGAGAAATGCAAATCAAAACTACAATGAGGTATCACCTCACACCAGTTAGAGTGGGCATTAACAGAAAAACTACAAACAATAAATGTTGGACAGGGTGTGGAGAAAAGGGAACCCTCTTGCACTATTGGTAGGAATTTAAATTGATATAGCCACTCTGGAGAACAGTGTGGAGGTTCCTTATAAAACTAAAAATATGATTTCTATGTGACCCAGAAATCCCACTACTGGGCATATACCCAGAGAAAATTATAATTCAAAAAGACACATGCACCCCAATATTCATTGTATCACCATTTAAAAATAGCCAGGTCATGGAAGCAACCTAAATGTCCATCGACAGATGAATGGATAAAGAAGATGTGGTATATATATATATATACAATGGAATATTACTCAACCATAAAAAGGGATGAAATTGGGTCATTTGTAGAGACATGGATGGACCTAGAGACTGTCACACAGAGTGAAGTGAATCAGAAAGAGAAAAACAAATACCGTATATTAATGCATATATGTGGACTCTAGAAGAACAGTACATATGAACCTGCTTGCAAGGCAGAAATAGAAACACAGATGTAGAGAACAAATGTATGGACACCAACGGGGGAAAGCACGGGGGTGGTGTGATGAATTGGTAGATTGGGATTGATGTATATACACTAATATGTATAACATAGATAACTAATAGGAACCTGCTGTATAGCACAGGGAACTGTACTTCACTTTGCTGTACAGTAGAAACTAACACAACGTTGTAAAACAACTATACCTCAATAAAAAAGAAAAAGAATGTGTGTGTGTGTGTGTGTGTGTATATATATAAAACATAGCTATAAAAAGGGAAGTCTGACATTTGTGACAACATGAATGAACTTGGAGGGCATTATGGTCGGAGGGCATTAAACTATGCCAGACAAAGAAAGACAAATACTGTATGGGATCACTTATACTTGTAATATTAAAAAAGAAAAAAAAGCTAGTTTATAGAAACAGAGAATAGAATGGTGGTTTTTAGGAGCCGTGATGTGATTCCAAGCCTTTTCCTCTCAGTTTCTATGTCATTCTGGTTTCAAGAAAGTCAAGGGAGAATAAAGCCTCCAGGTAATTAGGAACACGTGTGAAAATGTTAGCATCTTTTCTCCCCCACTGCTCTCTCTGCCGGTTGAAATCCTACCCCTTCCTTGTTCTCCATGGCTTTGGAAGTTTAGGAATCCTGTGGATATCCTGTATCCAAATACAGTTCTAACTTCTAGGTTGATCTAGAATGAATTACTTAACCTCTCTGAATAATCCATACCTCATGGAATTATTGTGAAGAATGAATACATCGACTTATGTAGAAAGTTCTTTCCATGGTGGGCACAGAGCAGGTGTTTATTAAGTGTAGTTCCTGTTTGCTAACTCTGCCAAGAAGACTATTTCTCAAAACTAGAAGAACTCTTTTTCTTTCTCCATGGTTTCATGGACCATTGTTCTATCCTCCCTTAAGAGGGTGTCATGATTATTTGGTGGCATTCAATTTTCCCAACTAACTTTTAAAGTGTCTGATGTCAGGATTGACCTCTTACAACAAACCACCTTTGCTTATGTTCTCCAGAATGGGGAATAGTGCATGATTTTTGTCATTAAAATTCTGGTACAGAAATTTAGTCAGGGCAGGAAGAGATGATATGAATAATTCCCTGAATATGCTAAAAGTTCAATTAGTCAAGATTAGTAGATTTCTATGAAAAGCAGAAGCTGAATAAAAAGGAGTTGTAAACTGATGAAATATATTTTGGATTAGAAATATTCTATATTTATTCCTGACTCTAATCAGAGAATTGTGGATGACTTAAAGATAATATTTTGAAATATTGCCATATGAAACTACGGTCACCTGCTGAAATGAATGAACTAGTTAGGTTATTGGGTCATCATGATGACCTGTACATATTGCAAAACTATCCAACTGGCTGTGTGACTGACCTTAATACACTATATTGTGACTTTAAGCATTGGAAAGGCCACCATATTACAACACCCCACACTGTTTGAGAATGGACTAAAATGAAGAGATATAGGATAAATTTTCATGGACACATTTTCTTGATGATTTTGAGAATGTGGTGAATTATACTGTTTATTATTTAAATAATCAAGAAATCAACCTAGGGTTAAATACTAAAATAAGTCTGTGGACTATTAATTTTTAAAATAAGCAAAATTTTAAAAGGAGACTACTTCTGAATTTTTAAGCATCAGCATATAAATACTATTTTATGAAACATGTTTGGACTAAAGTAACTCAGTCTCCTTTCAATTATGGCAAAGAAGGCAAAATGACAAACCAAATAATTAACTGGGAAACTAACAAAGAAGTTGAAAAGCTTACTCTAATAACTATACTAGAAAAATATCAATAAGCAAGGGCCATATTGTAGAAAGAGCAGTAAGAATAGAATAATAACCTCTTTACTCATCAGAAATCAAAACCCTCCAAAAAAATCCAGATGACTTGACAAAGCACACTAAGCGATTTGTAATAGATTCATTAATTCATTCATTCTATTCATTTATCAATTTATAAGCACATTTGGGTTAACATTTACTGAGCACATGTGAACCCCGTGCTAGATGCTGGAGATGAAATGCTTCCAACCAGGTCACTGCCCTCAAGGCAAATAACAATTTGGAGGGTGGGGGCAGGCATATAACCAATTAATTATGATATAAAGTTACTGTCACTTTAATTGGGTGTGAATAACTCTTCCTGAGGGAATCAGGAAACGCTGCTCAAGGACTGACATCGAAGAGAGGCTCTGAAGGTAAAGGAGGTGGTAAGGATGGATGGAGGTGGGTGGGAAGGGTGTTCACTAGATTAGTTAGGTTAGATGGAGGGCTATTTCAGGCGTAGTATAAATTAACATGAACTATGGGAAACAGCAGGCTGGCTGTATCACAAACTCAAGGAATAGGAACAATAGGAGATAAGGTGAGATTAGTTTGGGAATAGTCTTTAAAGGGTCTTGGTGCCAGACTAAGGAGGTTGTTGAGCTTTATCATATGACCAAAAGAGCTGATTTTTTTTGAGAGAGAAAGAATGTCATAAGCAGATATGTTGTTTTAAAACAACACTGTCTGAAGTGTGGAGGCTAAATTGGAGTTGAATAAGACTAAGTAAAGAGAAAATTACTAAATCCAATAATAGGATAAGAGGATAGATATCAGATAATTTATGAGCCTAATCTTAATGCAATGGAATAATTATTTCTTCAAACTTCTACTTCACTGCTTGACTGATTTCATTGAAACAGATATCATTTGAGAGCTTGAAATTATTTGATCAAAAGTTTAAAATTAATTAATAAAAGTCAATTAATTAAAGCTAATGAAAACAGTTAAGAAGGAAAATCTCTAGATAAAAATACATAGAATTGAATATGTTGTTATAATTTATCATTAAAGATGGTCATGGAATAAATGATGAGGTGGTAGATAATAACAAAATGCTTCATTTCAGCATTCAGAAAAAAAAACTTGCTCAAAGTAATGTATTATCATTGACTCAACAGACAAATTATTTTAAAATCTTAATCTTTCTTTTTCACTTAGAACATATTACTTTGTGTAAACTCAGAGAGGAAAAAAAAATTTACCTAAAAATAAAATTTACTGTATATAAAGAAAATAAGTTCAAAGAAAGAAATGGAAATCTATGGTTATCTTTCTTTGAAGTGTTTTGTGGAAATGAGTCTGTGGATTATACCACCCTAGGAAAATTTCCCAGACTCTAAACATTGGAAATAGGGTAGTATCTGATTCAGGAGAGTCAAATCGATTGGCTAAACTAAGTTGATCAGCATCTCTTGACTAGGAATTTGAAACTGGTATACAAAGACACTCCTCAGTTGATCAGAAGTGCTAAAACTGGGAGGACAAGTAAAGGGACAGGGTTGTCCTTTGTGTTCCAAGTATATGGCAAAGGAGAAAAAGTGAGTTTAAAGAGGGAAAGTGGATGCAGACATCCAGAAGGAGACAAGGGATCAAAGAATATCAAAAGAGGGAAAACAAAAACAAAAACAAAAACCTAAAGAGTAACTAGCTTAGTTGCTTATTACTTTCTGTATACTGGGTCAAATGTCTGCCTCTTGTATCTTTGCAACACACTTTCATTATGTTGGCTCAACTTTGTTTCAGTGGGTTTATCTTTGACATCAAGTAATTCCTAACCTGTATCAAAAAACAACATAATTGGGCAAGAAAATTAGGTATCCTTGGATAAGAAACTTCTGAAACTGAACATAACAACATATTGAAAATATACAATCTTACCCTTCTAGCTTTAGTCCTAAAATTCAAGAATTTTAAATGTAATTCCTACATTTATTGACTATAGGAAAGGGTATCTCAAATTTTTAAAAACTGATATTTTATATTTTCATGGCGTTTTATAGAGCTCTAGAGGAGTTTTCTGCAAGCATCTTCTAGAGTCATGGCCTAGTGTCAAAACATGCTCTGCCCTGAGTGAGAAAAGTCATTGAATGTCTGGACCTAAACAGGGTTTTCTATTCTAGAGCAAAAATGGCACCTGTCTTTAGTATACCCTGCTTTGCCTTAGATCGCAATCTATGCATTTCTATGTATCTTGAAAGATGTTACTGCCCAGGTTTTCAGCAGTAAAATCTTTCAAGATAGGAACAAGGAAGGAAAGTAGACCTGCAGATGGACCAGTTTGCTGCTACCAGTAGTGAGAAATAAAGTTAGCGTGCACCTACTTTCAGAAGTCATCAGATGGGTGATGACTTAGAGGGCTGGGATAGGGAAGGTGGGAAGAAGTCAGGGAGGGAGAAGATATGGGGATATATATGTAGATGCAGCTGATTCACTTTGTTGTACAGCAAAAACTGGCACAACAGTGTAAAGCAATTATATTCCAATAAAGACCTTAAAAATAAATAAAAAGAAAAAAATCATCAGAAAAAAATTCCTATTTTACTCAATTCCTATCACCTTTTACTAGAATTTTCCTAGCACTTAGTATGCCTCACATACACTAGGAATGGATGTATGTATGTATAGATGAATGGATGACACAGATGGAAGAATAGATGAATGACTGAATGAAGCCTTAAGCTCTTGAAAAACATCTTTCATCTGTAGTTACCTACTTACTGTGGTTTATTAAATAAATGGGAGATTTAACAACCACCCACAAAACTTTAAAATCTCCTTCCAACTCACTCTACTATATAAAGCTACAGCCAATGACTTCTCACCTAGCAGTGAGCCTCTGGTGGAATTGCCCTCAACCATTCTGAATAAAAAGCAAAGCATCTCCTGCATGTGTAATAACTGCAGCGAGGAGATGGGGGGCCAGAAATAAACCAAATATAGGTGATAAAGAACTATCTTCTTCAATCAGTCCTAACAGAGATTTGTATTTATTGCTTGTTATAAAAACTTTATTACCCTTTTTATAACTCTAGCTGTCTAGGGTTTGATTTAACCAGAAAACATGCCAGTAATTTGTTCTTCACTACGTACATATTTTCGAGATCTAGAAGTTATGTTCATGACTTTGCTGTTCTTTCTATATATGAATCAGTACTTCAGAATGAAAAGTGCATGCTAGACAGTAGATATTGAGGAAGGGCCTCTGTCAGGCAAGAACATGTGCTGTTGGATTAATTTTAGATAGCTGCCCTGGGAAATTTACCTAAGTTGAATATGAAGTATATAGAAATTTTCTGTATGTAAAATTACCATTAGTTACAGAAGTCATATGAGATAAGCTACCTATTTAAATAAAAATTGTGAGGGTCATATAGATGTTGATTTTGCTGCATAACCAGAGAAATTTATATTAGAGAGTCTCATGTAGACATCCGTACAATAAAAAATTCCATTTACCCTTCCTTCTTTTGACTCTAGTCACTCATATCATGTATCTTCCTGAGGCCTGAATCCTCTGGAGAGTTCACTTTGGTTTTGATTTAGTAATAATGTTAAGGCATATGTTTTATTGGGTGCTACTGTGTGTTTGTATCCCCAAATGATGGCTCAATTTAGTATTGCTCTAGGGAAACATTAATTATTTATGATTATGAGATTAGATTCACTCTGAGAGGAGCAATTAGAACACTTAAATGTAATAGAAAAATAAGCAATGCATATCATAGAAAAATAAGCTCTACTTTGGGTTTCTCTGACCAGTTTTATGTAAAATGGAGAAGATTCTAACAAAAACTTTCCTATCCCCAAAAATGTCCATTAGTCCAAATGTGATTAAATTAGCTGTGTTCTTAGTGAATGTGCTGCTGCTTGGGAAATCCTTTGGGATCTGGGGAGGAGACTAATGGGAAACTATAAAGCTCTTGGAATAAACAGGAGTGTAAATCATTCATGGGTTTAGCTAGCTCTAACCCCAAGAATGTACAGGCTTGGGAAAGGATTATTTAAACAATATTTTTTTCCAGCCTGCTCTTCAGAGAAAACAGCTGATTTGGATTAAAAGAAATGGATTTCAAAAATAACTAAATAGAAATGTTTTGAGCACCTTACCAGATTCAGGTGAGAGGAGAAAAGAATGCATGTCACCGTGTTCTTTTATTTCTCCTCCTTTTACTTTTCTGGAGGAAAGGGGATAGGAAAAATATTACTTAAGGCCCTTTAGCTATTGAATTACAGGGTTTTAGTCCAGTGATATATGACAGATTTACAAGATCCCACTGAATGATAAAGCTACACTTCTCTTATTCAACCATTCTGAAATCATGATTTGTATAGAAAAAGCATAGAAAACAAGTAATTTGATAAGATTATGCCAAAATATTGATTTTGCATTTAAGTAGTTCTTATTTATTTATTACATATTGAATCCATCTGAAAGTATTGCATCAAATAACAGGCTTTTCCTAAAGCCCCAGTTTGGCACCCTTTATGCAGTGAATGGCTAGAACTGCCAACCAGCGAACAGTGCTAATAGTTTCAAGTGTTTGCATAAGTTTAAAACTCAGGTAAGGGAAGAGGAGGTGAAAGGTGGTAAGGCAAAAGCATCTGCTCAAACAGCTTGAAAGAATTTATAACAACTGCCAAGGTTCAATTCCTCTACACCTTCATATGCCTTGAGGCAATAGTATAGTGTTTGGAATGTAAGGAGAATATTTTTAGATGGCTTTTCAAAAGCAGGGGTAATGCCATATTCTTGTATTCCTGGAACTGAGAAGTAATGAAATCCCAGAATCTGGACACTGTATATAGTTCTGGTATCTTTTATAACCTGACTTTTCAGGCATTCAAAGCTACATTGTTAATAGTACTTCCTCTCTTCTGCTTTCAATTAAGGAATTACTGGGACTGATATTCCTGGAAAGAGACACCTTGTTAAATTCAATGTAACTGCAGCTGTAGCTCTTCATAAAACTGCAAATAGGTCTACTAAGGTTGTATGGTGATAATCTGAAATAGTTTGAAAGAAGTTAAGCTTCCTACTATGTCTGCAACTATTTAATCAGTTTAACAGTTGTTCCAGTGAATAAATTTTAAAAGGTTCAAGCCACTTCTTGTCTCCATGGCAGCCAAGGACACATCCCAGTTACACTGCTCTGCAACTAACAAAAAGAGCTTTGGGATTTGAGATTTAAGCTCTGGATTTACAATTCATTGATGTTCATTATACTTATTAGTTACAAAGCTGTGTGGTTTAATATACAATGATATAATATTTAATTTTATGAAAACTGTTGACATTTTGCTTCCAAAAATAACATGACAGGTGTGTCCTTGCCTGAGAGCAAAGGGAAGCTGAGAGTTGTGTAGAGATAAATGTCCTTCTTTGAATTTATAGATATCTATCAGCTGCTTTTAGTTCTCCTTATCTCTAACAACCCAACAGCATGAACCAAATCTATTTATCTGTCAAATTGCTCAACAAAAACAAATACCAGAAAAGAGAATAAAAGGAACAGTGTGTATGCATCTCTTTGTTGAAAAACTCTCAGGTAAACCTAGAAAATGGATCCTGCCACTGAATAGACAAATATCAAATTCCAGGAAAGCTTGACCTATACTCACTAGTCAGAAACTATTAAGAAACTCCTTAACTGGTGGTGCACATCAAAATTATCAATTGGACTTTTGGGCTTTGGAAGCCACATAGCCTTTAGTCACAGCCCCTAGGCAGTGGCCCAGGTGTCTAATTGTTGTTACTTACTCGCAGTGATTCTTATGTGCCCCACTATTCACTTATTTATCCTGAGGTTCTGTATACAGCAACTGAGATTTTAAGCAACATATTAATCTTAATATCTTGTCCTTACAGTATACTTAAATTAGTTTCAATTCTCTTCTGTGATAAATATCATCTAGACTTAACTCAGTCAAGGATGGGCCAACAAAAATGTTTGAAGTTAAACCTCATGGTCAGGAAAATCTATCTTGGTAAATGTCAACAAACAGTTCAATCCAGGGCACAGCACTTAACAGAATCCATAAATGGAGACTTTTGAGCCGGATGCAGCAGGTGGAGCTAGATCAGCACCAAGGACAGCACCAAGTGAACCTTGGCTTCCAAGAAACTGCTCTGGCTTTTCATTCTAAGCCATGCAAAATTAGAGTTAGTCTTGACGCTGGTATAGTTCTGAAGATCCTGAATAGTTTTCAGCTAGAAGTGTTTATCACATGTGGAGCTTTTTAAACCCATTCCCATGTCCCACCTTAGACCCTCTAATGCAGCAATTCTGGGGCAGAGACAAGGACAAATTTATATTTTATAAATCTTTACAGATCCATCAGTTGTTCATAATTGATTAAAAAGCACTTAACTCTGTGATTCATCAGAGAAGTACCTGAATAATTAAACTTAGATTTCTGAGCTCTAGACCTAAAACTTTCTGATTCAGAGGATTTGGGTTAAGACCCGAGAATATGCATTTCTAAGTTCCCAGGTGATTCTGATGCTAATGTTTTGTGAAACATACTTTGAGAACCACTAACTTAAATTAAATGACAAAATATTGCAGGCCCAGCTCCAATTGAATAATCTGCCTCATTTACCAAGGAGATCTTTGTTAGGGGTCCAAAGCTAAAATCATATAATCTAAGTAATTTTGTGATGCATCAGAAAAACTATAGGATCTTCAGAGACTTCAAACTCCTTATGATTTAATCACTCAGCTTGATGATCCTGCTAGCTTCCAGTAACATAACAGATATTCTGGCAGCAGGAATACTGATCATTGATGATGTTTGTCATACAGGGATTTTCCTTTATTATTCTGATAAAAAGATATGGGTAGATATCACCTAGTCTTTGCTGCTTTTTTACTTCTTTTTCATTCTCTTTCCTAACCATTTCTTTTAGAATAACTCAATTTTTATGGATTGAATTGTGCCCTTCCAAAAAGCTATGTTGAAGTCCTAACTTTCATTAAGGCAGAATGTGACCATATTTGAAAATAGGATCTTTACAGAAGTAATCAAATTAATGTGAGGTCATTATGCTGGGCGCTAATCCTTATAAAAAGGGAACATTTGTACACAGAGAGAGAAGAGAATGTGAAGAAACACAGGGAGAAGATGGCCATGTGATTTAAATGATGTACAGTTGACCCTTGAATAACACAGTTTTGAACTGGGCAGGTCCATGAATATGTGGATTTTTTTCAGTAAATACATGCAGTGCCACATATTCAGTGGTTGATTGAATCTGCAGACACAGAACCACAGCTACAGAGGGCTGACTATGGGACTTGAGCATTTGCCGGACTTTGGTATACACAGGGACTCCTGAAACCAATCCCCCTTGGATACCAAAGAAAGACTGTAATAATAAGGAATGTCAAGGATTGCCAACAAATACCAGAATAGAGGTATCAAGCAAAGATTCTCCACTAGAGAAGTCAGAGAGAGAATAGCCCTGTGGATACCTTGATTTCACATTTTCAAATTCCAGAACTGCCAGGAAATAAATTTTCATTGTTTTAAGCCACCCAGTTTTTGATACTTTGTTATGGCAGTCCTAATAAACTAAAATATCTATCATAAGCTAAAACAATGAGTACATAAATATTTATGTAGTACTCTATAGTTTACAATGTATTCATATTCTCATAGTCAATTTAAGTTGATAAGTGAGGCAATTTTTTGGTAATATGTTTATTTTACAGATGAGGAACCAAAACTGAGAAAAGTTGAATGGAAAAATAGGTAGCAGGAACAAAATGCAGAAAACTTTACTCTTTACCATTTACCACCTTTTACATTGCAATTATTTCCCAATCAAAAGAAGAGAACACTTGCTCCTATGGTGCAAATGACTACATAACATAGAAATTTCAAATTCTCTAATTTTGATTCAAGGCCATTAACAACAGAAATCAGCATTGAGAGTGGTGTGGGTTTACAGCCAGACAACCATAGGTTCAAACCTCAACTTTGCTTCTAATTATGTATGTGGCTATAACCAAGTTAAGTAACCTATCTAAGCTTTATTGATAAAAGTCAAAACATTAATAATTATCACATAGGGATCCTTAGAGATGTAAATGAGATAGCATGTGTAAAGCTCATAACAGAGGCCATGTAGATGGTAGATATTTAATAGATGCTAGTTTTCCCATTTTTCCTCTTGAGTTAGATCAGTTGAATACCAAGAAAATAAAAAAGTTTGAATTTCTGAACACATGCTTAGAAAACAATAATTGAACATCATATTCAAAGAGGTCAGCTTTGATTATTTATTAATGTCATTATTGACACAAGAAAAATCCTGGGGCACTTTAGTTTTACATCCATAGAAGCTAGATGGAAAAGGATTAAGCTAGATGGAAAAGGGTTCAGCTAGAGAAAACTTTCATTTTTTGATTTAGCTACATTTAGCATTTGGTTGCTATTTGGCCCAAAACACTTTTTCCTGTGTCCAATCTGGAACACACAACAGAGGTAAGCTACAGGTCAAGATTTGATTGCATTGATTACTCTTGGGTTCTTGTGCTGCAGAGAAATCATTGGGAGTGATAGTTTCATGGTGCCGCCCCAGAGTACAGCATTAAGAAAAACCTAAGGTCAGGAAACTTGTCATCACCTATTTCCAGAGCCAGACCATCATCTGTGAAAGCAGCCACAATGGAGCCTGATGTCACAAGCCATTTTCTAAACCTCTATCATTTATCGTAACAAAACATTGATGTTTTAATATTTAAGAATATATTTATTTGCACAATCAGGCTCTTTGATGGTAGGGGAACAAAATACCTGAGATAGAATGCTGAGAAATTAATGGTGAATAGAACATTAAGGATTTAAAAATAAAATTTGAAGGATTCAAGGTTTGGCCTATGTGTATGAAATGATACCCCTTAAGCACGGTAGTAATTGGGTTAATCAGAGGGGCAGGATCAGCACTGATAGACTGAATTTAAAAAACATGAAGAAGGTGACTTCATGGCCAAGATGGGGGAGTACAAAGACACTGAGTGCACCTCCTCCATAGACACACCAAAATTACAACCATTTTCAGAGCAATTATTGATGAGAAAGACTGGAAGACTAGCAGAAAAGATCTTCTATAACTAAAGATATAAAGAAGGAACCACAATAAGACTGGTAAGAGGGGTGGAAATGTTGTATAGTCAAGACCCATAACCCTGGGTGGGTGACTCACAAAAGAGAAGATAATTACAATTGCAGAGGCTCTCTGCAAGGAGTGAAGGGTCCAAGCCCCACATAAGTTTCCCCAGTCTGAGAGTCCTAAGCCAGGAAGATAAGCCCCCAGAATATTTGGCCTTGAGAGCCAGCAGGGTTTCCATTCAAGAGGGGCAGAGGGCTGTGGAAAATAGAGACTCCACTCTCTTAAAGTGTGTGCACAAATTCTCACGTGCTCTGGGACCCAGAGCAAAAGCAGTAATTTGAAACATGCCTGGCTCAGACCCATCTGCTGACTTTGAAGAGCTTCCCAGAGAGGCAAAAGGATCTCACCCTGGGGAAATGGATGGACCCTGGTGGCAGCCATTTTGGGGCACTTAATCTACCATGAGGACACTGGTGCTGGCGAGCACAATTCTGGAATCCTCCCTCTAGCTTATTAGCACCAGAACCTGACCACACCACCAGCCTGTCACCACCAGTATTGAGATGGCTCAGGTCAAGAAGTTAGCCAAGTGAGGACACAGCCCCACCTACCAGCAGGCCTGCTGCCTTAAGACCTCCTAAGCCCAGAGGCACCCCAGGATTCCCTGGGCCCCAGCTTCACCCACCAGCAGGCCAACATACCAACACTGGCACCTCCAGGGCCTTGCAGCCATAGATCTCAGGACCTGGGTCCACCCACCAGTAGGCCAGCATTAGCCCCAGGACATGACCTCACCTACTAGTGGTTGGACACCAAGCTCAGGACTACCAGAGCCCCACAGCCAGTCATATCAGGAACCAGACCATGCACTACAGGCTGGCAACTGCCAGCAGGCTGCACAAGCTTCAGAACACATTGGATCCCATTGCCAGCTGTGTCAGGAACTGGCTTTTCCCACCAGCAGACCAACACCAGCCCCAAGACCACCAGCGTCTTGCAGGCAGAGAACTTTTACGAGGACTTTGCCCACCAGGAAGATGACACCAAATCTGAGACACATTGGACACATCAGTCAGATACCACAAGATCCAGTGCTACTCTCCAGCAGGAAAATACTAGCTTTGGGACAACCTGGGCACATAGCAAGCCATGACATAAACTGGCCCCACCCACTGGCAGGCTGACACTATAACTGGGATCCCCAACCCCATAACACTCACTCTGGAACCTGGTTCTGCCCACCAGTGAGTCAGCATTAGTGCTGGGACTCCTCAGTGTTCTACAGCCAGATTCCTTGTGAACTGGCCCCTGTCCACCATTGGCCAGCAGCCTCTGAACAAAGCAGGACCTAGAAACCAGCCAGATGAGGGACCAGCCACAGCTATCAGACCACTCATAGTAGTCAGTCCAACACAACAGAAAGATCATTGCAAACCACAAAGGGACACCCATGGAATATATAGCTTTAGTGACCAGAGGGAAGTGTGCTGCTGGGTCATATAGGATGTCTCCTACAAAAGCCCACTTCTCCAAGGTCAGAAAGCATAACGAAAAGTAGCAAATACATAGAAATAAAAACAGCAAATTAGGCTAAATGAGATGACAGAGAAATATGTTTCAAATGAAGGAACAAGATAGAATCTGAGAGGAGGAACTAAGCAAAGTGGAGCTAAGCAATCTACTCAGTAAAGAATTCAAGTTCAATGATAGGAAATCTGTTCAAAGAACTTGAGGGTAGGTTTGATGAAGAGAGTGATAACTTAGAAGTTTTTAACAAAGAGTTAGAAAACATAAAGAACCAAAGAGAGGTGAAAAATACAATGACTGAAATAAAGGATACACTAAAAGGAATCAGCAGTAGGTTAGATAATACAGAGAAATGGATGAGTGAGCTGAAAGACAGAGTAGAGGAAATCACTGAAGCTGAACAGAAAAAAAGAAAAGAGAATATAAAGAAATAAGGACAACTTAAAATACTTTGGAAACAACATTAGGTGTACTAACATTGCATTATAGAGCACCCAGAAGAAGAAGAGAGATAGAAGCAGAGATAGTATTTGAAGAAATAATAGATGAAAATCTTTCCTAACCAGAGGAAGAAGACAGACCTCCAGGTCCAGGAAGCACAGTGTCCAAAATAGGATCAACCCAAAGAGGAACACACCAGTACATAATGTAATTAAAATGGCAAAAATTAAAGACAAAGAGAAAATATTAAAATCAGCAAGGGAAAAGCAACAAGTTATACATAAGGAAATGCCCATAAGGTTATAAGCTGCCCTTTCAGCAGAAACCCTGCAGGTCAGAAGGGAGTGTCATGCAATATTGAAAGTGATGAAAGGGGAAAACCTACAACCAAGAATATGCAACCTGGCAAGGTTTTCACTGAGATTTAATGGAAATATCAAATTGTTACAGATAAGCAAAACCCAAAAGAGTTCAGCACCACCAAACCAGCTTCACAAGAAATGTTAAAGGAACACCTCTAAGCTAAAAATAAATGGCCACAACTAAAAACATGAAAATTACAAAAGAAAAAATCTCATTGGTAAAGGCAAATAGACAGTAAAGGTAGTAAATCAACACATATAAGGCAATAGGAAGGTTAATTAACAAAAGGAGTAAAATCCTCCATATTCACAACAAATAGTTAAGCGATACACACACACACACACACACACAATGTAAAATATGATGTTAAAACAGTAAACATGAGGGAGAGGGACTAAAAATACAGGGTTGTTAAAATGTATTCAACTTAAAAGATCAGCTACTCAAAATAATTACATGTAAATATAGATTGCTATATGTAAACCTCAAGATAACCACAAATCAAAAACCTATGCTAGATACACACATAAAAAACAGAAAGGAATCCAAAAGTAATATTAAGGACAGCCATCAAATCAAAAGGGAAGTGAACAAAAGAAAAGGAACCAAAAAAGAAAAAAGAAAAAAAAGCCCTAAAAAACAACCCCCAGACTATTAAGAAAATGGCAATATGTACATACCTATGAATACTTACGCTAGTTGTAAATGGACTAAAATGCTCAAGTCAAAAGACATTCAGGAGCTGAATGAATACAAAAATAAGACCCATATATATGCTCCCTGCAAAAGAATAATTTCATATTTAAAGACACACTCAGACTGAAAGTGAGAGAAAGGACAAAGGTATTCCATACAAATGAAAATGAAAAGAAAGCCTGAGTAACAGTACTTAAAACAGATAAAAAAGGTTATAAAACAAAGAATGTAACAAGAAGCAAAGAAGGACATTATATAATGATCAAGGGATCAATTCAAGAAGATATAACAATTGTAAAAACATATGTACCCAATATAGAAGTACCTAAATACATGAGCAAACATTACAAGACAGAAAGGGAGATATTGGTAGAAACACAACAAGAGTAGGGGATCTTAACACCACTTCACATCAATGGACAAATCATCTAGCCAAAAAATCAGTACGGAAACTCTGGCTTTAAACAACAAATTAAAAAAGATGGAATTTATAGATATATATAGAGAACATTCAATCAAAAAACAGCAGAATTAACATTCTTTTCAAATGCACATGGAACATTCTCAAGGATAGACTACATGTTAGGCAATAATACGAGTCTCAGTAAATTTAAGAAGACTGAGATCATATCAAGCATCTTTTCCAACAACAATTCTGAGACTAGAAATTAACTACAAGAAAAAAAGAAACTGCAAGAAACATAAACACATGGAAACTAAAAAATATGGTACTAAAAAATAGGTCACTGAAAAAAATCACAGGAAATCAAAAAATACCTGGAGATAAGTGAAAACAAAAACACAATAATCCAAAATCTATGGGATGCAGCAAAAGCAGTTCTAAGAGGGAAGTTTATAGCTATACAAGCCTACCTCAGGAAACAAGAAAAATCTCCAATTAACAACCTAACCTTGCAACTAAAAGAACTAGGAAAAAAAAAAAAGATCAAAGTTAGTAGAAGGAAGGTAATCATAATGATGAGAGCAGAAATAAATGAAGTAGAGGGAAAAAAAAAAAAAACAGTTGCAAAGATTAATGAAAGTAAGAGCTGGTTCTTTGAAAAGATAAAAAAAAAAATTGGTAAACCTTTAGCAAAACTAATCAAGAAGAAAAGTGAGAGGACCCAAATCAATAATTCTTAAATGAAAAAGGGCAAGTTACAACTGAAAACAGAAATACAAAGGATCATAAGGGATTATTACAAACAATTATGTGCCAATAAAATGGACCACCTAAAAGAAATCAACATATTCCTAGAAATTACAATTTTCCAAGACTGAACCAGGAAGAAATAGAAAATGTGAGCAGAATAATTAACAGTAATGAAATTGAATCACTAACTTAAAAAAAAATCTCCTGACAAACAAAAGTCCAGGACCAGATGGCTTCACAGGTGAATTCTACCAAATATTTAGAGAAGAGTTAATAGCTATCCCTCTCAAACTACACCAAAATTTTGCAGAGGAAGGAACAATTTTGAACCTATTTTACAAGGTGAGTATCAGCCTGATACCAAAACCAGACAAAGATATCACACACACACACACACACACACACAATTACAGGCTAATATCACTGATGAACAATAATGCAAAAATCCTCAACAAAAGTATTAGCAATCCAAATTCAATACAGTAAAAGAATCATACACCATGATCAAGTGGGATATATCCCAGGGATGCAAGGACTATTTAATATAAACAAATTAATCCATGTACACCCCTCAATAACAAATTCAAGAATGAAAGTCATATAATCATCTCAATAGATGTGGAAAAAGATTTTGATAAAATTCAACATTCACTTATGACAAAAAGTCACCACAAAATGTGTATAGAGGGAACACACCTCAACATAATATAGGCCACATATGACAACCCACAGCTAACATCATATGCAACAGTGAAAAGATGAAAACATTCCCTCTAAGATCAGGAACAAGACAAGGATGCCTACTCACTCCACTTTTATTTAGTATAGTATTGGAATTACTAATAGTTAGACAAAAAAATGAATAAAAGGAATCCAAATTGGAAAAGAAGAAATATACCTGTCATAGTTTGCAGGTGATATGTTATTATACATAGAAAATGCTGAAGATGCCATCAAAAAACTACTAGACCTCTTCAATTAATTTGGTAAAGTTTCAGGATACAAAATTAATATACATAAATCTGTTGCATTTCTATACACTAACAACAAATGATTAGAAAGAGAAATTTAGAAAACAATCCTAATTATATTTCAAAAAGAATAATATACCTTGGGATAAATCTAACTAAGGAGGTAAAAGGACTGTACTTGGAAAACTATCAGACACTGATGAAGGTAATTGAATATGACACAAACAGATAGAAAGATATACCATGGTCACAATCTGAAGAATTAATATTGTCAAAATGACCACATTACCCAAGACAATCTACAGATTCAATGCAATCCTTATCAAAACACCAATGGCATTTTCCACAGCATTAGAACAATTAATTTTAAAATTTGTATAATAACACAAAAGTCCCCAGATAGCCAAAACAATATTGAGAAAGAAGAGCAGAGTGGAGGTATCATCACTTACTTTAGACTATACTACAAAGCTATACAATGATCAAAACAGTACGTTACTGGCACAAATAAACCCACACACTTATGGTTGATTAATCTACAACAAAGGAGGCAAGAATATACAATGGGAAAAGGACAGTCTCATCAGTAAGTGTGCTGGGAAAACTGGACAGCTACAAGTAAAGGAATAAAATTAGAACATTTTCTCACACAAGTTACAAAAATAAACTCAAAATGTATTAAATGCCTAAATGTAAGACTATAGACCACAAAATTTCTAGAGGAAAACGTAGAACACTCTGACATAAATCATATCAATATATATTTGGCTCTGTCTCCTCAGGCAAAGGAATCAAAAGCAAAAATAAACAAGTGGGACCTAATTAAACTTAAACACTTTTGCACTGGAAAGGAAACTTTTGACAAAGCAAAACAAACAAAAAATCATCCTGTGGAATGGAAGAAAATATTTGCAAATGCTATGACCAATAAAGGGTCAATATTCAAAATATATAAACAGCTCATACAACTTGATATGAGAAAAAGAAAACAACCCAATTAAAAAATGGGCAGAAGACCTGAATAGACATTTTTTCCCAAAGAAGACATACAGATGGCTGACAGGTACATGAAAAGATGCTCAACATCTCTAACCATCAGGGAAATGCAAATCAAAACTATAATACCACTTAACACTTCTCAGAATGGTTATTATCAAAAAGACAACAAATAACAACTGTTGGCAAGAATATGGAGAAAAAGGAACATTGTACACTGTCAGTGGGAATGTAAATTTGTGCAGTTTCCTAAAAAAACTAAAAATAGAGCTACCATATGACCCAGCAATTCCACTCCTTGTTATGTATCTGAAGAAAACAAAAACATTAATTCAAAAAGATACATGTACTCCAATGTTCATAATGTCATTATTTACAATAATCAAGATATGGAAAGATGTGGTATACATAAATATATATGGTGTAATACTACTCAGCCATAAAAAAAGAATGAAATCTTGCCACTTGAGACAACACGGATGGACCTAAAGGGTATTATGCTTAGTGAAATAAGTCAGACAAAGACAAAAACTGTATGTTATCACTTATATGTGGAATCTAAAAAAATAAAACAAACACGAACATAACAAAAAAGAAACAGATTCACAGATATAGAAAACTACTGAGTGGTTATCAGTGGGGACAGGGAAGGGGAGGGGCAGGAAATGGGTAGGGGGTAAAGAAATACAAACTACTATGTATAAAGTAAATAAGCTACAAGGATATATTGTACTGTGCAGAGAATATAGCCAATATTTTATAACAACTATAAATGTATTATAATCTTAAAAATTGTAAACCACTGTGTTGTACACCTGAAACATAATATTGTAAATCAGCTATATGTCAATTAAAAAATAATAATTTTTAAAAAGTCTGATAAGAGTGGAGTAAAGAAGTGAATTTTAGTAGAACATTTTACTTACAAAGACAGATACACTTCTCAAAAAAAGATGCTGAATTAAAAACAAACAAAATTGAGTGTGACTATGTTTTTGAGATGATGATATTTAAAAACAGACATGAGAGACAAAGGACTTGGCTAAAAGACCTCTCAAAATTCCTTCAATCTCATGATATTCTGTGTACAAAGCCACCCAAAAGACCTGGAGCATCTGTGTTCCAGTTACCATCAATGTAACTTTTCCTGTGCTTCCAGTGTGAGTGTAACAGAGAAGAACAAACTTGACTCCATATTGGATCTATTGCTTTAGCCCTAATCTTTGTGCTCTGTTGCCTGTGCTTACCCATGCTGGCTCTGCACCTTTGTAAAAGAATGTTGCTTATAGCCTGAAATATACTCAATAGCCCTTTCTCAATGCTCTGCCTCCAGGCCTAACTTTTTAAGATATAATACTTTTCCATTCATACATAGATTAAAAAGTTGCAGAACAGAAAATAACAAACTGTCTTTTTGGAGGTTTATAGGAACATTGTGACCAGATCAAGGTGAACAGCTGCAAAAACAAAGGATTCCAGTAACAAGAAGTTTACAACAACAAGCCACACCCTCTGCCCTTTTAGTATTAAAACAAAACAAAAAACCTGAATTCTAAGATGGTTCTTTGGGACACTAGTCCACCACCTTCTTGCTCTACTGGCTTTCAGAATAAAGTTGTTATTTTTTTGCCATAACACATTGTCTCTCCATTTATTGACCTGTCATGTAGTGAGCAGTACAAGTTTGGACTTGGTAATATGAGGACATACCATCACTATTTCTTTTTCTTTCATCCAGGGTGGAAAAGAGAGGTCATGGGTGAAGATCTGAAATAACACTAATCCTAGTGCATCCTAGTTACCTCTACTGTCAAATACACTTAATATGATGCCACCAAAACAGCTCCTCATGAGCCTATTGGCGCAAAAAGAAGTTGTTTTTAATTCTATTGGATAAGATAATAAAAAGGTGAATTTACTGCATTTTCAGCAAGGTGTTACTCTCAGATGAA